>NW_023339763.1:25119297-25125987 GCF_004916995.1 Morone saxatilis | reverse complement strand
AATTGAATTGAATTCAATTGAATTAACCTATAATAATTTACTTGATACTTAATAATAAACAATTCTTTCACTACTAAGCATTGCAAGGGATGCACTGAAACATGTTTGCAGACCAAATACAGTCTGAAAACCAAATACAAACATAAGTACTTAATAATTTCATTTGAGTTCTAGCAATAACTTTGAAAACATGTTTTCATATTATCATCGGATGTTCCTCACTTTCTTACTGTGTCAAATTAAATTTTGCTATGTTCTTGTAAAAGTTGCTTAAAATATCTCCAGACTGCTGACATTGCTTCTCCTCCGCCTACATAAGATAAGATGTACCTTTATTGGTCCCCCATAGGAGAAACTCAAGTTAGACTCAGCAGTATAGGGGAATGTAGTGCAATAAGAATCACAAAATAAGAATATTTCCAAATATAATAAAAAATATAAGACTATGAATGAATGAATGAAAAATATATACAATCCTGATGAAGATGATTACAAGAGTACATGAGCACAGTATCTGACCTGTTACTGGATTTGGTATATTTGGACCAAATAAGTGTCAACACTGAGAGTTGTGGGCCAGTTCAGGCTGATTTTCTTCTTTCGTCTCTGAGATGTTTAAGTACCCTGGAGAAAAAGTAAATGTTAAAGCAAATACTAGTTAAGAAAAAGCCAAACCATAAAAGTTAGAAATTAGCAGAAATTTAAAAGTGGCCTGAGATCACTAGGCAGGGAGTTCCACATTTGAGGGGTCCAGACAGCACAAGCCTGTTCACCTTTGGTGACTACTCAAAATTTTGGAACCATGAGTATCCCCTGCCAGAGGGTCTCATGCAGCGATCAGGCTCATGGTTGAGCAAAGTGGGAGTGAACCACTTTATTTACATGAGCATTGAAGGACCACTCTGAATCAAATATAACTCCCAGGTTGCTTCGAGAATTATTAGATAAATCATTGTTAGTTTTAAATAGGTCACACATGCAAGATGCAAAAGGCCAATGTATCAGAATGCCCCTAATATGGATTTTAACATTCAGTGTAAATGCACATAATGCACTACCAAGTCCTCTTATCCTAAGTCCCGGCCCTTTGTGCTCTGTGCTCCAATAACAGTTGAGCAAGCCTTGGTAAGAACCTCAGTGAAGTGCAAAGTCAAAGTCACTTCTTGCTGTCGTTGTTGAGAAATGTTAATCAGGTAAATGTCTGTTTCTCAGGTACTAGAAGATAATGACTATGGCCGTGCAGTGGACTGGTGGGGTCTGGGTGTAGTCATGTATGAGATGATGTGTGGCCGCCTGCCTTTCTACAACCAAGACCATGAGCGTTTGTTTGAGCTCATTCTCATGGAGGAGATCCGCTTCCCTAGGAACCTGTCGCCAGAGGCTAAGTCCCTGCTGGCCGGCCTCCTTAAGAAGGACCCCAAACAGAGGTATCTGACCGGACCGATCGTCTGTGTGTGTGTGTTTGTGTGTTTGTTTGTTTGTTCCTTTGTTTGTTTGTTCCTTTGTTAATTTTTTAAATACCTACTTGATTCTTACTTGATCTTGTTTGGACTGACAGGTTAGGTGGAGGTCCTGAGGATGCCAAAGAAGTGATGACTCACAAATTTTTCATCACCATCAACTGGCAGGATGTGGTGCAGAAGAAGGTAAGACATCTTTAGGATAGAGGAAGTGAGACTGGCGTTTGCTTTTTAGTCACAGACACAGTCTGGCTGTGTTAGTCAACCTTCATATCTGATTTCAGACACTTACCTCGCTTACCGTCAATCGCCTGTACATAAAATACTTTAATACAGGTTTTGAACTGCGCTGTAAGGAACAGAATAACAAACATATTAAATTCATCTCTATGAATGAGAATCAAAAGAAAGTAGGAATTGAATGGTTTAATAATAATCTGAACCATTGTGTTTGCTGGTCATGGTTCAGGGGATGTGTGTATTGTTCAGTTCATTTGAAATAGGCTATGAGGTCAAAAATATGTGCAGTGTCAAGTGCAGCTGTTAGCCTTGGAAATGGCCAGTGAACAGACAGAGTAGTCTATACTTAGAACATCTGCCAGTATCCACATTAGCACCAGGTTCCGGTGCCCAACCCTAACTATTACCCACATTAACAACATAGCGATGTTAACATTGTGGAAGATAACACAGTGTCAGTAAGGGATGATACAGCCCTGGTCTGCCCCCTACTGGATATATTTTTTGAATTTCAGGTATGCACAAAGTACACAGACAGTATTTAGACCCTTGTCTTCATGTAGTCATTTTATAAACCCAGTATGTTCCCAATGGAACAGCCAGTTTACCCATCTTCTCTCCTTCCTGCGTCAGCTCACCCCACTCTTCAGACCGCAAGTGACATCAGAGACAGACACCCGGTACTTTGATGAGGAGTTCACAGCGCAGACCATCACACTCACTCCTCCAGACAAGTGTAAGTATCCACTAATGCTAGTCGCTGTCAATGCACTGTGACACACCCACCACTGCGATCCACTACTGTCAATGATCAAGGTCTGCTTTCTTGGCTAACATGTGCTGTCTTGTCCTACAGATAACAGTCTGGACTGTGAGGACCCTGGCCAGAAAGCACATTTTCCCCAGTTCTCGTATTCTGCTAGCATAAGAGAGTGATAGCACCTCTGCCACACACACACAGACAAACACACAAGGCATGAACACCTTGGCTACATCCCTTACAGCTACAAAATGACCAGAACCTACATCTTTAATGAGCTTTTGGTCCCATCAGGATCTAAGTGCCTCAGCTGGCAGCCATATTGTTCTATAGAAACCCCTCCATACACACTATGGGCAACGCCTGGCCACACTGGCTGTACTGTATTAAACTGGAGTTCAGTACCTCAAATAGTCATCAGCACAAGTCAACAACAAAATCAGGACTCCGTCTGTAGCGCCTTTGGGTGGCCTATAAACAACTACTGCTGCTCTTTCTGACTATAAACACAGATCATTTTAACTCCTTTTTATGGTCTTATGAGAAGCCATACAGTTCCTTCACCATGTTTCCAAGTGCTCTTCTTCAGAACTGTTACCGCTGGTGATAAAAATGGTGTGTGTGTGGATTTTTTTGTATTTTTTTTTTTTTTTTGGAGTAAATGGGGGCATCCGATCCAGAGTGTGTGAGGCTTTGTGTGCGTCTTGCCTGATACTCATCAAGAACAACATGAATTGATGATAACACATGATGATCCAAGTGTGTCTGCGGAGAGAAGCTTTGAACGAGTGAATCACGAGGCGTCAGAGAGAGAGGCTGTCCTTTTGAAACTGTATGCAATTAGAAGCAAAGCAATTGTATATTCGTTTGCTCTCATCTCAAAATGTGATCTCTGTTAACAGATCTGTCAAGTGCAACACAGCAATTAATGGGAATTTGGGAATACCTTCATGAACAAGGTGTATATGTTATTTTTGTTTTTAATTTTTAATTTTTTATTTTAACAAATTACTGATCTTTCTTGATCAGCAAAATACACACCAGCCATGTGATTTAAGAGGCTTAATAAGCACTTATTGATTTAAAGCAGCCCTGATTTTTCTCAAAAGGACATGTTCATAATGTAGCTGAAAGCTTCCTGGATTGATGTCGATGCTCAATATTTTTGTAACCCTTCACTGAAATGTGAGTAGTAATCAAGTGTGCTCAGATAGTTTCTGATTTACATCTCCATCTGGCCAGTTTCATTTCAGTACATTTCTTGTATAGCTGCTTGTGTTTAGACAATTTTCCCCTTGTCCCCTTGTTCAAAATAAATTATGAAATCAATGTAAGACTGTACACTGGTGAGCTAGACAGCTTTTTCAGGTCAAGCCACGTAAGGATATTCACGGTTAACAATATTCACAGTAAATATATCTGAATGTTTTTTTATTGCAATTCTATCGTATATCCTCCCATCCCTACTTGGAAGCTATTCAGTTAGATTCAGTTTGCAACTAGATGCAATTGAATCCCATAGACTCCTTTAATTGAGAACGAAATGTAGATAGTAAGCGTAATAGATCAAAAACGTTTGTTTGGGTATTTGTAGTGAAACTCAGGCGTTGGTTTGACTAGGGATGGGAATCAAGGATTCTTATCCATTTGTTTTATTGTCGCAGTTATTGTGACAGTTCCATATTGCAAAACAATGAAGTCGGTCTTGTGCGCCTACACTGCTATATACTCGCAACAAGGAGTCATGGTGGAGAGAAAGCTGTGTGTAAAATGATCCTTCGATCTGCAGTGATCATCTTTTTACACATGAAACATGGCCTTAAATTCCAGGAATGCCATGTGTTTGTATAAATGTATTAATGTCTTTAGTCTTTGACTAAGAAAGCCTAAATGAAAACAAATGCTGTACAAATATTCTCTCACTGCATCCACTTTAGATAATGACAGACAGACACAGGTCTGTTTAGGTCTGCACAGAAAATTGATCAGGAATCAATAAGGGAATCATTGAAGAATCGGACTGATAAGATGACTCGATTGCAGCATTGATATCAGTTCCCAGCCCTAGTATTGGCGCTGCTGTTGAAAAAAGGATAACCAGCCCGAGCCCCAAACTAAATTCCCTGCACTTCCAGAGAACATGTTTATATTTGGAGTGACGTCCTTTCTTAGCATTCAGAGCTAGACTAGATAAGATGTACCTTTATTGATCCCCTGTAGGAGAAATTCAAGTCAGACACAGCAATTCTGTAGCTTTGTTATAATTTATCTCTGTAGACTTTCCTCTGATTGTAACTTACCTTTACCTACTGGAGACTTTACACGTTTGAAGTTGTGGCTGACAATTATCCTCCTGGCCATTCTTCCATCTTTGTGTAAATCTTACAGTCTTCCAGTTCATCCAAACTGCTCCTTCTTTTCAGTCTTGAATGTGCCACTAGATTGAACCGGACGATTAAAGTTTTAGCTGGAGAGCTAAAAAAAAAAAATCATCCAGGGAGCTGCGTACATCATGAATATAGTCTGTGTATTGTTTGTGTTTGAGTGCAATGGTGACTCGCAAGGATGTCTCTTTCGAAATTCTTCCCATCTGTTATCAATCGCTGCACAACTAAAAATGGTAACCAGGAGCAGCGTACCATTAAGATTTGCAATACTGGGTGTTAAACTGTACATGAAAACCCATCCTTTAACTTGGTGCTACACTGTTTAGTCACTGGTAATAAATTAAGAGCTGGTGCAGACAAACCTGCTCAACTTCCCGTCGCTCACAGAGCCTTCTACCACATATGCTGTTTTGACATAATTTCCGTTATTTTTGTTTTTGTCTTATTTTTTCATCTTGACTTACCGTTTTTCCTCATCCTTCCTGTACTCTGAACCTCCTTCACAAATTAAGGAAATTCATAATGGTTGAACGAAATGTATGTTTTCAGTTACATTATTCTATTCAAGCAATTAATTTCTATGTCTATGAATGTAATTCTGAAAGACAATGATCCAATACACGTTTTTAACGGTCTAAATGCATCCTCATGTTTGTCTTAATTCTTCTTTGTATATGTAACATTTAGGAGGATCTATTGTTCAGAAATAGAATATGTTCATAGGTATGTTTTTGTTACTTTTAAATAAGCTATTTATTTTTTTACAGAGGCCCTTTCACGTGTTTTTGAGCCACTGTAGTTTATCCTACACACTTAGAACACAGAGCTGTATTCAAATGGTTGCAGTCTGCAAATACTAGATGACACTAGAACCTACACAATGGACCGTAACAAGTTCTACAAGTACCAAGGCACTCAGGAGCACATCCTAGCACTCCTAAAGGAATTATGAAATGCTATGCAATTTTCACACATTATCTCTCATGTACTACTGTCAGGATATAGTGAAAGTGTCAGCGAATATGACACAAATATTTTTAATAAAAATGACCAACTGCAGCTTCAGGTAATATATGTACAGTATATGTAGATAAACCAATCATAGGTCAAAACATTGCTAAATTTGCCTAAATTATATAAGCCACAAGTGGTACTAAATGAAGAGCTGAAAGAGCTGAGTCTTATTGCTGAGCTCAACCAAATGGTCTGGATCACTTCAAAGACCTGGATTCATAAATTAGATGCCTATTAATCTGATTACATCCAAGGTAAGAGTGAAATCACAGTCATACTGTAGGCTACACACACGTTCCCCTCTAAAAAAAAACCCAAGTAACAATGTCCGAAGTGTGAGAGCTGAGTTATGTCATGTTCAGAGGATGAAAGAATGGCAGTTACGTAACGCTTTCCTGTGTGTGTCAGAGGAGGTGTGTGTGTGTGTGTGTGTGTGTGTGTTCCGGTCCAGACACACGGGAGCCTCACGGTGTTTTTCAGCACTCCCCCAGCAGGGAACATGTGCTGCCGGGGAGCGACCACGCCTCCACCCGCCTGCCTCACATGTTGCCGCACACATTCACTGTCTCCAACGCTGCGTTCAGGGCCTACGGGAATAGTACGGGACAACAATGGCAGCCTCGGAATCAGAATAACTTTTATTGAACAGGTATGTGTACACATACAGAATTTGACTCCGATTTTAATTTGCTCTCAATGTAAAAATGTAAAAACAGGACAACAAGCTCGAATTACTATATACTACTATGGGCTATATATAACGTTATATGTATATGTACGTATATGTGCGTGTGTGTATGTGTCTCCTATAAGGAGTTCGGTCTAGACC
>NW_023339763.1:25117658-25119244 GCF_004916995.1 Morone saxatilis | reverse complement strand
TACAAATAAAACTGAATAGAATTTAATTGAAAATGTGCAAATGTATATACACACAAACAATAATAACATATAACGTTTGTACACAGTGCAATAGAGCAGAATGCAAAGGATGCTAGAATAATAATACATGAGATAGGTGGCTATGACAGTATATACAAAATGCACAGCATGAATAGCTGTGTTTTTAGTGGCAATATATGTTTCAGCAATACAAAATAAATAATTTAGGTGTTCTGTTACACGTGGAACATGTTATTATAGTCTTTTTGTGAGGAACCCATCAGCTGGTGACACAAATCAGTGGGGGAAATAAATATACAAGCTCAAAACCCAGCATATTTCTTGCAAGTGGTGATCAGAAAAAAATTATGTGTTTATTTGGTCATAAATTCATAACTTTTTTTACGTGTCTTCTTAAAACACACTTTTATATCAACCTTCCTGTGATCCTCCTATCTAACCTTTTATTCACTGTGGTTTTACTGTCTTTTATTGTTTTATCTATTATTTTCATTATTGCTGTATATGATAGTGTTTATTGCTTATTCTATATATTGTTACTGATGGTGCTATGGTTCTTAATGTTTAATTCCTGTTATATAACGCACTTGTTAACTGTACAATTTGAAAGGTACTATATAAATAAAGTTTATTATTATTCTCTTGTGAATATAATAGTTTAGGAAGGTTATGATGTTGGGATGTATCACCATATCAGGCCTAACAGTTTTTTGTGACACGTAAAAGTTGCCACACACTAAACTTTTTTTCCATGGTAACATAGCCCTTTAACCATTTTCTAGTAGAAAGTTAGTTTTTCCGTCTGTCCATGAACACGGCGTCAGAGAGACCATTTTACCAGCCCCTTCAGTTTGTGCAGCTTTGGGCCCTGGCAACATCTGTAAATTATAGCCTGTATTGATCTCCACACCACTGCAGTAAAATCAATTGTTATTTTAAACCAGTGCAGTTCTCCTGCAAAAAAATAGATATAATAATACATAATTATTATTAAAAAATAAATCATATTATAAATAATAAATAAATTTAAATGAGGTCAAAGCATTCATTTCCACTGCTGGACAGCCTGCAGAGACAAAATCTGCATAAGTGCATTATGCATATTTACCTATATTGTATTTGTCATATCTGTAGTGTAGATTTACTTCATAAATAAGTAAATAAGTAATTAAATATTTGTAAAGACAGAACAACATCTCTAATGTATCAGTCATTCCATGTGCAACAGGGTCCGGCTTTCATATTTACAACAGCACTTAAAAGCACCGTACTAGTACCAAAACGCACCCCTCACGTGGACTGTCCGACGTCACCACCCAAACACGTGTCTCGGCACGGGATTGGCCAAATCGCCGCCGCGACGTCATCACAGACGCGCTCGTTAATATATAAAGGGGGCGTGGCCATGCAACTCAACATCATGGATGCTTTCAGTACACAGTCAGACCGGCCGTGTGAGGAACTCCTCTGGACAGCAGCCTCATGTATCACTTTAATGCTTTCTTACTTTATTTAGTTAGTTATTAGTAGTTTGGTGTCTGTGTATATAGCCTATATATATATAT
>NW_023339763.1:25115148-25117558 GCF_004916995.1 Morone saxatilis | reverse complement strand
ATACACACATATATACACATACATATATTATTATATTATTCTTCTGTCCAGGACAGGATGTAAAGTGGGTACTGGAGGAAGGTACTGCCTCCCTGACTGTGGAGATGCTTCGTCCTGCTGCTATAATTGAGCTGTCCTCTCTCATCCTGTGGGTAAAACACTGACAGGTGAGTGAACTACTTATAAGTGTCCAAACTTTTGTCCAGTGTCCAACGTGAGCCTGCCCTTTAATAATATGTCACAACCAGGGGCTCTGCTGCAGGCTTAAAGTGTTTATACTGTGTGTGAGTGTGAATTGGGAAATAGCGGGCTTATTTTTTTCACTGAGCAGTGGCAGCAGTTGTATTTAACATACAACAGTGTTGGAGGTGGGATCGAAAGTACAGTTTTGCCCAGGGAACCCAATCTTATCAAGTTGCTCCCGCTGCAGCCTCATCCTGCATGTACATGCTGTCATGTTTACACAGTAGGCAAAACAAATGACAGACACTACCACGCTCACGAATGGGCCTTCTGTGTATATCAGCTGTATCATAGAGCACACTGGTGTCAGATACAAAGGGCTTCTTATTCAGATAATGTTAAAGCACAGATTACAAAAAGAGGAGCTTACAGAGTTCATAGTGACCAAAGTTTTATCTGCAAAATACCACTATTATACTGTGGACTATCAACAGGATGTGAGCTGCCAAAAGAAAGATTAGTTTTTTTGTGATACGTCCTTGCTTAATTCGCTGGTCCAGGTCTTCAGTTACATGCGACATATTTATTTGTTTGGCCACAAAATAACAGATTCTTGATAGGGCACTTCTACTGTAACATTTCTTGTAACATTTACACGACGGATCACTCTCTTTGCACTGACGATGTTGTGCTGGAAAAGGCTCTAACACCATTCTGATCATAAATCACATACATCTGTCCCATTTTTTAATAATAATATATTCAGGAAACACACTTTTCCCCACTAGATGCAGACAGTCTCTGCAGTTTCTCATTGCAGTTTCTTACTTCCTGTTAAGTAGGCCTAATCCTCACATATACTTTGGGACTACAAACTAGTAGACTGATGTAAGTGCAATTTAAACTTTAGGGTTTTAAGAGTAGAGGCGATACAGTGTTAGAGCACCTTGCATTTTATTTTATGTATGTATATACAGTAAGTCGAATTTCAGTGTCCAGTGTGTAGGATTTACTGGCATCTAGTGGTGTAGTCTGCAAATCGCCACTCCCTTGCTTCACCCTTCCTTTCCAAGCATGGAGGAGAAACTACAGTGAGAAACGTGAAACAACGCAAACAGCCCACCTAGAGTCAGTGTTCGGTTAGTCCCTTCTTGGCTACTGTAAAAACATGGCAGTTCAACATGGTGGACACCATGGAAGATGACCCCTATATTCAAAACATCATTAATGTAACGTAGTGTAACAGCAGTGTTTCATACAGTGAATCCTGGTGATTGTGGCCGAACTTTGCAGCTCAAATGTCTCACATTGATATATTTTCATATGGTTTTCATGTCTCTTTGCACCCCACTAGCTTAGCTGTGGTTTACATCAAGTCCAGATAATAGAACTTGCAAAAATTAAAAACATAGTTGTATTCTTAATTGGACCTGACTGCTGTGTCAAAGCAAGCACAGGTTCAGCTTAATTGCAGCTCAGAATAGGTGTGTCAGAGTACCTCATCATCTGTGGGAGGCCTCACCAAAATAGACACCACCTATCCAGATCAGATTCCCTACATTAAGTGCACAGCTCTCCCGTTGGATGTAGCACTTGACCCATCTGCGTCCTGCCCCAAACGCGTCTTGCCCCAAACATACTGTTTCAACAGGAAATGCATAAAGTCAGGGAAGTAAGAGGGGTCATGGGGGTAGTGCAGAGGGTGATAGTGCAGCTGTACTATTGGACAGTGCACGGTTCCTTTGGTTGGCACAGCTTGACTGGATAGCTGGATAGGTGGTGTCACTTTTCCAGTCCAGACTTTGTGTAGTGTTTTACCTCCCTTAATCATCATGTAGCACACTGGGAGTCTGAAGGCTTACATAACACAGCAATGGAATTATGAATGTTATCGTCATTGTATCAGCGTTGCTGCACTGTTCCTGGTGTTATTGTGAAATATTGAGTACCCCAAACCTTTATGTTAGAAGTGTACAGTATGTACAATATGCTGGCCCATGTGGTCCGATCTAACAGACGAGCTACTGTAGTTCAAACTGCTGAAAAGGTTAATGCTGGTTCTGATAGAAAAGTGTCAAAACACACAGTGCATCACAGTTTGTTGGTAAAAGGCTGCAGAACATAATGACCACCAGGGTGCCCAGGTGGTCGATCGGTGTATATGCGTTCTTTATTGTCAGGATATGTACCACAGTCCATTAAAGTATCTGTAATTAAACCCCTTCTT
>NW_023339763.1:25106584-25115123 GCF_004916995.1 Morone saxatilis | reverse complement strand
TGTTACTCTGGCTGGATTGAACGTGCAAGCTCTTTATTATCAGGCTGCGCCCGAAAAAGTCGCATTAAGACACTTCCCAATTACATTCAAAGACGCTGCAGCCACGCGAAGTACGGTGACAGGACTAGGGAAAGAGAGATCCACATCTCTCCTTGTTCTAGCTTCTCTGCATTGGCTCCCTGTAGAAATTTAGAATAGAATTTTTAAATGCCCTCCTCCCTCACCTACAAACAGCTCTTTACGGTCCAGCGGCCCTGTCATGTCTTAAAGAGCTCCATAGTACCCTATTACCCTCAAAATAGAACACTGCGTTCTCCTTAATGCAGGGCTACATTGTGGTTCCTAATAGTCTCCTAAAAAGCAGAACAGCGAGCCAGAGCGCTTCCAGTTACCGAAGCTCCTCTCGTTGTGAACCAGCCTTCCCAGATTTGGGTGTTGGGAAGGCAGACACCCCTCTCCACATTTAAGAGTAGGGCTTAAGGACATTTCTCTCTTGATACAAGGCTTATGGCCCTGCTGCCATGTCCTGCGGTTGACTCCCCATTGGTTGAATATTAGCGTGTATATGTGATTATTAGTAATGATTATGTTTATGTATTATTGTGATCTGTTAAGTAAGGTGATGTATTATTAACTATTATAGGTTACTATTTATTACTCGTCCATCCCGTCCCCAATCCCATTGGTGCGCTGTTGGTCCGTCATCATCGATCATCAATCCTCATGGAATCATCCATCGAGTCATTTCTATCTAGTGAAGCTTGTTGCGTACTGTTGTTGTGGCACCCTGTGGTTCTGTCTCTGTCACTCTCCTCCCTTGTGGATTAGTTTTTCTGCATCTGTCTGTGACAGGATGTGTCTAATTTTTGTAATATTACGTAAATGAAAGAAGGCAGTCCTAGAGATCTGCTTTATATGGGAGTTAAATGACAAATCCTGATCAAAGATAACTCCAAGATTCCTGACAGTGGTGCTAGAGGCCAAGGTAATACCATCTAGAGAAATTATATCTTTAGACAGTGAGTCTCTGACGTGTTTGTTAGACAATTAGTCAATATCCATCTCACCCTTGACAATAATCGATTAACTCCATTGAATCACATCAAATGAGGAGCCATCACCACATAAACCAAAGTCAACCAGAGTCAAATATACATTTATATTATAGCACATTTGCCCGTGTTTCCTTTCAACCTACTGCTGTATTCATAATCTGTCATTACGTACGTTTGACACTTGATTGTTGCCTTTAAAAGAACACACATTGTAAAAGATTTGAAATTTTAGGAGTAAGTAGTTAGAAATAATCTGAAATGTCTCCTTAAACTGAACTGTATGACCTTAAACCAGGACTTTGTAAAGGATGCAGAAACCAGGTTGAGACTAAACCACAGGTGCTGTTTAAACTGCAGCTTCTGATGATACAGCAATAGGGCTTAATTGATTTTACCTAGAAAACCTTGAACCATAGCTAAGCTAATGACAGAGCAACATCCGTAACATATTGAGTATTGCATGCATAAATAAGACTGAAATAAATAATCAAATGACAACATGATACATTATAGGACATATACAATATATGTATAGAAATATAAACTCTGTTAATGTAAGAGGAAGCATGATGAAACATTTTTATATATTTATATATTTTATTACTTTGTATTTATTAATATGTCTAGTATTAAAAACAGACAGACAGAGCTATCAGCAGGAGTCACACAGCTAACGTTGCCATCCTTTAGTCAAATGATAGGGACAATCTTACAAAAAGCTGGTTTACTCAGGCTCATTAGATGTGCTTGAAGCCCAATTTCCAGTATTTAGCAGAAAGCTGAAAGCTGGCTCAATACAATGGAAAACCTACTACCCCTACCCCCTACCTCCCCCTGCTTGAAAGCCAAACCACTGGCTCTGGGGCGATTATGGAATTGCAGACACAGGCCCACTCAACGTAGATCAAACACAAATTAGATTTGGTCCCCATGTCATTGGGTGTGTCTCAGTTAATGATTCTGTTGTGAAATATTGTTGATATTTTGTGCTTGTGCACAAATGCTCAACCTGGCAAACCTGACCGTCAGCAGTATAAGAAAAAAACGACATGTCTTTAATATCCAATGCTGTGTATCTCACAGTAAACGTTTGCTTGTTTTCTTTCATTTTTAGAGCTCTGGAATGCCAAAGGAACAGGGGCACTTTGGGGAGCGGGCCACCCGTGGCACCTCAAAGACTGCTAAGGATAAGAGCAACAGTGCCACCCTGCGGGCGTCCCAGGGTGGCTCCTACAGGGAGCAATCTGGAATGGGTGACATGAGCAACTGCATGCTGCACTGTGACTCAGAGAAGGACTCTGAAAAAGACTCTGGGTACTCAGGTGAGCAAAGTCCATTTGGATGCATGGACGCAGACTTTTGTCTGTAAATCTTTATAAATATTTTATACTAACAAATTACACATTTCATTGTGTTTTTATGGCAGAGAAAACTTATGGACATTATGTTTTAATGAGATATACAATTGCTATCTTCTATACTGATGCCTCTACGTATATGACCATACAAACAAGACCATCAGAGAGAAGATTGGATATTTCTATATAGTTTTTAATGCCTGCCACTAGGTTGCATTTGGTCAGATTCCCCTTGAAATCAATGAAACAAGGTGGTAGAAACACTACTGCTTTTGTCCACAGTGGGTGCCAGAATCAGCACAAAATAAAAGTTCCTTGTAGGTCAGGGGTCTCAAACTCAGACTGTTAAGGCCACCGCTGGTATTTTCACCTCTATAGGAAGGCCACTGCAATGTTCAAGTACTACAGGAAAGCAAATATTCTTAAATTCTTTAATAATGAACATAATGATAATCATACTCATCATAAAATAATGCAGCTTCTGTACATTTTCTGCTTTCTCCTTTTCAACCCTTGCATTTGCTGGCACCTTTGACAATTATTTTGCAACAAATAAAATATATATTTTTTCCAAATAGAATTGTATTTTTATTTTGATTGTATATGACGGAGTAGTTTAAATTGATATGAAACAACAAGAAAATAATACCACTCTTGCTTATATTTTATTTTTGACATGTCACAGCCCAGGGGGTGGGGGGTGGAGGGCCAGAAATGGCTCCTAGCCAGCAGAGACCCCTGTTGTAGGAGCTTTAAGTGAAAACTAACACTTGTTGCTGAATGTCTGTGCACATCAAACGACATTTACATTTGGATATTTCTCCATCCTTCTCCATCTGGTGCTGTGGGAAATAGTGAGGAATTCACACGTGAACATCTTTCCCATCACTCACTCCTATGTCCTCTCTACCTCCTCTTACTCTTGGTTCTCCCTCTCCCTCTCCCTCAGAGGCTGGCTCTGACTCTGTGCACACCGATTTAGACGACCAGCGCAGCAGTGTGAGCGAACCTCACAGGGAAAGCAGCAAAATCCCCAGCAACAACAACAGTGCAAACGCTGCAGGCCACAACATGCCTCCCTATGAGGAGCTCACCCCCATTTATGTCATCAAAAACCTGGTGGTCAAGCCGGTGAGATACTCAGTAACACATAAGTTGCTTTTTCAGCCGTTCTACTTTGTTGCATCATGAACAAAGATTCAAGTACAATTATTAAGGAATGGGGAACTCTGTTTTGAAGTACATTCAGTCAACAGTACTTGATTATTAAAGTGTATCTGAATAGTTTCCTTAGTTGTTGACAGATGAATAGTAATTAATTTTCTAATTAACTAACTGATTGACATTGCAAATTTTTTTGAAAGCCACTATATTAACTATGTATGATAACTGATCAAATGACAACACAAAACATGCAGTAAATAACATACAGCTTACAATCAATTACTTGGGTGGGTGCAGACACCTTATCTTCCAGTTCAATACCATAGTCCTGGAATAGGGTTGTAGGACTGCAACTAACAATTATTTAGTGTTAATTAATCTGATGATTTTTTTTCTAATTAATCATATTAATTAAACCTAATTCATTATGTATTGTTATTATTATTATTTGGTCTATTAAATATCAGTTTAAAAAAGAGAAAAATGTTCAGTCCAAGTTGATGTCTTCAAATGTCTTGTTTTGTCTAGACAGTCCAAAACCCAATGTTTACTGTGCTATTAATCAGAAAAAAAACTGCTAATTCTCACATTTGAAGAAGCAGGAATTAAATAATGTTTGGTATTTCTTCTTGAAAAATGACTTTCTCACAATCAATTGATTATTATTTGTGTTGCCACTTGGGAGCAGCAGAAACAAGATGTACAACACTGACTTATTATCTCCTTGTAAAGTTGATATGGCAAATGTGTTGTATAAAACAGCTGTACATTACAATTACACATCCAGCAGACACAGAGTAGCATTAGCATTCATTTGACTTGTCATTCAAATATTGACTCCCAACTCTTGAGAAGTGTCTGGCTCTTTAACTGCTAAATTTCCAACTTGCTTCATCAGTTGGTTAACCAAAACAGTAAATGTATTGGCTGTAAAACCAAAACAATGAGTAGAAATAGAGTCCCACCTAGAGCTGGAGTCTGTTCAAAGTTTCTGCCTCTTAGAAGAAAGTTTTTCCTTGCTGCCGTCGCCAAGTGCTTGGTCGTGGTGGGTCTCTTATTATTTGTAAATAATTTTATAAGGAGTACGGTCTAGACCTAATCTATTTGAAAAGTGTTCTGAGATAACTTTTGTTGTGAATTGGCGCTGTACAATTAAAATTTAATTGCACTGAAATTAATTGAAATACACTAAAAAGCTATTTAATTAAGGAAACCAGAGAGTTTGTGATAATTCTTCTGTGGGTTTGTCACTATGTCAATCTTCTATTTTTTATATTTAAAAAGATTAGGGTCAGTTGTGACAGTGTGTACCCAGTACATTTGCAACGCATATCAGAATTACTACATTTTAATTTATTAAATCAAAGTAATTTGTTCTGCATTGTATTGTTGCTGCTTATCTCTTTGTGACTTTAACCTCCTCCCCATCTGTGGCTTTCTCCTTTACTCTGGTTTGGGCTGCTCTTATTGCTGCTCACATAAAAACCCCACTCACAACCTCCTGGTGGTACAGTCTAGACCGGAGCAGCTTCTGCATGGCTCCCTGGCATGGGGTGGAAGTTGGCACAGCCTTACCAATCCCAAAGCGCCCACTCAGCTCTTGCTGATCCAACAGCCAACAATGCCTGCCCCTTCCTCCTCCACCCTGACTCCTTCATCCAGTCTAGCAGCACCACAGGGTCAAGTTAAGAAAGGAGGCAGCCGCAGCAATCAAAGCCACAGCAGCAAGAACCACAGCAGCAACAACTTATACCTGCCTATCCTAAATTCTTACCCTCGCATCGCCCCCCACCCCAGGAAGGAGAGCCATGAGGGCAAGAGTACCAAATGGGTGGAGGGGGTTATGGAGAGTGGCAGTGAAGGCCAGAGCCAGAGCAAGAGAGTGTGCATTGAAGAGGAGAAAAGAGAGGACGTGTCTACCACCAGCCACCTCCTGAAGCCCGAGCAGCAGCATCAGAAGGAGGGGAGAGTCCATTCCCACTTGCAGTATAAAGTTAGAGGTCACAGCTCTTCCTCCACCATCCAACACAAGTCCCACCACTGCCAACAAAACTCGGGTTCTGACAGTGTCGGCTCACCCTCCGTCTCCAGTACCCAGACACCCTCACCACCTTCTTCTTCCGACTCCCCCTCATTCTCCTCTCCTCCTTCTTCATCTCCCTCTTCCTCCATGACTCACAGCCCATATTGCCTGGCTCCAGACAGCTCATCCACACGCCACCGCCGTTTCTTCAACACAGCCGAGATCCTCAACCAGTCTGGTCTGCTGGCCATCACGCTACGCACCAAGGAGCTGTTGAAGCAGAATGCTGCCACTGAGAGAGAAATTGCCCAGCTCCGTCAGCACACCCATCTCCTGTGCCAGGTAGCCCAGGCCAGCCAGAGTGGATACAATGAAGGCTCAGAGAACATCAACAAACTCCTCCAGACCATGACCGAGTCAGGCTCCTACCCCAGCTTAGACTTAAATCAACTGAAAGTGCTAAGTGGCAGCCACCAACAGAGTAAGACGGGAAGTGAAGAAGACAAAGGGAAAAATAACAACATAAGAACCACTAAGACACACAGCAACCCGCCACAGGTGGTGTCTTTACACAACACAGATGATGGTACATCACCACCCTCTCCGCTGTTTGCCCCATCGCCAGATACAGAAGAAAGAGAGCATGCTGACGGTCCTCTGGACGGCCCCATGTCACCCTTCATCTCTGTTTCCTTTTCCAGGTCTGTCCCTGAACAGGGACACCAACAAGCAGTCATAGACAGGAACTTAAGTGATCTCACTATGTTGCCAGAGAGCTCAATGCACAATAACTATCTCCTCTAGCTACTTGGTGAAGAGGACTTGGACCGACAGGGTAACACGTGAACTTAGCAATACAGGAGAGCATGGGTTTTGTTTGAATTGAGCAAAACTGAATGTGACTAGTTAAAAGGGAGGATATTTGTTGGGTTGATTTACAGACATGATTTAAAGTTGGACATGATATATTTTCCTACTTTTTAAGTCACGGATTTGCTCATTTCAGTGGTCCATTTTTCATCTATATTTTTCTGTGGAGAGGCCTGTCATTCACAGTGATGGATATCCAATATGTGACAAGAAGCAGACACACAACTGAAACATGTTTACAGATAAACAGAAAACATGAGTCAGGTACTGTTGTCATCACCACTCAGGTCTGTTGTAAAGATTGGCAGCATTTATAGACTGATTACAGCTTTTCCTTTGTTGTGTTGCTTCTTAGAGTTTGACAGAAGCAAAGATCACTTTACATATGGGCCGACAAGCTTTCAGTAGTAATTTGCAGTTGCTTTGGCCCAGTTTCCAACGAGATCTCCAAATAAGATTTCAGTGTGCAATACTCTAATTTTTTTTATTTTTTTTTTAAGATATTGTTTTGCCCTTTTTTATTTGATATGGATTTCTAAATGCAAAGTAGTTGCGTACATCAAGGACACACCTTACCTGAAACAGTGCTCTCCCCCGATTCTCCTCCATAGTGAAACAAACTGGAAATATACTGAATCACTTTGTGACATGGAGAGAGCTTTTAAAAATATTGAAAATGGATGTCCTGACCAACATTATATTGTACACCGCCATGTCACTCTCTAATTGTTTCCACCCAGTTTTAGTAACGAAAGCTGCAAGTCTCTATTGTGAGTCTAATATTCTTAATCCAAAGAGCCAGTCTTACTTTCTTAATTTGTCCCTTAAAGGACCAGTGTGTAGGATTTAGTGGTACCTAACAGTGAAGCTGCAGATTGCAACCATTTGAATAATGCTCAGCCTTCCAAGTGCATAGGAGAAACTACAGTTGCAGGGAAACATTTAAGGCCCTATCTAGAGCCAGTGTTTTGGTTTGTCTGTTCTGGAATTCTTGTGGTTCAAAATAGCGGACTCGGCCATAAGAGGACCCACTCCCTCAGTAGACATAAACAGCTAATTCTGAGGTAACAAAAACATAACGATTTTTAGGTGATACACTAAGGAAAACATACCTATGAATATTATATTAAATTTCTGCCAACCGATCTTCCTAAATTTCACACACTGGACCTTTAAAACATAAAATGCTATCCATACATACTAATGCAAAACACTATATCACATATTCCATCCTCATCCCCAACACAGACACTTCATATCAACACAAGTTCCAATACTCAAACATGTGTTTGTAAGCATTTCTCCATATTTTAACGGTGCTAGTCTGGTGAACAGCGTTTCAAACACATGCTAATTACTTCACCACTATTGCCAGCAAGGATGAAATTTTGATTTCAGAGGTGGGGGACGCACAATTATTTTTAATAAAACTCTAACTCTTTTCAGTTCCTGTGTTTTTCTAGTAGTTCTTCTAGTTTTCTATTGCTCTTTTAAGTTTACGTTCCCTTTTTTGGTTGACTGGTTGTAAAGCATGTTAGCAAACTTATCACCAATTCTTGTGCTTTCACCTTGTTAGTCAACTTCACTCCAACTCGTACCCCAATCTTTTAACTTATTTCTGTTTGCAAGTTTTTGAACTGCTATTTCTTTTGGATTGGGCTGATCAGTTATCTGATCTGGCCCTGCTCTTCCATCTTGTGCTCCTTTACTGCCTGAGCATCCACTGACCCCTGGCTGTGGCTGCTGCTTTTATCAGCCTAAGATAACATAACAAAAGGGGACTGGAATTCTATGAGCAACTTATATTTATTATTACAATAATGGACGAAAAATATTGCAATAAACAAGTTTATGTCACTCCTTCCTATGAACTCACTGCTTAGTCGTACTATTCTTACAATAAATAATACATTTACACATTTACACAGCTTTTTAGTACCCCGCCTCAATTTATAACACTGTATCTGGCCAGTTTGCTTCTTCATCTGACAAACTACTTAAATATATAGATGCATGGTGTTTGAACCTTTGAAGCTCTGATACAGATTATCATCACCCTAGACATTTGT
>NW_023339763.1:25100876-25106559 GCF_004916995.1 Morone saxatilis | reverse complement strand
GTGTCTCTGTTTACTATAGTGTAACATTGTTTTTGGACGGTAAAAACTGCAGGGGACCAAAACGGCCTTTTAAAAAAGTGCAGGGGGGTGCAAATTACGTCCGTGATTGCCAGAGTGCTGGAAATGTAATTTCTCTCCCTTTGATTACTGTCAAAATGTTGCAATGACTGTCTGTTACAGTATTTGGTTTAATGTTATAAGCTCTCCAGCACTACATTATTTTATTTTAGAAGATTACAATAAACCTACAGGTGATATAAATATCTAAGGTTTGATATATTGAATAAAAACTTATGGTGGATGCACAACCGAAACAGTAACCTAATGCAGTGAAAAACTTAAGTTATTCTTACTCTGTATTATTACAAATGCTGACTTCTGCACAAATTGCACATTTTGTTTTTCATTGCTATTTGTATGATCTTAAAGACATGACCCCCGCAGACTGAGTTTTGATGAGAATAAGTTACTAACAGAATTATTTGATCATTTATTTTCAAATAAACAACGATTCAAATTCAGTGATATAAGTTAGAATTATGCTCAGATAAACTAACAGTGTGATGTATGACATTTTTATACGGAAGTTTTGTCTTTTTTTTCTTTGTGTGCTGTGTGAGATTTTGAGGCCATAGCATTTGGAATTTTGCAAATTTGTGCCACGGAATTGTAAAATGTTGCAGTTACAGCACATGCAGATGATAGCACCCCTTGTGGCAAGTCCTGCCTTACACTATATGTGAACAACTGATTGTAATGGAAATTTTACAAATTAGTTGTCTTTAAAAAATTGAAAAAGGATATGATTAACTCACAAATCTGTATGCTATTTTTGACTGGGAATTCATGCTTTTGCCACTAAGGTGTGATCAGTCAGGTCTGATGTGTTCTGGTTGAATGACTACAGTCATGTTAGACCGTATGTGGGTTTTTGAGACATGGTTTCTGTCACACCTGACCAACTGATAGATCTGTGGATGTGTCCACTGACCATCTGGAACAGGCATGTGTGAAACTGATCATCTGTACTTGTTAATGATCACTGGCCTGGCAGGACTGTGGCTGCGAACGTTGCACACTGTACTTTTTCTCATTGGATTAGTGAATGAAATTTATAATGATAATCATATTAAAACTGTTCTATGGCCTCTCTCTGCAGTGCAATATTGTCTATTATTTGCTCTTTTCTTTCCTCAGTCATGTCTGAATGTCTTGGGTGTGCATGGAGGTCTGTGTGTTACTGAGTGCATACAGGTCTGTGATGTATTAGCTTGTATACATGCATTTGCTTACAGAGATTGAGTTAAAAATTGAATCAATTCTATCTAGGTTGATTAAAGATATGGGACACATAACTTAAAATCAGGTATATGGCACCCCATAATGGACTCCCCTCACCTGCTATCAAACACAACCTTAAACAATAAATCTGCTTTGACTTATGAACATGTGTATTGTGATATTGTCTTTCATCTTGCTATTGGCTGTTCAATGCTTGAAAAATTAAAAGCTGATATGTACAGTAGACCCCTTTTTAATTTTCTCCTAAGTTTTATGACTACAATAATTAAGGTACTGTGTAAGAATACATGTTTTGAAAATATCCATTGTTCATATTTGCTAAAACTTGGACTATATCCTGACAGTAGTAGAAAGAGCCAAGAAAGATATAAAGACACTTTGGATTGAGGCCTTGAAAGCTAGTTGATTGTTTAGTCTCCCAGGGTCCCAAAGCCTCTGTATATGGCACTCTGGGAATAAAACTCAACAATCAACGATCTTTCTTGGCTCTGATTGGTTGATTTTGTTCAGACCAGTGAATTCTTGCAAATATCATAGGAAGCCCTACAATGAGCCAAAGGGACCTGATTTTTTTCTCGCATTATCTGTCTAATGTACTACTGTCAGGATATAGTGAATGTGTCAGCAAATATGACAAAGTACCTATTCCAGCTTTAATGAAATGATTCTTTAAATTTGTTCCTCTTCCATACAAACCTCAATAGAGAAACACGTTTATTTTGCTTTAGTGGACCTGTCCTTCTGCAGATGCTTTGTTCATTCATCCCCACTGGCAGTATGGATGAGTTTGTTAACCTAAAGTGGGTACTGCATGTGTGAGGGTGAATATGAGGAAATGGGACTACAAAGGGGAGACTATTTACTTTCTCCTGTCCATTTCTGGGATTGGAAGAGGACAGAGGGCTCTCTTCTCTCTTCCCTAAGTCCTGGGGTCCTGGTCTGTCTGTGCAACATGTGGACCATGAAAACCTACCTTCAGTTTGCATGTAGTTTTACAAGGTATGTGTCATTGCACAGCACCCACTGTGACAGTTCACAGGACAGGTTCCAAAACCAAGCTCAAAATTAAAGACTTGAAAGTTCACTTACCAGTTAATACCTACCTACCACTAGGTGGCAATGTTATACACCTAAACTTTAAAGAGGGACTTAAAGGTAATCCCAAACCCTGACTGTATCTACTAACTAGTATTCCATATACTATACTCTGCTATATATTTTTCCTCCATTGCTGTCCAAAAACAATTAAAACCCCATCAGTGAGTCACACCGATGCACTGGGTGACATGGTCTTTCATTGAACACACACACACTGTAGTTGTACTCACCAGAGCACTAAATGTGGATAAATCAGCAGCTGAAAATAGTTCCCAACAAATGCATTTTTCCTCCTGTTTAACTAGCGTTACCTAAGAACTAGAGTGACCAGCTGTATTTACATATTGCTGAGCCTTTTGTAAAAATTAAACTCTATATTTGTGGGCTCTTTGTTGTTTTTAAAGATTAATGTATTTAGTAGAGAAGCAATGGACTTAGAGCTAAGAGCCACAGAGATTAGGGAATAGGACTGTTGGTTTTGGTATTTTCTTGGTATTTGATAACAAAAGGATTAAATATTGCCAGCCTTAACCTTGACAGATATTTAGGCAACGAGTTCCACTGCTGAGGGGCCCTGGCACCTGGTCATCTGCTAGTACTGAGCTGCAGCCCACAGGTCTACTTCATCATCGTGCTGCTGTGATGCTTTGGAAGTGCTTATTTATCATTTAATAAGTAGAGCACCCATAAGCACCCATTTAGGACAACTGCAAACCATTTATTCCATCTTTGTATGCTTTTTTAAGGCCTAGATTTATGGAGAGAGAGTAGCATAGATTATTTACAATGTATTTACAAATAAGATTTTGTTAAATGGGAAAAACTACACATATCTGAATATTCAACTGATTTAATTCACATTTAGACATTTATGTATAGAATCTGCTGAATCCTGCAAGAAATCGTGTTGTAAGAACAAATTTGATTTGAAGATTCTTGTCCTGTAAATACCAATACATATAAATATATTTTGCAAATATCATAAAACACATGTAAAAAAATATATGTAGTACATGAGTTGACATCTTCCCAGTGATTTTGTTGTATTTTTCGTGGGGGTGAAAACCAAAAATTATTATTAATATCAAATGAAAGCTCTTGAAGAACTCTTTGTAATGGCAAAGAGAACTCGTAAATTATAAACTAACTGTCAGGCTTTTGGGTTTTATTTGGGTTGTTTCCTGTTTTATGTTGAAAGAGTCCTTCCTCTTTTAGCTGTTTTACTTCTCTTCCTGTCTTTTTTTTCCGTTTTCCTTCCAGTTTTGATTGTCTGCCCCGCCCTGATTAGTTTCACCTTTGTCTCTTCATCCTGTCCTTCACCAGTGTTATTGCCATAGTTGTCAGTTCATGTGACCAAACACACACTAATTCATTTTGCTTTCAGATTCTTGTGCAAGTAAACACAATATGTCAACTTCACCTAAAAGCTAAATCCCAGCAATCAACACTTTCCAGTATATCATCTTTTAGAGAAAGGCCAGGATTCATTAGGCCTGCCCTGCACAAAAGTAGATCAAAGACCTGGGATACATCACAAGTCTCTTATTTGACATTTCCTCGCTCCTTGCTTGATGGTCAGTTTGGAGAATTTAATTTCAGGGATTCAAGGAATTTATTGTCTGCCACCAATGCAATTGTGCCCTGGTTGCTCTCCAATCAACATGTACACAGTATGCAGTCTCTATCACACAGCTACACAGTTACACAAAGTGATCTGTGTAAAATTTATGTGCTTACTTTCAGGCTGTTCTGCGAAGTTTGGAAGCATTTCTGAGCCCAAACTAGATATTTTTTACTAAACATAATTTAGGAAAGATGCTCAGGGTTCGCCAGATTATACTAAAGACATACTATTGTAAAGCCAGTGTGGCATAAAACTGCAATGTAAACAGTTTTATTAAATTAAATAGCATCTTGTCGTATCTTATCTAATTTGAATGAATGCTTCAATTTCTCTTTTTCTTCTTAACTGTAAACAAACTGATTTTACAATTCAGGAAACAGTATAAGTGGAATACAGAAAAGAGCACAGTAGACTGATATGTTATATTAATGTTTAAAAAAAGTCACTTGCCATACAAGTATAAATATGCTGATAATTTTATTTGACAATAAAAGGTTTGTTCAAAGACATAAATGATTAACAAATGTGTTTGTGAATTTACATTTAAGCATAAAAGTATATTGGGCTGTTTTTTTAAAAACATTTCTAAAGAGCGAGAAAAACTAACCAGCAACAACAAGAAAAATGAAATCAAATTGACACGGTCAGCTCTTAAAATCTGTAATTAAGTGAACAGTGGATTCTTAAGATTAATATAATATGTTTAATTTGTAATATGCAAGGACTAAGGTTTAAATAAGGAATTGCACACAGAAAATTAAACACTAAGTTTTAAAATTCATTCAGTCATTAATTCAATATTCAGTCTTATTATGCAAAAATATAATATGGTGTATTAGCCAGTATAGGTAAAGCATTTTCTGAAACAAAAGCCTCACACATTTTGTTTCAAGTTATTATATTACTTTTTGTTATTACTCATGATGCTTTAAAAAAGAATGTCACAAAAATAGTTGAATTCCATTTAAACAATCCTTATAAAGTAGAAAACCTAACATCAGGCTGGCAGTTTTAAATTTTTCCCAACACTTTGATATATATCTGACTAAAACAAATAACCTGTTTCAAAACGTTCAGGTTCAGGTTATCCATCTATTCCATGTGGTTAAAGGATATGGTTAAAGAAATAGACCTAAAATAGACATGTCATGTCATTTCTCCTCTGGGCACACTTGCTTGCAACAAGCACAGCAGGGGCAGCAGCAACGATAGCAGTAATGCCGGAGCTGACAGAGAAGTCCGCTGGTTGTTTCTGGGGCTGCTTCAGTTTCTTGATACATTTTGGTAGAAGCTTCTTCACTAACCTGCACTATTGTATCTTCTGTCGTTATATCCACCTGGGATGTTTGATTGGCTTTGTTGCTAGTTGTTAGAGTCATCGACACTTTTTCTTTGACATGGAGTTTCTCAATCTCACTAAGCATCTGAATCTTAAGTTGTTGGAGTTCTATGTATTTTTTATCTCGTGCTTTGCTGTTACAGTCACTTTGAGATGTTGTGTCATTACTTAAGCCTTGTTTTAGGCTCCTCTTCTCCAATGGTTCCTTTTCTTTCTGGAACAATGTTCTCTGAAAAAACTCATTAATTACTGTTAGTCTTTTCTCCAGGTTATTTCTCATCTCATGACCCCGGCGCTTCAACTGATCAATCTCCTTCCGT
>NW_023339763.1:25087964-25100776 GCF_004916995.1 Morone saxatilis | reverse complement strand
TCTGTTTTAGTGTCCTTCCAGATGTTTCGCAAATAATCTCTTTTTGACATTCCCTCATCTGTAAAATAATCTTCTTCTACTAATTCTTCAGTCTGGAAAACAAAGCCTGCCTGAAGACCATCCTTCCCACACTCAAAGTCTTTAGGTTTATTCAAATCCTGCTTCTCAGTATCTTCCTCCTGCAGTATATTAGCTACAACTTTAGTTTGTACCGCCATGTCAACCTTCATTGTCACCACATATTTCTTCTCTCTTTGGATCAGGTCACAATAACCAATAATCTTATTTTTCTGTTTATCAAGTTCATCAAACTTAAGTTCCAATATTGACTTCAGCTGGAGTATGTGTCCATGTTTCTGCTCTAATCTGTCCATATGCTTTCTAAAGTCTTCATTTATCCTTTGATTCAGCTGTTTGAATTTAGCCCTCAGACTTTCTATGGAGATCATTAAACTAGTGAGTTGGTTCTCCCCAATTTTGAGCTTGGACAGCTCTTCTTCCATCCTCTTCTTTTCAATATTTGTCTTCATTTGATACAGTTCTTGTTTGTCATGGTTCATCTCATCAATATGGGAATCAGTATCTTCTCTCTGACTTTGTTGCTCAGTCTTTATGATGTCCAACTTGTGTCTTCCCTCTTTTATGTCCTTTTTCTCCTTTTCTAATAATTTACTTTGTTTCTGAATTTCAGATCTCATCAGCTCTAAGTCATTCACTCTATCCAGATCCTCTCTCTCTTGCTTCAGCACTGCTTTCAGTTTTTCAAGATCTTGTTTTTCCAACTCAAACGTCTCAGACTTCTTTTCTTCTCACGCAACCCTTGCTTACACTGATTTTCCATGTCCTGTCTCTGGGTGACCACATCGGACCAGTAATACTGCAATACCCTCCTTTTCTCTCTCTAACAAACTCAGTGGTAATAAGCATTTTTTTCTTTTTCTCCATCAAGTGCTGTAACCTTTTGTTCCAATGTAGCGTACAGAATTTGCATACCTTCACACGTTTCGTTCTGCAAACTGTCCATTTTGTTTTTCATGTCTTCATTGATCCTATTGTTCACAATTGAAGCTTCACTTTCAGAGTTTCCATTGATTTCATTATCTTCATGACTTCATCTTTTATTTTCACCTCAGACCTTTCAACTTCTATTCTGTCCCTTTCAATCAAAAGTATCCTCTCCTCTCATTGTCATTGTCAGTCTTCATTTTTACTGAGTTGTTTTCTCTCTCTCCACTGATGCTGTTCATGGCAATGTTCGACCTCTTCTTTCTTCTTTTGGAGATCCTTCCCAAAACTTCCAAGTTCCTCCTCTTTCTGTAAGCACACTGTTCTTACTGGTTTCTAGTTCCAGTCTCTCCTTTGTAACACCATCTCATTCATTCTATCCAGATCGTCTCTCTCTCTTCCTTTTAACTCTGACTTCAGTTTTTCTAGATCTTGTTTTTCCCACTCAAACCCTTTGCTTCCACTGATTTTCCATGTCTTCTCTCTGTTCCTAACTCAGTTTTGTGATGTCAACTTGTGTTTTCCTCTTTTATGTCTTTTTCTCCTTCTAATAATTTACTTTTTTCTGAATTTCCAGACTCATCACTCTCTCAGTCTTCTTTGTTCATGGATCTTCATTACTCTATCCCAGATCCTCCTCTCTCTTGCTTCGCACTGCTTTCAGTTTTTTCAAGATCTTGTTTTTTCCAACTCAAACCCTTGCTTACACTGATTTTCCATGTCCTGTTCTGGGTGACCACATCGGACATATACCTGCAATACCCTCCTTTTCTCTCTCTAACAACTCAGTGTAATAAGCCATTTTTTCTTTTTCTCCATCAAGTGCTGTAACCTTTTGTTCCAATGTAGCGTACAGAATTTGCATACCTTCACAGTTTCGTTGCAAACTGTCCATTTTGTTTTCATGTCTTCTTGATCCTATTGTTCACAAATTGAAGCTTCACTTTCAGAGTTTCCATTTGATTTCATTATCTTCATGACTTCATCTTCTTTTATTTTCACCTCAGACCTTTCAACTTCTATTCTGTCCCTTTCAATAAAAGTATCTCTCTCTCATTGTCATTGTCAGTCTTCATTTTACTGAGTTGTTCTCTCTCTCCACTGATGCTGTTCATGGCAATGTCGACCTCTTTCTTTCTTCTTTTGGAGATCCTTCCCCAAACTTCCAGTTCTCCTCTTTCTGTAAGCACACTGTTCTTAACTGGTTTCTATTCCAGTCTCTCTTTGTACACCATCTCATTCATTCTATCCAGATCGTCTCTCTCTTCCTTTAAACTCTGACTTCAGTTTTCTAGATCTTGTTTTTCCAACTCAAACCCTTGCTCCACTGATTTTCATGTCTTCTCTCTGGATGACCACATCTGACGGTATAACTTTCCGACATTCCTTTTCTCTCTCTAACATGTCAGTGTAAGAAATTATTTTTGCTTTTTCTCCATCAAGGTCTGCCACCTTTTGTTCCAATACAGTGTACAGCATTTGCACATCTTCAGACCTTTGTTGCAAAATTGTCCATTTTGTTTTTCATGTCTTCAATGATCCTTTGGGTTAAGCTGTTGAAGCTTCCTTCTCAGAGTTTGTATTGATTTCATTTCATTCACGAGTTGATCTTGTCTCCTCTTCAGTTCAGAGCATTGCCCTTCTATTCTGTCCTTTTCAATTAAAATAATTTCTTTCTCTTTCTCATTGTCAGTCTTCATTTTACTCAGTTGTTCTCTCTCTCTAGTGATGCTGTTCATGGCAGCTTCAACCTCTTCTTTCTTCTTGTTCAGATCCTTCCTCAAAACGTCCAGTTCTCCTCTTTCTGTTAGCACAGTGTTCTTACTCATTACCAGTTCTTTGTTTTCCTTTTGTTACTCATTTCTTGAGTTCTTGTTCTTGTTGTTTTAAGGTAATCATGTTCATGACATGTTCAAAGTTTGTTTGCTTTTTGTCTGAACTTGAAGGGTCAGGTGTTTAATGTTGGCCTTCTCTGTGTCTATCTCATCAAACAGACTGTCTGCATGTTCTTTCTTCTCTTCTAACTCAGCTTTTGTGATGTCCAACTTGTGTCTTCCCTCTTTTATGTCCTTTTTCTCCTTTTCTAATAATTTACTTTGTTTCTGGATGTCAGATTTTTCTATGATTTTCTCCTTTTCTTTCTCTATTGAGTTTTTCTTTTCCATTATATTCATCTCCACTTGTTGCATGTTCTTCAAAGCACATATGATCATTTCCTTTTTTCTTTTCATCTCCATCTTGAGATCTTCCATTTCCTCTTTTACCTGGGTCATAATTTTTGCCTGAGCCTCCATGTGTTGTTTTTCATCTTTAATTGCTCCATTCAAATCTTCACTGTGTTTTTTCATAAATTTAAATCTCTCCATACATGTCTGGATTATTTCCCAGTGCTTTTGAGTTTGAGTAGGAAACCTCTCTTTCATTCCACTTTTGCTCTCACCTTTTTCTATTTGCAGCTTCAGTTTCATGATCTCTAGTTCATCCCTCTCTTTGATGATCCTTTGCAGTCGCTGGTCGAGCTCCTTCCCCCACTTCTGTTTCTCCCTCTTGAGGGCAGCTTTTTCTCCTTTGGCCTCAGCCCACATATTTTTAACTTCCTGCTCTTTTCGAATGCCTTTTTGCATTTGTTGATTTTCTCTTTTTTTGATTTCCAACTCAGATTTCAACACTTCCATCTCTCTTCTTTCGGTTTTAATTTTCTCCAGTCTGATTTCAAGCTCCTGTTTTTGTTTTTGGATATCGGCCCTCATGTGGACAATTTCATCCCTCTCTGCTTTCACTTGTATAGTTATTTTTTCCAAGTCCATCTTTATCTGAGATTTTACTCTGCTCATGTTGTCTCTTACGGTCCTGTTCTCAGCTTGTAATGCTACTTGTTTCTCCAACTGAGCATTTACATTTTCCAGAATTCCCATTTCCCCCCTAATTATTTCTAAATGTACATGCATTTTTTGACTCATGTTTTCAAGATCAGTAATTGAATTGGTGACTTTTGAACTTTGGTTTACCATTTCAGCTTTCCCTCTGATGCTTTCCACTTCCTTTTTTTCCAGACTTTGTTTTTTATGTTCTCTGCATACATGAACAGTCCTGTCTTTGATACTCTTCTTTTCATCAGCCAGCTCTGTCTTCTGTCGCTGCAGTTTTATCCTCAATACTTCTAACTCATCCCTCTCTCTCATGGTTTTCTCCAGTCTTTGGTCTAATTCATTTCTTATCTTTTTGGTATCCCTCCTCAGTATTTTCTTCTCTCTTTGTATTTCATTCCACATTGTTTCACACTCCTGCTTTTTTCTCATACTTTTTCTGAACATCTGTTCATTTTCTTTTTTCTTTATTTCCAGCTCTAACTTCAGCAGCTCCATTTCTCTTAACTCTTTTTTGGTCGTGTGCACTTTGTCATCAAGCTCCCATTTCTGTCTTTGAGTATTCTCCCTTAAACAGTTCATCTCATGTATTTCTGCCTCAGCTTGTTGTCTTGCTACTCTCACATTCTCGCTCTCTACTTGAATCTGTTTTTTCAGAATCTCACTGTCTTTTCTTTCCGTCTTCTGTTTCACTAGCTGACTTATTGCCCTTTTCAGTTGTTCAATTTCTCCATTTTTCTGATCCAAACTGTCCTTTATCATTTTTATGTTCTCCTCCAGTTTCTCATTTTCTGATCTGAGTCTGAAGATTTCATTTTCCATTCCCTCAATTTCTTTGCCCATTTGGTCTGTTTCATCTCTGACATGTTTCCTTATGTTTCCATTCTGTCTTTCAGTATTTTCCAGGGCAGATTTTCTGTTCTTTAGTTGCCTGATTTCAGCCTTGAATTTTTCAAAGCCAGCTCTTTCCTGGGATAAGAAAAGATAGCTGTTTTCCAGTGCTTGTTTTGTCGCCTCAATCTTACAGCTCATGTCCTCTACCTGTCTCTGTTTTACTTTGGTCTGCTTTATAGTAATCTCTACGTCTTCACTTTTCATTCTAGTCTTAGCAGCCATTTTTTCCATGGTTTTCTTAACATTTGCCATTTTCTCCAGCTTCCGCTCAGTCATTTCGGTTAGTTTCTGCAGTTTTATTCTTAAAATATCTAATTCATCTCTCTCTCTCAAAGTTTTTTCAAACCTCTGATCCAGTTCTCTTCTCTTTTTTTTCGCACAAATTTTCATCCATTTCATGTTGTTCATTTCTTCTTTTAGATCTATTTCACTTTGCATCATTGCAGTTTTTACCATTTTTAAAAGCTCTTGGAATTGTTTAATGTCTTGTAGCAATCGTTGAACTTCACCATCTTCTTCCTTATGATCTTTGTTGATGTTACTTTCTTCAGCTTGGTTTTGAAGTTCTAGTACGACTAATCTTATGATTTCCTGTGTTTTATAAATCTCTGCCCTAAGTCTTTGTATATCATCACTCACTGGGTCCTTTTTATAACAACCTTCATCAATCTCCTGGCTTTGCTTTTGCTCCTCAAATTCCATTCTCATCAAGTCAGACTCATCAATTACTTCTTGCTTCAACTCACTGCCATTCTCCTCTTTTCCCACTATATATTTAAATATTTCATGTTTAAAAACATTTGTGTTTACCCTCAAAATGTATTTTTGTTCTGTTTCTTTCAGCACTCCAGTCGCTCCTTCCTCCACATTTCCACCAGTTTCTGGTCTCTGACTCTGTAGGTTATTTATTTCCATAACAAGCCTTTTAATCTCTTCATTTTTTTTCTGCATGTCCTCTAAGTCGTACTCCATTTGCTCCTTTATTTTCTCCTCTGTCTCCTTAAGTTTTAATATCTGCTTTTCCACTTTGGCCTTTTCTCTTAAATGTATTGTTAATTCTGTCTGATTCTCATCCATTAATATTTCTTCATGTATTTCAGTTTGCACCTGTAAGAAAACATTCTGCTCTTCCTCAATGTCCACTGCAAAAAAACGGCATTCCTGTTTCTGTTTGTGTTCTGAATGCATATGCTCCTCGTCTTTTATTTTGTCACTTTGATGCTGGTCTTCAGATGTTATAGATTGTTGCAAAAACATGGCATCTTTTGTAATTTCCTCTTCTGCTCCTTTTTTGTCTGTTACATTTCCCAGTGTTGGATCTTTGAGGGTGTCTTTGTGTGTTTCTTTCTGGGGTTCTTGAAACTTAGATGTATTCACTGAAAAAGTCTTTTTGATTGCAGGTTCTGTCAATATCCATTTGCTGACCCAAGCTTTCATGGAATTCAGTTTATCCTTTACAAAAAATGAAAGATGTTTTTCTTACTGTTTCTCATGTTAATATCACATACGTCAAAGGATCAGGCTTGTGATATTACCTATTTTTAATACCATCAAACTAAACCAATGAATGTATCTACTAACTAAGTGTTGTGTGTATCAAAGCCTGATTTATCTTTTTCCTCTGTGCCATAGAGCTCCATTGTTGTCCGAAAACTATTAAAACACATTGATGAGCCACACTGGGTGAAATGTTCCTTTATTACCATGAACTGTAGTTTATTTTGACCCAGCCCCAAATACTCACTAGTGTGCCAAATATGTAATAATCTGCCACTAAAAATAGTCCTCAATATATGAACTGTTTCCTCCTGTTTGAGTAACATTTGCTAAAAAATTACATTGTCCCACTGTTTTTGGTAATTACTGAGCTTTAAAAACAATTCTTTTTAGATGTTTTCAAAGACTTATGTCTTCAGTAGGGGCCAGTATTGAGAGTTACATAAACAAATTGTTGCTTTGGGCCTTTTCATGGGATTATTGAAAGTAACACTATAATGGATATATAGAATATCTCCAGCTTTTTCCTTTAAATCATGTCAGATTAAAACCATCCTGTATACTAAAATTAACTTCTGCACCACTATCTTAGATAAAGTTAGCTATATTGACTTGACATTATTTCTCACTAGACTAGGCTTGCTGTACGCATCCCCACTCCCTCCCACTGTACAAAAATAAAGCCAAAATATCCTGGATACTACTGCTGCCGTCTTTCACCACTCAGAACCAGAGTCTGTGCAGTAGTGATTGGAGTTAAATAGCATTAAAAAAATGTTTTATTAAATGAACAATTGAACATACATCAGTGTGAGAAGAACTACCGAAAATGACAAAAAACATCTTTTAGTTTGGTCCATGTCCTGTCTGTTAACAGGGAGGCAGTGTGCTTTATGACCTGTACAGCAGTTAGCCACCAGAGGGCGATCAAGATGTTTTAGCTTCACTTTTGGAGAGCTGTCATGTCGTCCATCTTTACATATGTTGATGGTATAAAGGTGCAGTATAAAGAGATGTTCTGATACCATTTCTTTGGATATTGGCCAGTATTGGAGGAATCCCAAAAAACTAACAACTAACAACATTGTGACCTCAGCAAGCTTCAGTTTGAAAATGTAACCGAATGATACAAATGTATTATTGCTAACTTGACTGCAGAATGAGCACGTGCTGAAAACATGACATCGCCACGGTGGACCAGTGCGTGTATTAAATGCTTTGGCGTGATACCAGGTTGTTAACAAAAGATTTACTTACCATGAACTTTTTGACTTCTTCCTTGTTTTCCTCCATCTTCCTCTGGACTTTGAGCATCTCCTCCCGGGTACTGCTAATCTCAGCAGCAGCTTTTTCTATGTTAGCTTTCATCACACCCATAGTCACTATTGTAGTTGCTGCATCTTCCAGTTTCTGTTCAACCTCCTCCCTTTGTCCATGTATCTTTATCTTCACAATTTCTAACTCATCCCTCTCTCTCAAGGTCTTCTCCAGTCGTTGGTCGAGCTCCCATTGCTTTTTTTTTGCTCGAAAATTCATCCATTTGATTTGACTCTTTTCTTCGGGAACTTCTCTCCCTCTTTGATCTGCATCCTCTCTCACCTTGCGCAGCTTCTTTCTGATTTCTTCTACTTCGAAAATCACACTCTGCAAGTTTGTTTTCACTTCGTTCTCGTTACTAGTCTCCATGTTGTCCTCCTCAAACTGATGTTCTTCAGGTTGTGTTATTTCTTTGGGACTGTCACACCGTTTCTGCTCATTAGATCTGTCCTCCGCCTCCTGCTTTGACCTCTGCACCTTAGTCATATCTTGTCTTTCCTCTGTGTCTTCTTCAGCAGTCTCACCCTTCATCTTGCTGATCTCTTCCTTTTTTCTCCTGCTCATTCTTATCATTTTCACCAGGTCATTTTTCTTTATTTCAATCTCAGTGTTCATGACTTCCAGCTCTCTCATCTCTCTCTTTGTCCTCTGTAACCTGTCATCCAGCTCCTGCTTTTGCCTTTCAATGCTCTCCCTCATACACTTCATTGCATCCATTTCTGCTTTAGTTAACTGCCTCTCCCTCTCAATGTTCTCTCTCTCCATCTGCATTTTAGTTTTGGTTCTTTCTATGTCATCTCTTTCAGACTGAACCTGTGCCAACTGGTTCTCTATGTCTTGTTTTTGCCACTGCATCTCTGTTTCCCACTGTGTTAGCTTCATGCTTACATCTGTGTCTGGTCTTTGCTTTTCAGAGTCAGATTTTTCTGTCTTTAGCTGTTCCAGTTGTGGTTCACTGTCTTCCAGCACATCCCAAAGTTTCTGTATCTCTTCTCGGATTCTGCTGAATTTCATCCTCACAGTGTCAAATGTGTCTCTTCCTTTTTTCTGTCTTTCTTTGCTTTCCATCTCTAGGACTGTGGCTTTCTGCATTTGAACATCTATTTGAATTTTGGTCCACCTTTGCTTCATCTTGTTAATATTTACAGTCACATTTTGTTTGATGTGCTCAATTTGATCTCTATAGTGTGAAATATCTTTTCTATTTCTCTTCAACTCTTGCTTTATGTCCGCCATGTTTTTCTGCACTTGTTCTTTTTCCTGCTTTGCTTCTAGCAGTGTTTTCTTATTTTTGTTCATGTCAGCCACCAGCCTCTCCATTATCTCCCGCTCCATGGCCTCTTCAGGTTCCTTACTTTCTTGTGATGTTGTCTTATCATACTTAATCATTTCCAACTTGTGCCGCTCACTGATGATCTCTTTTCGTCTTCTTTCCAGAGTTTCTCTCTCTTGGTATATCTCAGCCCACATCTTCTGAAGTTGTATTTTTTCATGAGTGGCAGCATTTTTATTCTTCTCGAGCTTCTCAACAATATTTTTTATCTGCAGGCTCAGTCTTTCTGTCAATAAGTGCTGCTCATGTTTTTCAGATCCCAGCGTGTCAATGTCCTCTTGTTGCTGCTCTGTCTTTGTCTTCAAGTGGTCATTTTCATCTCTCTGTCTTTGTGTCTCTTCCCAAAGTTGTTCAATCTCCTCCATTACTTGACATGTTAGTTGTCTTTGTCTTTTAATTGTCTCCTTTATGGTTGTCATGTTTTTTGTTTCTTCGTCTTCTAATTGCTTCGTATTTTCCATTGTTCTGTTCAGTTCAGTTCTGTTGTCTCTGCTCTGTTGGTCAAGAAATGGAGACAGATATCACTCGCCGAGCTCCACTGCATCTTATTTTGTGTTAAACCAGGCCCGAAAAGAATCAGGATGGTGGCACAAGTGAAACCACAATTGAACATTTTCAGTATGTTTATTCTCTTTATTGATAGCTAATTTATATACTGTTGAGTAGTTTCATATACAATGCATATTCTATTATTCTTTTTGTGACTTATTTATCAATTTGACTGTATATTATCTGTATATTATTTTTGTGCATATGTATATATACTTACATATATACATACAACCTGAGTTTCACTATCTAACCCAGCGTTGTAAAATGACAATTTATTTACCATGTATCCTGGTAATAGTTATATATATTAAATAGTGCTTTATAAAATAAGGAGAACGGTGATTGATGTAACAAAGGGATTTTGTTACAAGCACCACTTTCACCAAGAAGGGATTAGCCTTTATTAAGAACCATGTGTTGTCAATGTATGACCACTTTTGACCTAACTTTACGTGTGAAATGTCATAACTGTGTGCAGATTTTACAACCCAAATACTGATTTTCAGGTAAGAAAATTATGTTTTGGACCAAGTTTATATTTTGAATAGATTGCTGGAGTTAGAATTCTGTTACTTGTTACTAATTCTGTTACTCTGTTACTTATTAGTCTCTATTCTGCATAGATAAAATGTGCTGCATTTAATATACAAAATAATTAACAAACATGCTGCTACAGCTAGCTGAACAATGGCTGAAAGGTGGGAATGGTTGTTACACCTTTGTAAAAAGGGAAATTTGTTTGTCATACCAAGTATGTAACAGTTTTCATTTCCTAATAATAGACTATGCTGGTGTTTAAAACATGTTGGTATAATTTTTAACAGGGTTGCCTTACCTAAATCAGCTCTAGGCTCAGATCCTCCTGTGGTAGAAGCTAACTTCGGTTTGTGATGTCTCCTTTCCACAACATGAAACAGCACCCTCATTTGTTCCTGTGCTGTAAGAGCTGCACTAATGGTTCTCTGTGAGATCTAGGCCTCTGGCTCTGGGTGATCTCAACCCAGCAATGACCTGCTCACTGAACTTCTCCAGGTAGGTTTCCACTGCAAATGAATTTGGTGGTTATTTCTCTTGTAGGGATCTGACTTGTAGGGAGCAGAAATGTAGTCAGCCAGTCTTTCAATTTTTCAGTGTTTTCAAGGAATGTTTTCATTGAATCATGCATACAAAATGTGAAAACCTAATCTAACGATTTTTCCTTTCACTTGTATTATTAGAAGAACTGTACATTACTGGCAGAGAAATGCACTACTTCCACGCAGTAGTTTTAATCACAATGGCAGTTCACAGTAACATCTGCAGGCATGCTTAACATATAATGACCATTACTGAGAATATGGATGTGTCTGTTGTTGAGAACACATTTTGATCATTTTGAGGGATAGAATAAGCTTACCATGGTCTCATGATTCACGTATTTCCACATTACAAATTTGAAACACATGTTCTCCATGAGAGTAGTAATGATATACACACAAAACAACAACACACATATTTACCCAATTTACTGTGAGAACAGGTCTTTTTAAGAAATATTGCTCAAATTGAACCATTGTAAATTCATAGTATTTATTTTTTCTGTATTCTTTTTTTCTTACCTCAGTTTCCTTCTTGAAAACTTCCTTCCCGTCTTGAGTTGTGTACAAAATCACAGAATAAACCATGTTAGGTTGAAGTCCTTGGAGACAAGGCACATTCTAACAAGCCATTTAAGAGAGTGCTGCTGGTCTGGTGTTTAGCTCTGAAGCAGGCTGGCACTATTGACTTCAAAACATTGTATATCTCCTCCCACCAGACATCTGTTTACCACCAGGTCTGGTTCCCAGATAGATGTGACGTCCAGTGGGCGTGTGTGTGATTGGATGGGAGGTGATGTTTGGGTGGTGAAACATCTTGCTCTGTGAGTCTGGGCTCAGCTGATAAGGGTGGGGTCCATGTGGCTTGGTGGCCAGGGTTTCCCTCATCTCTCCTGGTGTACGTAAGCACTGAATAATCACGTATGAACAGGTTCCCATACTCATACATGGTACATAGAGTATAGACACATACACAAAAAAACTGTGCTAGGACAGTGGTTCTCAACTTTTGTAATAAGGTACCCCCTTTGAAATTGTTTTCAGCCAAGTAACTACCCTGACAAGTGCAAAATAGTTCTGGTAATAACACTAAGACTGCATTGAAGTTGCATTGAACAGTGTCTTTTTGATAAGTTGCTCTTAGTGAACATGGGCTTCTGTTTTAGTGAGGATTGTTGTTGTTTAAAACAGTGAAAAGTATCACATACCCCATGCAGTACTCTAAAGTACTTACTCCAAATCTGAAACATATTCCATGAAACATTTGGTTAATATTAATATGCAACTGTCTTGGATGCACATAAAATGAGGCAAATCTAGAAAAACTGAATCTCACACTTTTGGTTCTGTATGTGGAAATAAGAGTTCTGTGAAAGGCAAACTTCAGAGAAACACAGCAAACATGTTCGTAACTGCACACAGTTTATAAAGATTCAAACAAACATGACCCAGATGTCAAGTTAAAAATGGTAAATGGTTTAGTGTCCTTCCTTTTAGGGTTTTGAAGGTGTGAAGATCTCATACATTTTGGGGCAAATTATAAGTATGAAATGTAATCATGCACTGTTCATTTACACACACACACACACACACACACACACATTTTATGTATATATTTTTTAAATATATTTTATAATATCCAAATAACTAACATGTCAGTAAAATGCATTTACTTGATTTGGTCATTTAGGTGATTCTACATAGAGTTAACCTGACATTATTTCCTAAGATACGTGGGCTCAGATTAACTGTAACCCCACTTCCACTTATTTATGCTTTATTTAACTGCAAACTATCAATTTACAGCCCAGATTAACTGTCAGCTCTTGGGTGAACAGCTCAAACATCATTTAAAGAATTAAATTAAATTAATCTGAATCATATATCAAAATTATCAATGAATACAGCCACCATCTATGAATTAAACCTTTAAACTATATGCAAACAGTTTTATATTCTACTGGTGTGCACCGCCCTCTGCTGGGCAAATGTCACTCTTAACACATACCATCAAATGTGATATTGTTAATAAATGTTGCACTGGAATGAGTTTTTATTTCATGAAAGAAAATCCCGAGTGAACCCAGGGGGATCCCTCTCCCTATGTGCTTTTTATGTTTTCCTCTTGACTGTGTTTTTGCTCCCACAATTCAAAGACATACCAGTAAGTATGTCCCCAGTCCCCGCTGGATCGTTGAATCATCTAACCCAGAGCACTGGAGCCTGGACCCCATACCCCATACCCAGTACCCAGTCTCTGTCTCATCTGCA
>NW_023339763.1:25087717-25087864 GCF_004916995.1 Morone saxatilis | reverse complement strand
GTCTCTGTAAATAATTTTATTATAAAACAAGTATAGCCTAGACTTGCTCTATATGCAAGTGTCCTGAGATACCTTCTGTTATGATTTGTTGATTTACAAATACAACTGAATTGAATTGAATTGAATTGAAGGCAATTGAGTGTATAT
>NW_023339763.1:25087292-25087628 GCF_004916995.1 Morone saxatilis | reverse complement strand
TTTATTCAGAAGCCAACTATCTATCTTACCTTCTCCATGCAGTGGAAATCTGGGTTACAGCAGTCAACATGACAAATTGAGTTGTACTCCATGTGTGAGTGTTTGCTGTGTGAGTTAGTGCTCTGGTTTGTGTGTGTGTGTGTGTTTGCCTCATTCAAGGTGAATATATTTCCCCTCCTTGTTATTATGCATCACTGGATAAAGGACAACTAGAGGGAGTGATGAACGTGATTTTGGTCTTCCCTCATGTCTTTCTTTCTTTATACTGCAGCTCTCTGTTTTTAGCTACATTCAGAATTTAATGTTTAGCTCTGATTTGTTGGTGGGGGTCTCTGA
>NW_023339763.1:25075776-25087281 GCF_004916995.1 Morone saxatilis | reverse complement strand
GATTTAATCAATATTTGTCTAACTTTGTGCTCTCTTTTCTCCGTTTTAGGGTGGAAAAAATCATCACAGAATCCAAACTGGAACTACTGCTGTCAACTTGCACCTGGTAACAGAAGGTGAGTGAGTGCCTGACAAACTTAAATTTTCGGATAAAAATAGGTAGTGCTTTACATAGAATGTAATTTTCACCTCTTGTTCCTTTGCCTCAGAGTCAGTGTTTTTTTTTTAAATAGGTTTTTTGTTAGATGTCTTAAATAAGGTATGTGGTTAACACCATTGGCAGATCTAGAGGGGTGGAATGGGGTGGCAGCTGCCACCCCTAAAAAATGCCAAGCCACATCAGCTGCCAGCCCAGTTTGGTGTCAAATGCTGTCAAAATTTAAGACATTCATTTAGATTCATTTTAATCCACATTTTAGGCGAAGTGATAGGCTTAAGTTCAATGAAAAAAGACATGTATTTGGAAAAATGTAAAGATTTGTTAACAACTGCCACCCCACCCTCAGATATTTCTATTCATTGCTTTACTAATTTGACTTCAAATATCTTAATTCTGGGGCTTTTTCAAGCAAATGTTGCTAAATGCGATATATACCTGTGATTAAATCAGCATATATTCATGCTACCCCTTAAATTCTCCATGCCACCCTTTTGCCACCCAATGAATACTTCTATAGATCCACCCCTGGTTAAAACAAGCTTAAAGGATCTACTGGCAGAAATTGAATATCATATTCATAGGTATGTTTTCTTTGGTGTATAATCACCTGAAAACAAGAATTGTTGTGTTTTCGTTACATTACAATGAATACGCCCTGTTGAATCACCATGTTTCTATAGTAGCAGAACGGACAAACCAACCCACCGTAGTTTCTCCTACATGGTTGAAAGGTGAATGTTATTCAGTTAGTGGCAATCTGCAGCTTTACCACTAGATGCCACTAAATCCTTCACACAAAACATTAACATAGTTAACAAATGAGTTACTCACATTTTCCTTATGGACATGCATGGATGATTGTTCTGATGTAGAGGTTTAAAGCTGAGTGGTGTAGTTAAGATAAAATAAGATAAGATAAAATGTACCTTTATTGTATACAAGTACAATACGAATCACAAATTAAGAATATTACAAAATATAACAGAAAATATAAAACTATAAATGAAAAATATATACACTTAATGCAATATGCAGTAAAATGGTGTGCAAAATATTTTAAGCATTTTTTTTGATAAACTAAACTGTACATGTGCAAACTTAAAGATTAAAAATAAATAGTTTGTGCAAGAAGTTTGGTTTAAGTTAAACCAGTCTTTGTCTGCGGGGGTTGGAGGAACTGGGTGCTGTGGCGTTGTGGAGTCTGATGGCTGATGGAACAAATGAGCCTCCAAACTCTCTACCCTCTCCCCCCTAATCGCAACTGGGGAAGGGGTCCTCTTGCTGCACCGGAAGTCCACTACCAACTCCTTGGTTTTCCCTGTGTTGAGCTGTAGGTGGTTTCGGTTGCACCATCTAATGAAGTTCTCGATCAGGTCTCTGTATTCCTCCTCCCTATCATCTGTGATACAGCCGACAATGGAGGAGTCATCTGAGAACTTCTGTAGGTGGCACGCTCCGGAGTTGGAACAGAAATCCGAGGTGTGAGGGATACGGAAGGCAGGGAGAAAACGGGACACGTACAGTTGCTGGGGTGTACCAGTGCCTTGCTCGTGTACCCCTCACATAGGTGACAAGCGAGCTGGTGCACGTCTGAAACATCACTGTGGTCTGCTCAGTGGGAGGTTAGTCCAGTGGGTCCTCATCCCAGAGGGTTGCTATCTACAGAGACGCTTTTTCCACTGGCCGGAAAGGCTGGATGCAGTGTCCCAAAGGCGACTGGACAGCAGTCGAAAAACATGATCCTCGCACGGTGGCTTGTGACTTCTCAAGGTGGGCTATACCAGCTCTGTGAAGCAGCTAGATGGATGGCATCGTCCACTCCAAATGTCTGCCCTGGTACCGCAGACTGCAGAGGGCTCCAGCGCAGCCGCCTCGCCAGTACCAGGGGGTCTGGACGGTGCTGCAGAACAAGTCGCTCCTAAAGGCCTCTTCATCCAACATTCCGTGAGCTGTTAATGGCTGACAGGCCCTGAAAAGTGCTTGTGAGAGCGTTGGGTCTTCCTTTTTTGGGAACAGCAAGGAAGTCTTCCAAAACTTCAGCACCTTCTTCAACCTCAGGGAGAGGTCAAAAAGATGCTTGAACACACCTGCCAGTTGCTCCGCGCACACCTTCAGGACCCTCGGGTTGACGTCGTCGGGACCTCTGGCCTTATTTATCCTGGTCATAAGTATACAGACTATGCACTTACTGTATGTGCATTTTCTTTTTTTACGAGTGACAGATAATAAATCTGTTCTTAAATAAAAAATGATAATAAGAGATGAAAGTAACGCCAAGAGGAGAAGAAGAAGATGATCCACTTACATTCATGTTTCATCATTTTGAACCATCATCAGTTCCTGTCAGAGAAAGATGAGGAAACTCTAATTTCTTCATTTTGTGTGTGTATTATTATAATATGGCTGTAAAATGACTGATATAGAGTCTAAAGTTTGTCTGTGAAGCTCAACAGTTTTACATAATTACTATGGCAATTATTGTAGTCATTTTATAATTTTGATAGTATATGTATGTATTTTTCTAAACTTTATAACTCCTGTCTACTGTACATTTTTCTGACACCCACACTGCTCTTTCCGGTACAACACTGCCCGTTTGTTAGCAGTGACATGAGAAGTGTTTTTTCGTTGGGAGCGGCCCTTCTCCTGTCCCTCTCCTGTGCGGCCGTGTCAAGAAACCGCATAAAGCAAGAATTACACAGGAAGTAAGGCCAGTTTACCTCCAAAATAAAAGCGCAAACTGTCTGCATTTTAGGATGTGATGGGAAGCAAACACACAGTGCAGTTGGAAGTGAAGTTCAACATCAACATCAATGCAAGTCCTGTAAATAAAATGTATACAAAAATGTGAGGCCACATATTTGTATGTGGTATGTAAAACCCCCCGAATACAGATGTATTAGTAGTGTTTCAAAGCTGCAGTAGGTACATTTTCAAAAAAAAGAGTTATTTTGACAGTACATAAGAAAAGATCATCTGTAAAAAAAAAAATAATAATAATCTGGCTGCTCTGGCTCCTCCTAGTGCTCCTACTGACATTTGTAAGAATCTACCGGACCTGGATGAAAACAACCAATCAGAGCCAAGAAAGATAGAAAGACAATTTGGGTTGGAAGCTTGAAGTTGATTGTTGAATAAGACTCAACAATCATCAATCATCTTTCTCAGCACTAGAACAATCGAGAGGAACCTGATTTTTTCACAGATTATCTGCCTCAGGCACTACTGTCAGGATATAGTGAAACTTTTAGCAAATATGACAACTTCAGTTTTAATGTACAGATTACCATACCAACAAATAACTTTCAAAGTACTCTTCTTATTGCTGGCACAGACATGTGGAGCCAGGCAACAATTTTGACATGAAATAAAGTAAACACAGGTGTCCGATATAGTGAAAGTTTCAGCAAATATAAAAGAAAATAGATACATTTTTATACAAATTACCCACTGCAGGTTTAATGACACATTTGGTATGTAAATAGTAAATGTGCATATATGTGCAATGTGTAGATGGTTTAAAAATAATGTACCATTTGAAATTGTTTAAAAAAGATTGTGCTTTATCCCTGGGCTACTGGTCTCTACAGAGTGTTTTCAGAGGTCCAAATATAAGACAATTTGCATGTTGTAACTTTTCAAAATTAAATTTAATTTAATAACAAACGTTTAACTAATTGGAATATGTAACTGACAATCACAGGCCATTTTAATTATTTTTACAAGGTCTATAAATTGAAGATTTGCATTTTTGGTAACAGGACTGAGGTTTTAGCATCTTTGTAGAAAATTCCATGAACTGCAGCCACATGGAATTAATGCTAAATCTACCAAAAATCTTTAAAAAAATAAAAAAAGATGATGACATTGAAGAAGTATAGGACAATATGTCCAATATGGACAATATATTGACATGACAATATGTCCAAAGATAGAGACAATGCAGTGAGAGAAGTTACTTTTGGTCTTCCCATGGCCTTCAGAAGACTCAAATGATGCTACTTCTTGTTGATCAAGTTACTTATAAAATACCCCAACTTTTTAGAGGGGGGATGTGAGGACAACAGGACTGAGTGAAATGTGTATTTTAACAAACATGTTATTAATTTCCGAGTAGAACATGTATTTTATGTCTAAGTTGGAAATAGGGTCACAATAATACAAAAAATAAGATATGTGAAGGATTTTAATAATTATATTCCATGATGGTGAAGTGTAGTGTAAGAGTGGTTATATGCTAAATCCTATTTTTTCAGTGTTTTCATGATGGTTTGATATGATGTATCTTCAAATAGGAATTAGATCAAAGTGCAATAGACATTGCTTAATAATATAATATTATTATTATTATTATATACAGTACATGGCTTTCATGTATGCATGTAATGTCTTAAGCTCAGAAAACAGCAAAAATACATTAAAAAAAATATGTATTTTCGAATAATTAAAAAGCTCCCCTCCTCCCTTTGTCCCCTGGGGGCCATCAAAAAGACTATTATGTTGGGAGTTGCGACCGGAAGTCGCTCCTCTTCCTAAGTCTGTCCTGCTTGACGTCAGTGACAGCCTCACAGAGCGCCAATGGGTGCCTGGCTGGTCGTTGCTGTCATTGCGTTGGTCGGTTCCTGGAAAATATTGCTTCATACTCCCATTGACCCTCCTACCGCTGGAACAGCTGCATCAAGCCAGACAGCGCACAGACAGACACAACAGGAAGTAACCGGTTGTCCTTCAAATTAAAGCTGCAATAGGTCATTTTTATAAAATATATATTATATCTATTAATATATATTTTATCTATGAATATATATTTTCTGAAACTTTTACTATATCATTTGCAAAGTGATATAGTGCATTTGGAAGAATCCACCGGCCCTGGGCGAAAATAACCAATCAGAGGCAAGAAAGATATTCCCAGGGCGTCAAATACAGACGCTTTGGAAGTCTGGGAATGAGACTCAACAACCAGCAATCTTCAAGCTTCAAACCAAATCGTTTTTCTATTTTTCTTGGCTCTGATTGGTTGCTTTGGTTTAGGCCTGATTTTAGCAAATACCATTAAGAATGAGCCAGAGGAACCTGATCTTTTCACTGATTATCTGTCTCATGTAAAACTGTCAGTACATAGTGAAAGTTTCAGCAATAATGACAAAAAGCTATCTTTATAAAAAGTGACCGAATGCAGTGTTAAAGGAAAAAAAAGCACAACTATTAGGTGAAACAGAGAAATGCTGGGGAGATTAGAACAGCACAATTAACCTAAACACTTAATGAATACGACGAAGTTCAATAAAAGAAGAGTTTATACTTGAAAAATGCTAATTTAATCTACTGTATAAATGTTTATCAGCGGAGGCTTTATTTTGAAATGCGCAACCGGACGTGGCGTTTTATATAACAGCTAACTTTCTACTGATGTCACCGTACAAAACATAGTGTACAGACCTCCCTGCTCCGTTTGTCTAACTCCTCCGCCAGCAGCTGGGGGCAGCTTTTATCGGGCGGCTGTGGAATATGGACGCTTTGCAGTGAGGTGACGGATTAAACCCGCGGGACACTTTCTGCCATTCTCTTCCTCCGGACACTTGGACACTCCTTGATTTCTGTGCGCTGGATGTGGACCGAGTTCAGCGGGGATCCCAGCAGACATTCCCAGGTGGGTTGGCAAGTTAGGACTTTGTGTTGTTGTTGTTGTTTTTTTATCAATCCGTGTGAGTTGAAAACAGGCTGTACGGGGATCTGTTGTTCTAGGCTTCACGGGATTGTGCGAGTTGCTGCTCAGGCAGAGTCGCTTATGAAATCAACCCACAGGAAACAAAATGTATGTTTCTAGGATGGTTCTTTTATAAGAGCAAAACTCCGAGCAACAGCAGAGTCCCACACTGTATAAGCAGTGTAAACTAACAATCAATAAACACCCAACTGATAAACACATTGAGTATGAGCAGTTTGATTTGTGCAATCTGGCTACAGTTTTGCAGTTAAGTCATGAATTATTAATGTCTAAATGACAGGATCATCAGTGGACGTTAGCATGCGTAAAGGCAGTGGTTAAACTGCCATGTCCAGGACCAAGAAGACGTATGAACACAACAATGAAGCCCAACCTGTGTTAAAGCATTTTAACTGTATAGATGAAGGAGGATGACGCGTCTAATGCGAATACTGCCACATTTTCTCATCTCTGATAAGCTCTTGTAAATATAATAACACTGAAGTATTCCACTGGGGGCCCTCTGGACAGCTTCAGAGACCTGTCATGGTCCTTGAGCCCCCTTCACAAACAAGCCTGTTCAGCATCAGTCAAACACAAGGAGACCTTTCAGGTTTCTGTTGAACAGTACTGAAGGGAGAAACAGTCATGAGAGAGTAGACCTAGTTTTGTTAACAAACCAAAAAGATCCAGCTCTGTTTTGCTTAATGTAAAAGTTCTGTTCCGTCTGAAAACACAGACGGAAATAAACAAATATAATGTATTGATCTGTTGTGGCCATATTGTAGACTAAATGATTGGTTTAAGTTGAATAAAAAAAGACATGTAATGTGGCACAGTAATGTAATATTTTTTAGTTTAAATATCTTTGTTTGGTGGCTTTTCAAAGCAAATGTGATCGCCTATGATTAAATTAATATTTTTCTAGATTCCCCCCGATTCCATAACTGACTATATGTAGATTGGCACATAAACAGTGAAACAGTGACCTATGAATACAGTCATTCTTTTACATTCTCTAATTGGGATAACCTCTGCTCAAAGAAATAATAGTGAAATTAAAATATTTCCCGTTTTTCTGGTCATCCCCCCCAGGACTCCCGGGAATCCCGGACCCCATGTTGAGAACCACTGCTCTAGACATATGAAGCATGTATTATTTACCATGTAAGGTCAGTAACTGACAGAAATCACTGACTGCACTCATTCCTTTTTGGCCTTAGTGTATAGGAAATGGCGACCGCTCTGAGTGGCCGAAACCCTGGCGGACGTGGACCAAACCGAAATAAGGGTCGGATTTTAGGCTTCATCGATGCCATCCACGATGCTGTAGGGCCACCGAAACAGGCGGCGGCCGACCGGCGGACTGTGGAGAAAACCTGGAAACTGATGGATAAAGTTGTAAGTGCTAAACCCGTCAGGCCTGTCTGCCAGATGGTTGTAGGAGGTCATTACTGTAGACACACATGGAGAGATGGAGCCAATGCTAATGGGATGCACAATTGTTTCCTGGTTATATTTTGCACATCTTGGCTGATGCATATTTGTCAAAGGCAGAAAACGGACTTGTTAACCCTTAATCAACCAGACACTGGAGATAGAGATGCGCTTTTGCAAATAAAGTAATTTGCATAATACATTAACATTATTTCCCCCACTGACATCTTAGAGCAGATTTACAACTTCGTTTTCAAGAGCCTTTCTAGTCTTCTGACCATTTAAAGCGCTTTTACACTCAGACTCACACATTCAGCGCCTGTTTGCCTAGCGATTTGCCTAGCAATTGGCAAACCATCAAACAGAAACTAACTCATTCATTCACACACCAATGCTCAGGGAGCAATTTGGGGTTCAGTATCTTGCTCATGGATACTTCTATGTGCAGCAAGAGGATCTGGGGATCGAACCAACAACCTTCCAATTACTGCACAACCCTCTTTACCTCTGAGCCACAGCCGCCCATCGGGTAAACACGACTTAACGCTGGAGCATCAAGCTAGCATTCAATAACGGGTCCCACTGGTGCCTGAATAGAGGGATGACAAGGTGTTATGGTAACCTTTTCAAATCTGCGCTGACTAATATGTCAGTTGCTGACATTACTGTTTTTTGGAGGCTGCACAACTCAGTTTTAAAGCTAGAATGAAGATTGTATGAAACTAGAAGACTTAAGGCATCCATTGTCAACCATGTAATGCTAGCATGTAGGGGGCTAAATTACGCTCCAAAGTTAGGCTAAATTTTGCTGATGGAAAAACAATGGCAAAAATGGCTATTTTGAAAGGGATCATTCAAGGAATCACCTCTGACTTCAAGATATGATGAGTCTCCCCTTTATACTTTACAGACCATTTTATGCTAATCTTATGCAGTTTTATGTGTTTTTCTTGCGTGCTGTATTTAAATATTTCTGTATACTGGGGTCCATAAACAGTATGGGAACTGCATTAATTGGGTATGGCTAGACAACTGAAACTCTTGTGGATCAAGTGAGTATGATTGTATTCATCTGTGATGATGTCAGTCCCCATAGTAGCCATTTCATTGCAGTGAGACCAGAGAGCTAGTGTGACCTCTAGGATAGCCACAAGCACAAACTAGTCCGAGGGCCCCCAGAGGATGGATGACTTTCCTGGCTAAACTGACACCCACTGATTTCTCACCATATTTTTGTTGTAGCGTGTTACATCATCCAAAGCTGAATGCCCCCCACCTACCCCCACCCCCAACTTTGAAACTCATTCTGGCACCACTGTCTTTGCCACAGGTTCGCCTCTGCCAAAATCCCAGACTCCAGCTGAAAAACAGTCCACCATACATTCTGGATATCTTACCAGATGCCTACCAGCACCTGCGGCTTATACTGGGCAAATATGAGGAGAACCAGAGACTCACACAGCTCAGTGAGAATGAGTACTTTAAAATCTACATCGATAGCCTTATGAAGAAATCCAAACGGGCCATCCGGCTCTTCAAAGAGGGAAAGGAGAGAATGTATGAGGAGCAGTCACAGGACAGGTAAGAGACCTTTATTTATTTTGTTTTTCATATTTTTTATTTTATAGAGGTGTGTGAGGTGACAGTGACTGTGCTCATGGCATACAGAGGGTAATTGTCTTGACCTGCGTTGACCTTTCACTGGAAAACCACGTTCAAAGCGATGCAGATGCTGTGATGCCTCCCAGGAACTATGGGCAATAGTTAAAAAGACAGTCTTACAGCAGTTTTGTTGTTGTTTAAGCAGTAAACGTATTCTTCAGGGTGTCTACAGAGTCTTACAAAGATGATGCATAGTAGGTAATTTTTATAAAATTAAATTAAATTTAAATTAAATTAAAAATCTGGTTTCTCTGACTCCTTGTAGCTTTCCTAATATTTGCAAGAATCCACCCGGCCTGAATGAAAACAACCAATCAGAGCCACGAAAGATAGTTGATTGTTGAGTCTCATTTCCATGAGACTTAATGTGACTCAACAATCAACTGTCTTCAAGCCTTCAACCCAAAGTGTCTTTCAGAACAAGCAAGGAACAGATTATTTGTCTCATGTACTGCTTTCAAGACAAAATAGGATAGGATTTTAAAAGGTCTTAAAAATAGATTTTTAACGTTACTTGTTAAATTTGTATTCTTCAGTCACAAAAACTACAAAACAAATCAACATGGAACCAATAACAATTTTCCTTCATATCCTTAGTAGTTTTTTTGCCAGTGTGGATATAAAATAGATCTTAAATTGAACCCGCTGAAACCTCCAGAAACCCTGTTCTTAGTGGCAGCAATTCTGAGGGGATGCTATGTTCAGGCCCCCTACTTCCATGGCTGTGTACATAGGTATTCTCTTTGGGCCCATCCCCAAATCCACAGCTATTAATTTTAGTAACTTTTCTGGGCCCTCTGCTTTCCCTGCCCTTTCAGAATATTATAAGAGACAGGATGTGAGTTGTGTTCCGCCATCACTGTGCTTGCTTTCTCACTCAGTGACAAACATGGTCACAGAGGCAAGACAACAGTGTTTAAGTTTCAATCTGCAGTTTCCATTAGAGTTTTTATTTTGTTTTGATACGTTGCTTATGGGAAATGTGTTTTTGTGAATGTTTTATTTCACAACTTAATTAAACTACATTGTGTCTCACAAACAGTGTGAATTAACCTTCCATTGCATCAGTTAAATCAACACTTATCTGTCAATTTTAGAACTGAAACAGTGGTGATAGTGGTGAAGTAAGGCTTATGTCAAAAATGTCAAAAAAAGGTCACTATTTTTTAATTAAGTCACCTTATTTTAGAAATGATTGCATGTAATATAATCCAACAATGTACTGTGTTGATCCCAGCCGTGTCACCATTATGATAGAGATTAATACCTTAGCACTGACAGCAGAGGTGCCGTGATGATGATGATGGCGATCCAAATTGAAAGGTTTGCCTAATTCACCAGGGTTACGGGAAGGACACCCCGCAGTTCCGTCCTCTCCACAGTCCAATTTGCAAAAGCCGCAACATATCAGACGCAGATTTGGTTTGTGGCCTGGAACCTCCTGGCATGTCGTCTTCACTTAAATCAGCTCACTGCGTTCATGACGTGTCAGACATGAGTCTGACTGACTCAGATTATAGCGGGAGTGGGAGGTGAGGATGAAGAAGTTGGAGGGAGAAGAAAAAGCAGGGGCACATTCAGCATAAAATAAATGTTGCAGTCGTTTTTTTGGTTATCTGTGCAAAGCAGCCACTGCGGCTCTGTGTGCTTTATCTCACAATGCATTATATGGGAAAAAAATGCATTTATGCACTAATGTGACATTGCTGTAGTACTGTGATAGTGAAGTTGCTGACATCGCTGACAGGAAGTTTGCCATTATTGAGTCAACCCAAATGTAAAAGAGCTTTTTTTTTTCAGCCATTTCTTTTGGATTATCACAATGAGATTTGCTTGGAGCTTGCACAATTTCCTCCTTAACAATGACCTAAACACATTATGATCACTTAGTATTGACTGGAACAGGGGATGTAAGGAGAATGAGACCAGATGAATGGGATCACTAAGTAATACAATTGTATTGGATGATAGTAAAGTACCCTACAAAAAAAATACCTCTAAAACAGCAGACAGTGCACTGCCTCACTGTGTTTTTTTTCATACTGTGTCCAAGAAGGAGGGAAAATCTCCTAATTTCTGTCATTTATTAAACAGTTTTTGCAAGAGAAGAGCTAGAGATGATTAAGGGTGTGAAAGGCTCCAGTGATTCTCAGGAGCCATGTGCAGAGCGGAGGGAAAATCCCCATGCACTTTACATCCTGTTCATATATTTCCTCTCCTCACCCAGCAGTTTTTGATCTATCTGTGTGTACTCCTCTCTTAATTTTGTTCTTGTCTTCAAACTTGTGTTACTTTTTTGTCATCTCAGTCAATAATTGCTTCATCGCCCCAAAGTTCAGTAAAAAAACAGTAAAAAAAAAAAAAATCTTTAAGTCTCCCTCCAGTAAAAAAAAAATCTCTTCTTGTCCCTACAGGGTGCTGTTTGAATGATGTCTGTGCAGAGTTTGACACTAGAAGGATGTTTTCACATTAATCTGCTAAAACTGGAAAGTTTCTCTGTGCTCACTGAAAATCAGATTTTAAGGGGCAGGGCCTA
>NW_023339763.1:25070674-25075676 GCF_004916995.1 Morone saxatilis | reverse complement strand
CAGCAAAACTTTAGAAATGAACAACATTTGCATATTCAGAGATTCTGGAAATTTTAATGAAGTAGAAGGAGTAGATGTGGTGTTTTTGTAGAAAGAAAATATGAGACACACATTATTGTTCCAATTGTTCTCCTCCCATATCTAGAGCCAGTGTTTGGTTTGTCCATTCTGGGCTACTGGTGTTTCAATATTGCAGACCCACTCCCTCTGTAGATATAAAATGCCTTATTCTAAGGTAACAAAAACACAAAGATTCTTATTTTCAGGTGATTACACTCTAATGAAAACATCCTCTGCCAGTAGATCCTGTTATACACTGGACCTTTTAATACATGTCTGGAGGGGATCTTTAACAGCATATAAACACCACAAACTGCTGCCATACTTAAAGTAAAAGAGGAAACATCTGAAATGTTTAAAATTTTTGTGTTTCATAACTAAATGCCAAAGTTGAATCACTTGAGTTCCTTTTTATTCAGTACATTATAACTTAGCAGTTTTCATTTGGCACTTACGTAATATTTCAAAATGCAACCCAAAACTGCACCTCACTGATAAACATCCCTACCCCCCGCCTCTCACATTTTAGGCAGGTTTAAACAAGCATACATGTCACATCCCCTACTTTTAACATCTTTCATACTTGCATTAGATGTTAAGAGTCATGCAGGATGTGTCAGCGGTCCTGATAGATGGCCTGAATTATTTTTGTTCAGCGGTGAGAGAAGCACAGCCTTGTTACCCCTCCTGCTTTAATGAAGTCTAAATGCAGATAAGGGATCTTTTGATGCCACGGTGGCCACTTTTTGATTTGGTCACTTCATTACTTAAAACATGGCTGAATATTGACTCGGCGCCTCATTTGTATTACAAAAAGTTGCAAAATACAGAAGAGTATCTAGTCGATGTTGCATTACATGGACACATTATTGCATTACTGGTAGAAACAATATTGTATGACTGCTCCTGGATTTGATTTCCTTATTGACTGGTGTTATTACATTTACTTCTATTACATTACTGTGAACTGTTACATTGTGGGGAGGTGTAGCTGGACGCCACAAGCATAATCTGCTAAAGGAGGCTGAGTGTGTTTTAGTAGCTCCTCACGATCTCTTATCTCACACGGACATATTTACTACTCCTGTTCACGGCTGTGGTGCAGTAATTTATTATATAAATACTTAGGGGTGTAAAGCTTTACCGAAACTGGTTTTAAAGTTGAAGATGCAGCTACATCGGTACTTTGACCCCAGGATCGATGTAAATGTGCCATGAACCAGTAGATGGTCCGATTCTTAAGTTATAAATCGGTTGACTGAAGCTTGGCTCCCTGGTATTTGAGAAAATGTATGTAATCAAATCTCACTGAATTGTTCCATATTAAAACACAATGTCCCTGAATCATTTCGTAACCCATGTATCTGGATACGTAAGGGACAGATGCACACCGCTACAAATACTAAAGTGTACTTGGTTGTGGTTTTTGAAAAATATTTTTTTCCTCCTTTATGCTTTTTATGAAATTCATTTCACATAGAAATAATCTGTTATCACAGCGGCATTTTCCTTATTTAATTATACATACTGGCAGTTGTTAGATGTGAGTCAGGCCACAGGATAATTCACTTGTCATAGCAGAAGTTAATGTGACACAAAACAGAATAATACAATCAAAGCTAAAAAAAAGAAAGAAGAAGAATGCTGTTTTCACCCCCTCAGTACAATCACATAATACTGGCAATGCAACAAAGACTCTAATCACTATGGATTCCATTTCTACCTTTCTTACAAGTCTAATCTCTAGGCAACCAAAGCCTACATAGGGTTTTCAAACGGACCTTGACAAAAACATTGTCAAATGTTCAGACTTGCACTTGTTTGTGCATACACTTACACTTTGCCCACATATCCGTTTACATGACACGCTGCTATGTGAATATGCTCTTTCATACTCATATTTACTGCTGAATACTGAATATCTATTTACTCAGGACTCGTTAACTCCTTGTCAAGAAGGATGGATTATGAGACAATGGGCCCCTGGGTGCAGGCATGTAAAAGGCCCCCACCCCCTTACTGATCAGGAGCAAGATGCTCAGACAGATAGAGACACAGAACAGCTACAAAGGATGCGGCTGTGTCTCTTTGTTGTTGTTTTGCATCTCCTTCAGTGATATTTTGCATGTGGCCTGTTCAGTTGTTGGTTATCGTTGTGTAATGTAGGTGAGTGTGTGGGTGGGTTTTCTCTGTAATATAGAGGGGAGAGGGAACAAAAGGGATTTTAAAAAATCTACAATAAAAAATAAATAAATATCCATCCTTTTGTGACATTTATCAAATATGTCTGTCGTCAGTCTCAAAACAAATGTTTCAAATGGGCGGTCCTTGACATAATCCTAATGGTGGGTTGCGAGGCCTTCTTGATTTTAAGGCGTAAGAGGGCATCTCAGCATTTAATACTGTGAAGAAAAGTAAGAAAGTAAATAATTTGTCAAAAAAGAAGCCTATTAAGGATGTGTGCGCTTGTTGAAAATTATTTTAAAAAATACGTAATACAGACAGAATAAACTTCTTGCAGTTACTGAGTTCACTATCTGGTTTATTATACAGTTTTTAATATGATCACTTCACTAGATTATTATCAGTAGTTGGCGATGCTGCATCAAGGAACAGTAAGGCTCTGAAGTGGGAGGATGTAAAGAAAGTCCTCGTCCTTTTTATCAGGGAGTGTATAAATAATGTTTACACAACACACAATATCCTCTGACAGAGATGCATGAAAGGAACAAATTCTCTTTGAGGAAAAGGCAAAGTGATCTCACATCTGGTATCACATGTGTCTCTGGGGACATGGGTACCCATATGTGGCCTGCTGTGTCTTTGTGGAAGCCTGTCTAGCACAAGTCTGTTTCATATGCTTGATGATTAACTGCCGTGATCACCCCCAAACCTTTCTTCGGGGCTGTTTCAAGCCATCTGATGTCCATGAGTCACACCCCACCCCCCAGATTTTTTTACCCTGTCTTCATTGTCCTGGTCTCCGCATCTGACCATCTGATCCCCCATCTATCTCTTCCATGTGCTGAGCAAGATAAGTATGTGATACGAATAATAATTAGGAAATTAAAGAATGGGAAAATTGCAAACAGCTGTTCTTTAAAATATTGCATTGGAACTTCCTGTTCTTACTTTAAATGTCCATGTCTCTGTGAGTTAATTGTCTTTGACCCTTGGGGCGTATTTGCCACTTACAGTAAGCCTAAAAAACTCTTGTAGCCTCTTTTGAATCAAAATGACCCTCACGTGAGTCTGCAGGCTGTTTTAAATTAAATTAGGCAAACTGGTTTCTTTGACAGTTTTTCCCAAGATCCTTTTTTAATTAAGTCTTTTCTAAAAAAAAAAAAAAACCTTGGCACCATATCACCTTGGCAGTGACTGCGTTCTCTCTGCGTTAGTAAAGCGAGAGCAGTACTGAAGATGTTGAGTGTATACTGTAACAGAAAATAATTGACAAAATATTGTAATTTACTATAATTAAAACATAGTTTTTAATCATGCCTAAATTTACAGAAGAGTGCTGTTATCGTTTGATTTTTATTATTATTGTAATAAAATACACCATCTGTGAAATTATAGTAATTATTGCTGCTTTGATAGTTTAGCAATGTTCATACACTAATACAGTGGAAAACATTTATTCAGTGTTTTTGTAAAACTAATCTGTCAATTAACAAACAAATCCATATAAAATTACCCTAATTTTAAAACCTTACCTTATTTTAAACTTGAATTTAACAGTTTAATTGATTAAATAAACAGTAAATATCTGCATCTTTTTATGTGAAAAAAAGGACATTTACATATTAGTTATTTTATATTAGACATGTACATTTGCAGGCCATTTTTGTACAGAATAAGTCTGTAAAATGGGAAAAACCTGTAAATTTTACAGTGTAGGAAAACTCATCACTTCCTTATTTGGGCTGAGGAAGGTCGATCTGTCATGCATGTTGGCAGCTAATGGTCAAAACAGCTAAACTACTTCTTTATTCAGCCGGGTTAATATTTTTCGGGATGAAAACTCCTCTCAGGAGAGAGACCTGCAACCGCTGATGTGGTTTCATAACTCACTGCTACAAAGGATCAATTTGGCGCATGGGAAGTCATTCACAGAGCCTGAGCTGTAAAACAACGTTGCTTTTGAAATAAGATCTCTAGCTCAGCTTTAGTAATCACCCTGCCTTGCCCTTTACTGAAGGTTGGGTCTTTTTTTTTGTCCAGGATGATCCCATGAAAAGCACACTTTCATATTCAATCAATTAGCTTCAAGTAGAATAATTACATAATTACAGCCCTACCACTGAAGTGCTCATTTGGTAGTGTGCCTGCTAGGGGTTTAAATGTTGCTGTACTGTCACAAACCTTGCCGTGCCTTTTATCGTAGCTCCATGTTATATTTCTGTGTTTATTTCAGCTGTATTACAGGCTGTGCAGATGATTGAATTGTATATATTTATAACATTTATCCTTTTTGCTGGACCCTTTTACAAACACATTAACAATGTGATTATATGTATTTTTAGCCTGTGCAGCTGCACTGCGATGCCTGTCATGCCCTTCCACAGCCACAGAGCACATCTGAAGTGATTTGCACAGCAGAGCGTTTTATTGCCAGCCTGACAAGCGTGGCTTTAGCAGCTTCCTAAAGTGATTGTTCTTTAAATCAGCTGGATTAAAAGTGCACTTCTTTTGCCAGGAAGCAGAGTGTTGCAGATATAAGACAATCTGAGCCCCCCCCCCCCCCCAGTTCATTGTGAATAACCCCAGACTCCCGGTGCTGTGCTACTTTTGGCTGTGATCAACGGCAATAATCTGTAACAGAGGTAATTTTAGCGTTAAGAAAGAATGAAGAAAAGATGACTCCATCACCTACAGGAATTCTATTCCTAGAGCTGATCCAATATCTGTATGAGGTGCAGATAGTGCCCTAATTCACATA
>NW_023339763.1:25066563-25070574 GCF_004916995.1 Morone saxatilis | reverse complement strand
TTTTTTTTAACAAGACCTACGCAGTTACCCCGATTTTATTTTACCTGTCTCCAGAATTATATGAGTTAGACTACGATGGAGCTTCGCACTGGACCATGAACTGCCATAACATTAGATTCAGTTGGCAAACTGACTATTTCAAGTGCACGAAACACCAGAAAAACGGTAACACAAGCAACTTGTCAATTGTGCTCCGTACCGAGCCAATACCCTCTCGAGGTTCTGGCAGCTCGGTACAAAAACTACCCCAAACCTCGTAGATTAGACATGTCAAAAAGTTAGCAGCCCATGACCTACAGATTGGCGCTTGGAGTTAGTAGGGCGGTTAAGTTAAAATTACAAATTCTGTTGCTGATGCCAAGACTTAAAAGTGTTGGTCATCTCTATTTAAACCGAAGGCTGCTGCTCCTTTAAATCGTTGAATGAGAAGTTAGCCACTGCCACGGTTAAACAGGGTTACCTGATCCACCCAACACAACAGTCCATTATTCCCAAATATTCATCAGAAAACACCTTTCATCGAAAATCCAATGACAATGTGTCTTATGAGAATCTACCACAAGTGCAGCAGCTCCTCCTCCAGTTGTTTTCTTCCAAATTGAATGAAAAAGATTTTTTGAAGATCAGACCTGTAAGATTCACAATTCAATTCTTATTCTGTAAGCGCCACATTCATACCCAACAGACAGTTATCCCTCAGACACTTTTCAAATAGAAGCAGGTCTAACCCGAACTCCCTTTTACACATTTACAGAAACCCAACAGTACCACCATGCGAGCAACACTTGCGACGGCTGCTTAAGAGGCAGAAACTTAGGACATACCCTCGGCCTCTAGGTGTTGTCCATCGCCTCCGGCCAGTTAAGAGAGAGAGAGAGAGAGAACCAGACAGACATGACAGACAGACACGACAGACAGAGGCAACACTCACACCAATACACTAATGACGACACGCAGCAGCAACCCGATGGGGGGGCACCGACAACACAACAACAGAAACTAGCAAATAATAATACGTTAAATAATAAACTAAATAATCAATATACGACATAATATCATCCTGATACTTTAAGCCCAATGCAGCCAAGCAGGACCATTGACAGAAGGCTCCCCCCAGCGATCCAGAGAACCTGCGAGACGAGAAAGCACAAGAACTCCAGGGAAGAAGTGAAGTTAGTAACATGCATTAATGGGACATGAATGAGTGCAGAAAGAAAGAGAGAGAGGGAGAGAGGAGCTCAGATAGATAAACTTCTAGCAACTAGTTGAAGCAATAACAGTAGAGAACAAGTGATAAATTGTACAATGAACCCAAACAGTGAACACAAAAGCTGCGGGATGTTTGTGTAAAATGAGAGATTTGGATACATTTTGAGCTGATTATTTCCTGTAAATATTGATCAGATGTTTTTTTTTTTTTTTTTAACAATCATATATAATTTTTTTTTAAATGCAATGTTTTCTTATCATTGTCAAGTCAAATAATTGCATACACAGAATGAACAAAATGCCAGCTGTGTCTATTTTCAAAGGTGACTTATACCACTTAAAAGGCTTTGATGACCCCGAGATTGGTAACCACTGCTTTAGTGAGTTTAGATTTAGATTTAGATTAAATCTTATTGTTTGGCAGACAGAATCATTCATATTTTTGAAGTTTCTGTGTTCCTTGGACGTTGGCTATTATAGTCAATGACACCACTGGATTCTACTTTAAAATGTTTTTTATTTTTTATTATGAATGCCTGATTCAGTTACCAATGCAGGCTGTAGGCGGCTGGATGGAAGCGATGTGGCTGAATTACTGAGCTCAAAAGACATAAAGTGTTTCATGGTGCATAATCATGCCACATTTCACACTGTCAGGATCGCTCCGCAGCAGCACAAGTCTTTTATTTAATACTAGCTGTCTGTTTTCTTTACTTGTGTCTCTTTATAGTACTCACACATTTATTTAATACTTCATAGAACAAACGGGCTGTACTTTGGTTTGTAGAGGCAACGTGTATCACCTTTAATGTGGAATGTGCTTTGGTTTCAGTTCTGTAGAATGATCTCGCACACGCGTCCTCACATGTCGGGACGTCACGGTGAGCAGTCGCGCTTTGAAGTGATGATGTCACACGTTCCCATGGAAGGCTTTAAAGGCCTGAGCCCGGCTGAGATGAGTAAGATTCCCGAAAGTAGAACCATCTGGGGAGGAAGTGTAGCACCAGAGGAGGAAGCCAGAGCGCTTCAGTCAGGAACCAAGAGGCTCAGAGTGTGGGGGAGGTGTATATATGTATGTGTGTGTGTGTGTGTGTGTGTGTGTGGTAAGGGTCGTTGCTAGGCTTACTCACTGCGCTCTGACTAAGGTTTTGTCTCAATCTGCTGACACACATGATATGGAATGGACACGGAGGAGTGTTCCCTCCATGACTCGCTGAGCTTCAAAAAACAAATATTTCTCAAACTCACTCATGACATTTACTTAAACTGCTGTAACCTAACAAAGGTTACAAATACAGCCATAATCACCTCCCCCTCACACCCACACATACAGATAGAAAGTGCAACAGAGTTAGGAAGATAGATGATCATTTTATACCATCATTTGAATGTGACGGTTGTGACCTTTCTGTGTGGAGTTTGTATGTTCTCTGCACTGTTAAGCCTTGTTTCTTCCCACAATTCAATTCATCATGATCTGATACCACATGATTTCTCAATTTATTAGCTCCACAACCATTTTTTTCCCCAGCTATGATTAAACTAGCTAAATGTTTGAAATTTGACTGACCATACAGGGTTCGTAGTATACAGCTGTTAAATTGGATCAGTACTCGGCCGATAAGCAGTGTTCAAATATGGGAATTGGTATCAGGAAGAAAGATACGGTATTGGAACATACACATACTCTTATTTTAAAACCCTGTGACAGTGGACAGAATGGACAGTGATTATCCTTTAATCAAAGGAAATGTTTGGCACACAGTAACTTAATATTTGCTTGTAAGAGCTCATTTTCCCTCCTATGTCCTTGTCTCTCTGTCCTAATGGACGTGTTCTGAACCTCTTTTCTGTGGCAAATGATGTGTCTGAATAATTTATGCTAATAACAATCCTAAGAAACAATTAAATGAGCAACTCCACTGACTGAGTGCCCTTCTCCTCCCAGTTTCCTTCCATCTTTCTGCTTTGACACATTGTGTTTTCACCTGACCTTCCAATCCACCACCTCTCCTCGTCACCCAGTAGCCTTATCTTCACACTCATCACAGCTATTTGTTTCCTGCCAGCTTCCATCTCTGACCCCTTTGGCTCACTCAGTCTAGTGGCAGCAGCAGCATGTAGGAGATCTGATAGACATCTGTCTGATAGTCCCTTTGTGAAGCCATTACAGTCCCTCATGGCCACTCTGCTCTCATCGTATCTCTGCTTTCAGCTGCATGAACACACCCAAACACACACATAAAAACAAGACTGGTCCCTTCTGGCCCTATTGGATCAAAGCATGTAGCTTATTCAGGTCTAAACCTTGTTCTAATAGCCCCCTTACGCCCTGCCTGCCTGTCCTCATACCCCAGCTTTGACCTTTGACCTCCACCTCCTCATAATCATAGATATCTTCAATCCCAGATGTGTGTATGGTTTAATCCAACCCTCTCCCCTCTCTTGCCCATGAATTACAAAACATTGTCATTGTCTCCCCTTTCACAGCCTTTTGTCCCCCATATGGGAGAAATTTAGCAGTTTATGATTTACTATTGATTTGTGTAACTGTCTACTAACCTGAACCTAAGTTGTCCTTGGAAACTGTTTGGAAAAAGACAGGAATGTGTAAAAATATAATTAGATAAACCATTTGTCCATCACCTTCTATCATGGGTCTACCAATCAAATCAATGAACTATATAACGCTGTCACACTCTTAAGCCAGTTGGGAGAAGAGGACAACATCTTTTCCATTGAGAAAAGCCATCAGTGGCAGTATTTGCTCTTCTTTCAATGAAGAAATACTCTCCAGTTCTG
>NW_023339763.1:25065938-25066463 GCF_004916995.1 Morone saxatilis | reverse complement strand
AGGCTCGGCTGGTAACACAAAGGTGGAGTTAAGATGTGGGAGTGCTACTCTAGCTTGTTAAAAAAAACATTACTGTGACTGAAAAATAACATTTAATATAATCGTTAAGTGTGACATGAATTGAACATCATCCTCACTGTAATGTCTTGTGTTCCAGAGGAAACACTGACTGCACTGCGTACAGGTCACTGTTTTATATATCTAGATGGTAGTTTGATTATTTATGATTGCAGACTATGATCAATCTCAATCCTGTTCTGGGTCAAATTATTGATGACACAGCAGATGCTGTGTTTTTTCTGTCCTTGACCAGGCATGCACAGCTCTTGCATGTGGTGTGCTCAACATAACTGACAGGGATATGACTCGATCGATGACTGTGACTGCAAAAAGCATACGTTATTTCGAAAATACATTCCTTCCACAGCAAACACCAGGCATCCTCTTTATACTAGATTGATCGAGATGTCAGCGTTTTCTGTGTATTGCACTTGCAGAGTAGTGACTACAATGAAGTAAAGAGAA
>NW_023339763.1:25064045-25065780 GCF_004916995.1 Morone saxatilis | reverse complement strand
GTGTGTGTGTGTGTGTGACAAAGCCAAGCCCGTCTCAGTAATTTCATGCTCATGCTTTCATGCTCTCCAGTCACCATTAGGCCTCTAATCAACCGAGGACCAGCCAAAAAACTCTCCATTGGGATGCGAAGGGAAAGGCTGCAGATGCTTACATAATGGTTGTGATTTGAACTCAATTTGCAGCCTTGTGGAGCAGTGTTTGGCTCTGAAACACCCCCAAACAAACAGAAAAACATGATGCATTCTGAGCTGTATGAGGTGCTTGTTGCATCATGAGACTGCACTGGCAATGAGATAGATATATTTTTCTACCATTTCATTTAACAGATTGTATGTTCAAGTCGTTTGCAATGACATTCTACATGGTGTGGCTCGTTAGCCTTCCTCATGTGTCCTTGCCATGCCCTGTGCCATTACACTGGTTGTGTAATCTGCCTCGTTTGACAAGCGCCCCAGGAAAGCCAGCCCATTCATTAGGGCTAATGTACTCAGAGTGAGTGGAGCAGGGTTGCCAGAAAACTGTTGGCTCACTAACACATAGCTGTTCTTTCAATGGCTCCGTTATGTGCATAGATATCCAACCCATCGGTAGCTCCAAATAAAACCATACCAAACGGGTTTCCACCAAACTCTCAATATAAAAGTCAGCCTCTTCTGAAATAATATAAAATCTCATAGCCATACATTTTTTACAGCAAAGACACGAACTTGCACTAGCCTACATGGTGTCACTTTGTTGTTGTGGTGACACCTGCACTAGTGCAGCTTAACCACCCACTATCTCTATTCCTACTGGTTTCCTGTCACCTGAACGATATCACTATCCTCTGTCACAAACTGTTCCTCTAGCTCTCTCTGAGACCATATATTTCCCTGTAAAACATTTGGGCCACCGTGAGAGAAGTCTCAAAATATCAAACTGACAGTTAATTAATGGTACCATAAAAAAGATATTAGAAATGTGTCATCTTTCATGAGAGTTTAATTTACTAGAGTTTGTCTCATTATGATAAGGTCAAACTTCCTGACACTCTGAAGTTGCAATGTAATCATCATTAGTTCCTTATGTACGGTGTAGACAGTTAACATTGCGAGGCAGCTGGACTTTCAACATCACGCCAGAATGCATCTTGCCAGGGGCGCTGACTGTCACAGTAGGGCTGCCACGGTGAAGAAATTTCCCTTGCGGTGATTAAGCCGATATGAGGCATTAACACCATCTTTGTTGTTTTTGATAAAATCTTTGTAAGGGGTACTTTGGGTGTTAACTTTATAAAGTTGTCAGTTAGTTAACATATTTAGCTGAAAGTCGCCAGTTAACAGGATCACAGTTCTGGCTAATTGGGATTATTTTACTAAAAGACTGTTGGGAGTTTTTCCTATGTGTGTGACTTTCTCCTGTGTGGTTTTGTAATCCTGAGCTGTGAAATGAGGTGACTGCGTTTCAGACAGCACTTCTGCTGTGTCGAGTCTCTACAGCTTCTATGCTTTCCTGTCTTAAAGGACCAGTGTGTGTGTGATTTAGTGCCATATAGCAGTGAATTTGCAAATAGCAACTAACTGAACACCACTGGAGTCGGTATTTGACGCTCTGGGAATGAGAATGGGCTGTGTGTTTGTAGTCTGTAGGAGAAACTATAGTGGATATAAAACTTGCAAAAAACATGAAAGGCCCTATCTACAGCCAGTGTTTGGTTTGTCCATTCTGGGTTACTGTAGAAACATGTTGGTCAAC
>NW_023339763.1:25060321-25063945 GCF_004916995.1 Morone saxatilis | reverse complement strand
TGTGTGTGTATATATATATATGTGTGAGTATGTATGTATGTATGTGTATATATATATATATATATATATATATATATTTATTATTATTTTTTAACAATGACATACTACTAAGCCTGAATGGTTGCTATCATTGTATTATGACCTGGCTCAGGTTAAATGAGCAAAGGCTGAAGATCTCGATGGAGAGAGAGAGAGAGAGAGAGAATGTACATGTTTGCATGAAGACAGTCTTACTGATTCAACTTCTGCTAAGCTTCATTTTTCAGAAAAAAGCAGCTGTAAACAGTTCTTCCTCTTCCTGTAATCAATGTTATCTTGTGGCTTTACATTTCTGCTTTTTGAAAGAGTCTCCTAAAATTGTAATTAAAAATATCCACTGAATGTCCAATATCGGGCTAATATCATTCTAGTTATTACGTGCAGCAGGAAGCATTATTGATACCTGTGACTGCCTGTTGAGAAAAAGCGAGAGTCTCAGCAGCCCTGATGGCGTAAAAATGTCTTGTGGCTGTGTTCAGGTTTGCTCAAGAGAGTGAACCAACTGTTTTATTTTCAACACTTTCGCATTTTTAACCTAACCCTAACATGACTTGATTTAGGGAACTGCCATAGCAAGATGTCAGCTTTCCCCAGCCTCAGTGGGTCAGGCACACATTCTTTTAATTGATGAATGCTCGAACCTGGGACAAAACTTGATTCATCAACTCCCCTGGTTGTGAAAAAGTGTATTTAAATGTTTTAACTTCTTAACATAACTAGTGATTGCTTTTTCTTTTAATTTGTTATTTGCATGTACACTCAGCATGGAGAAGCAATTTGTTTCAACTGCACTTCTAATGTGAGACACAAGTCCCTCCGAAGCTCAGATTTTCCCCAGAACTCACTGATAATTGATCTTAATTTGAATAAATCTAACGATCGGTGTTCTCAAACCAGAAGGGCAAGAACTTAACCACACTGCATGTGGGTGTCGTTTTACATGGTTGTGCTGCATCAATTGTCACTTGAGTATAGAAAAACAGCACGAGACATCTGCCACGCACAGACACAGGCGCTGAGGTTATACAACAACCATCATTACCGGCAACATTTGCATTGGTGTGAAAGTAACTGGCAAAGGGTTTGTACCGGCGATGGTGTTAAAACAGTTAAATGTACAATATACTCTGCATTAAAGTCAAACAGGGATTACATGAGAGCATACAATTCAACAGTGCTCCACTGCTGACTGTTTTATAACTGATTTAAAATGTTCCTTTAAAATCTGAAATGTATGATTGAGCTTTTGTTACAGGAAGTGGTAATATGTGACTTTTTAGCTAACAAATTCCATCAAAAGACCCAAACTAACAATTAGTAATTAAATAAAAGGCACAGTCACATAGTTTTTAGCGTTAAATTTATTAAAAATAAAGTCACATTCGGTGCTCTAGTGAGTATTTGGGGTAGTAGGACAGTGTATATGTGATTGTGTCAAAATAAACTACAGTGTGCGTGTTCATGGTAATGAATGTCAGCCAGTGCAAAAGTGTGGCTCTGTGATGTGTTTTGATACTTTTGGACAACTTAATTTAATTACTTATGTACTTACATCCGCACTATATCATTTACTGCTTATCTGTTCATACTGTAAATATATATTTAATAGCTGTATATATCTATCTACATATATATTTTGTTGTCTAGTACTCTAGTACTTTGTGCAATGACAATTAAATTTAATCTAATCTAATCTAATCTATGGCACAGGGGAAGAAGATACATCAGGCTTTGATACAAAATACTTGTTAGTAGGATCTATTCATTGTTTGTTTGGCTCTTCACGTGGGCTATAAGATGTACATTTGTATCCTTAAATGTTTTGACCCAGACAGATGAATTAATATATTTTATAGAAGTTTATTATCTACTTACAAAGCATGCGTCTAAAATCTAGACTGAATTTTCATCTTCTTTTCCATTAATTCAGCTTTCTCGTTCAATTAAATTGATGGCTGCCTACCAGACTTGCATTTACTTATTGCATGCGGCGTACCACTGTACTATCTATATGTATAAACAGTACATAAGTCACACTCCTACTCTGTTTATATGGGGAGTCTGCTTATAAACAGGAGGCAGTAATGTGACTGTGAGTAAAATGGAGGCAGATTAACCAAATGTTCCTTGTTGCAACTAAGATAGGATACGTGTCACAATACAGGGATTACGATTCAATATATTGCTGTATATTATGATACTGTAAGTAGTCCTATATATTGTGATTTAAATTCCAAACTATAAATTCCAAACTATAAATTAAAAACGAATATTGTGATCCTCGAGTGTATTGATATATTTTCTTACACCCCTAGTATATACAGTATGTTTAGTTTTATTGAAGATAGATGCAACTATTGAGGATGTGTATCATTAGACAGGAGCTGATAATTAGGGATGTAAAGATACACTCATGATTCAAGACTTGGTTCATGATATATTTTTCCCACTATATTTTTAACAAAATGAGATTGAAAACAAATTAAGACTAAAAAAGATTCCTTTATTTCTCCGACAAAAATCGACCTTGGCCTTGATACCACAATTGATATCACAATTTAATCTTCATAGTTCATCTCACCATTTTCCACATATTTGTATCACAAATAAAATGTCTCACGATGTATCTTTACATGCATAGTGGTAATAATACTAATACTAATACTACTACTATTACTACTACTATTACTACTACTATTAATAATAATAATAATAATAATAATAATAATAATATATAATATATTTTAATAAGTATTGAGAAGTGATTTAAGAGATACCACTGATTCAGAAAGCCTCAGACCCTCGGGCAGGGAGTTCTGGAGCAGAGCTGCTCTGACTGCATGGTCACCTTTCGTCTCAATCTGGAACAACCAGCAGAGCCCTGCCCAAGGATCAGAAGCTGAGCCCCAGCTCATCTTTTAAAGGTCATCAATACAATCTTTAAATCAATTCTAACACTGACTGCTAACCAGCCAAGAGAAGTTAAAACAGGGCTGATACAATCAGTAAGTCACCAAAGTTTGCAGCTGTGCCACTAAGGGGAAACTTATTTTAGATTTTAATTGATTGATATATTGATATTTGCAAAAACACACACCCCCTTTCACCCCAGATACTTAAACTGATTCACTCAGTGGAATGATTGTTATGTGACACCAGTGGATTACAGAGGTGCGATGAACAAAAGTCAGCCTGTTTTGTGCCAGTTTAAAGAAGAATTAAAAGTTTGGATAATGTGCTTAAGGTACACCACACACAAACACACACACGTATAAAGCTTGTTATCAGCCCCCCACAGCCAGTGTGCTGTCTTTGTCCCACACACTCACACCTTGGGCAAAGTCACCGTGTGTGTGTGTGTGTGTTTACGAGCCTACAGTCTAATCTCACGGGAAACTGGAGGCAAATCCCTGTCCCAGAGGAGAGGGAGACGAGAATCACTAACACTTTGCAGAGAAGAAGCTAAAAAATAACCCTCCTGGAGTGTCCTTCCCTACTTCCCTCAGGATTTAGGAATAGGAATAGGAATATAGGAAGTTATATGTGGCTGCTGGGCAGTGAGCTTAAAGATCCTCTCCAGACATG
>NW_023339763.1:25052967-25060221 GCF_004916995.1 Morone saxatilis | reverse complement strand
AGGAAAATGCCCCACTGAGGTTATATTACTATGTATTATATTATTGGATCATTATTACTGATGCATTAATGAGTAAGCTGCTTTTACTTGATTGAGATGAAGCTCATATAACTACTTTAAATACTGTAGGGTAGTTCAATCTATAAAAATACATGTTTAAATTTATATTAATCTGATCTCCATCTGTGAAAAACTGTAATAAATGTAGTGGAGTAGAAAGAGAAAGAAGCATATAATGGTAATACTCAAGTAAATAACAAGTATCTACAAACTGTACTTCAGTACAGTACATGACTAAATTAACTTGAGTAGGATTTAGAGGCATCTACCCGACTCCCTTCACCCTCACCTTCCAAGCGTGAAGGAGAAATTACGGTGACTGCAAAATGCCAGTGTTTGGTTTGTCTGGGTTACTGTAGAATGGTAAATGGACCTTTCTAGTGCCAGTCAATGCACTACATGCCACACTCACCCCATTCACACACATATATTCACATTCACATTTGGGGTTCAATATCTTGCTCAAGGACACTTCGACATGCAGCAAGAGGTGCTGGGGATCGAACCGCCAACCTTCCGATTAGTAGATGACTAGTGATGATTAGTGGATGACCCACTCTACCTCTGAGCCACAGCCGTCCACCAAAGAAAACATGGGGGTTCAACAAGGCTGCCTCCATGAGAGGCGTTTGTAGATAAAAACGGCTGATTCTAAGATGCCACAATTCTTATTTTCAGTCATTAGAAATTATAAATATTATATTCCATTTCTGACAGTAGATCCTCCTTACACACTGGGCCTTTAACTACACCACCAATGAAATCTGTTCTTATCATTTACAATTAACCAAAAAAACTTTTAGCTAGCTTATGATCAATGTAGATTAAGTTGCTAGTTAGTTAGCATTTTGTTAACGTTAGCTTCATTGCCTCAGACTTTTTCAACAGTTCTAAACTAGTAGGATCCTCTACCTGAAAAGCACCAGAGGGACACCCCTTTTTTTGTTTAGTTAACATTAGCTAACTTAAGATGTAACGTTAACTGTATATATGTCGCTTTTATCTTTTAACCATCTTGAAATTGTTGTTGTCTTTTCGACATAGACTAGCCTAGCACATAGCATATGTGCAGGAAAAGAAAAGGATGAAATATAGTCAAATCTTATGTTAGCAAAATGTTAGCCAAGTTACATTAATTGTTAGCTAGCTAGTTACATTTGAAAGATAATGTTAGCTAAATGCTAGCTAATTAGCTAGCTGACAGTCAATGTGGATTAGCTAGTTAGTTAGTTAGCTTTTAGCATTGTTAACATTAGCTAACTAAGCTAAGATATGACTATGTGTTACTTATCTTTTAACCATCTTCAAAATCTGGTTGTCTAGATGAGCCTAGCATGTAGCATTTTCCAGGGTGGCAAAGTCATGATTGATCATGGTAAGCCAATCAGAAGCAGAGTAGGGTGGGTTATGACTTTGCCATCCTGGGAAAAAAATATTACTAACAGAAAAGGAGAAAGTTGACAGAGGTTCCAGAAGGGGCGGGATTTAGGAAGGGTTATTGTTAATCCTTAATTCAGGTTAATCTTGTTATTAACATGTCTGAAACTGTGTGGAGTGTTGTGGAGAGCCAAAGATCCACGTCTTACTTGTCCTAGACAATATAATGTTTAAAGGGTATGTTTGGTTTCTGTAATGCTCATTGTCATGACTAATAAAAGGAAATGATTTGAGAAAGGGAGGTGGCAAGATTTCCTAAGCAAAGCAAACACAACAGTGATAAGGAACTTGTTACACAACATTTCCCGTCACCTTGTATCAGAAGGCAACAAACATCAGGAAAAGCAAGTATCAAAGGTGTGGCTGTGTGTTCACCTGCCACTGATGACTTTGTCAGGGGTGGAGGAGGAGGGCTGACTGGAGCCTGTGTGCTCTCTGCTTCATACAGCCAATCAGTTGGTGTCCGAGGACCCACCACGGAGGTCACCCCAGGACCCTGTTTTCCCCTTCCCCCAGGAGAGGCAAATGTGTCTGGCAGCTTGTCCCAGGGCTTCACCAGCAGTTTAGTATCAACCAGGTTCTCGTCAGCCCCACTCAGCTCACCAGGTTGAGGAGTCGAGGCTGTTACTGTCTCCACTGGGAGTTCAAGCTGGGAAATAGAGGAGGACCTCAGATTAGACACACTTAAAGTTCAAGCTGTTTAATATTTCTCACTGTCTTTCCTGTCTTCCATGCATCCACTGGTGCATAGCCTTATTAAAGCTGCAGTAGTTCAATTTTATACAAATATTTTTTGTCATATTTGCTTAAACTTTCACTATATCCTTACAGAAGTACATGAGACAGATAATCTGTGAAAAAATCTGGCTACACCTAGTGCTCCTAGGCTTGCTGCATTTTTGCAAATGCAAATTAGGAGCACTAGAACAAGCCAGAGGAACCTGTTTTTTTCACAGATTATTTGTTTAATGTACTATTGTCAGGATACAGTAGAGGAAGTAAAAGTAAAAGTTACTTTCTGCAGCCTTAAGACATATACAGATACTCTGCTTGGAAAAATATTGTGAGTACGATATTTTTTTTTTCCACAAAAAAAGTATAGTTCCACAGTTCAAAATAAAAAATCCATACTTCTTCTGTATTCAGTCTATGAATATGCAAATGTTGTTGATTTTCTGAAGTTTTCCTGCTGGACACAATTTGCATACTGGACTTGCCTTGACTTCCAGACTATTTGTGATGTCACAGATCCTGCTGGTAGGCCCCGCCCGTTAAAATCAGATTTTCAGTGAGCACAGAGAAACTTTCCAGTTTCAGCAGATGAATGTGAAAACATCCTTCTAGTGTCAAACTCTGTAAGAAAAAGAAAAAAAAAAACTTTTTCAGAACAGGGTAGCTTTAAACTCCACTATCCATATCATAGCTATTTCAGCATTAATCTCACAGCTCACTTTATAATACCTCATCAAAGCTGGACTTCTTTGAAAACGATTTAGCAACGTTTTGAAAATGAAATCTTTATCAGAGAAAGAACTCTTGAGCACTTGCGTTTCTTGAAGAAGAACAGGTTACTGACTATATGGAGCCATGAGATGCTCAGTAGAGTTTTCACACCGAAAGGAAATTTATATGACTTCATTGATATTTGGAGGCTGGGGTGGGGGTGGAAATTTGAAAAATGACATTGAAAAACTAAATAAATTATAAACATTACAATACTTTAGACTGTGTCAATGAATTTGACAAATATTTGTGTGAAAGAAATCCAGTAGTGTAATATACCTATTATAAATATAGGCAAATAATAAATATGAAATACAATATATATGAAAAATATAATAAACTATATAGTGTTACATATGTATGCAGTGTATGTAACTTACACTCTAATAATAATAATAATAATAATAATAATAATAATAATAATAAAAACACAGTTAAATAATAATACAATACTTAAATCTATATAATGGAAATAGAGAAGAATATCATAATACATGTACAACAACAATAATATAAGTGGTAAAAGTATTATATTTATTACAGTTTAATACAGTTTAATGCAATATCATATGGTTATCATAAAATATATAATCAAGGATAAGGTGTGTGTTATTGTCAAGTGCTTGTTTACATGTGTATGTTGAAGTCAAATACTGGGTACCAGAGTAATTATAGTTTTGTATTTTTCATTTTATATATATAAATATATATTTTTAGTTCAGTTTAGTTTCAGTTTAATTTGTTTTAGTATTACTGTTAGCTTTTTTTAAAAACTATTATATGGGGCTATTTGAAAATGTTTTTGAAATGGAATATCTTTTTCATAGGTATGTTTTCATTAGTGTATAATCACCTGAATATAGGAATCGTTAAGTTTTTGTTGATTGAGACATTGACACAGAAACAACTTAAGTGAATCTGACCTTAACGTGACATCTGCATTATCTAACACTTTGCTGTGTGTTTGACGAGGTGTAATGCCAGTTAAATAAGGTTTAAACAAGCAGCACTGGGTTGATCGGAGCTGCTGTGTGATTGTGACATTTGATTTTAAAGTTGTACAAAAGCTGAAAAGGGTGGAAAATAACAGCATTTGGTTTTGAATTTATTGAATAATTAGTTATTTGTGTGACCTTCCTCAGCGCTTGTGTCATTTACAACGCGTTCTGTGTGATATAACACAGGCATTTTTCATTTTTAGCTTTATCGTTTAACAGATGTGATAAATGATGTGTGATATAGCTACATTTTACTAATTGCTCCAAAACTTTTCATGTTTTTGTTAGTTTAATTAATTATTTTTTTTTATTTTGTTTTATTTTTTCTATTTAAAGCTGCAGTTGTTGTTTTTTTTTGTCATATTTGCTGAAACTTTCACTATATCCTGACAGTAGTACAGAGACCGATAATCTGTGAAAAATCAGGTTCCTCTGGCTTTTTATATTGTGAAAGTTTCAGCAAATATGACACAAGGTGGGGGCTACAACCTGATTGATGTACTTACTTTAATTGATGTAACCCTGCAATTACAGTTACCACGTATCCTTGTATATTATCTCTATACTTTGAAGTACTTTATTGGGCTGAGTCAGTCAGACTGATCAGTTTTCATGTACCAGTAAATCTAAAGTGAGTAAAATCTGCAAATATGTCCAGAATTCTGAAGGCCAAATAATTTCCATATGATGTCTGTTGATCATTTGAGGCTATAATGGTGCACCAACTGTTTCCTCTCTTTCCTGGCCTTTTCTCTGCAGGAGGAACCTGACCAAGCTGTCTCTGATCTTCAGCCACATGCTGGCTGAAATCAAAGCCATCTTCCCCGGAGGACAGTTCCAGGGGGACACTTTCAGGATCACCAAAGCTGACGCCGCTGACTTCTGGAGGAAATTTTTTGGAGAAAAGTAAGATTCTCAATCTTAGCTTTCTTCTTTTGGCAGTTTTGAGTTGGTACTCCCCTCCCTGCTGGATCTGTGAGAGGGAGAAGCTGCTTTCAGGATCTGTGTGATGTCAGTGTTTCCTGTTTGTTTTTGTTTTTTTATCTCCCAGATACTAACGCTGCCTTAATGCTCTGAATATAACGAGTTGAGGAAGAGTTGCTACAGTATTGGAGCAACTCCAAGACTATGTCAGACTGGGCACTGCTGACACACACACACACACCCAGCTGAGAGCAGCTGCTGTCTTTGACCTGTCTTTGTCTTACTAACATGCAGAGCTGAGACAAGGTCGTGATCTCTGGTTTTGTGCCTATGCAGCCTCTCCCATTTACTCAGTCTACATTGTCTGTAAGCTTTGTGGGTACAGGCACAGTATTCTGGGTTTACAGCTGTGTTTGGCAGATTCCCATGTTGTATTCCTTTAATGACAAAGACATTTGTTGCAGTTTGAAGGACTGGCTGGCAGATCTCACTAAATCTTAATCCATCACTTCTTTCCTCCCTTGCCAAGGACCATATGTGACACTTTATTTTGGCAAATAAAAGACAGACTTACAAGGTCTTTATCAGGGGTTTTAGAGCCCTCTTCCTACTGCATCACTGTTTTTGGATGTGATAGGAAGAGTATATTTCTACATTGGTTTAAGACTGGCACAGGGCTCTGAATCCAGATCTGTCTGTTTTATTTCCTATTAAGACCATATGCAGACTAACTGCTGTGAGTGTTAGCAGTGCTGTTTCAGTTTTTTGGTTTGATCTGCTTCATCGGACACATTATGCTAATAAAATAAAAGCACAGGAAGGGCGCTATAGTTATTTGCTGAATTCCCTAAGTAGGCGGACACTTTCTGCATTGCCTAAATGGATTCAGGATAATGGAAAAACACAACAACGTAGCTTACAGGTAGTAAAACAAAAGTCTCAGTTTTCTTTAAATGTGTCTGTTATCTAAAGGAAAGCAAAAGAGGGTATTTAAAGTAAATGATAGTCAACAAAACAAACAGAAATAATCACACAAATACACAGAACGAGAGCTTTCTGATGTGTCAAACTTGAAGAAGTGCATGGGGTAGTGTTGGGAAAGGAGCCCAGTTTGTATGAATGCTGTTGTGCAGCACATCATTATCCTAATGTACAACTGTTGCGTTTATATATTGGTGCATGTTTCCAGCTGCTGCATAGAACACCTGACAGTGGTAGCTGGGATATTGCTATATTTATGCTATATATACACTCACACTGAATATACTGCAGTTTCGATGGCCGTGGGCATTTCAATAATTATTTATTTAAAATGACAATGGCGGAGTTTCTTGATTTTCTGGTTCTGTTGATCCTTGCAGCCAACTTGTTTGGTACTTTCCAAACACTGTTGACTATATAAGATGCGTTACCTCTTTGGTATGCTCCAAGGAACCAACGGTGGCATACAAAAAGTTACTATAGTAAGAGCAAATTTCAAATGATCACATGATTAAATAAATGTATACTAGGGCAGGAATAACTAGACAGACAATTATTATTTAATTCTTGGAAAAGATTTCTATTATTGGGACATCTTTGATGAAAGGATAGATCGACAATTTTTCAGTTCTGTTTTAAAACAATAGGTGCCCATATGAACATTGAAACATGTTTTGCTTTCTGTAATTGGAATTAAAATATCAGTTACTAACCTATCATTTTAAGTGATGGTGTTTAAGAAGAGGTTAAGATGGATTTTTATACTAATAAGACTGTAGCTTTGGAAGATACAGTTTGATACTGAGTTAATCTTTTAATCTCCAGTATAAACAGGAGGGGCATTACAGCAAGAAAAACCTGTTCCAGTGTCCATACTTGACTATTGTTCTAAGACAGGCTTGATGAATTGTAAACCTATCTCTTAATATCTCTTGTAGTAATTAAAGCTGCAGTAGGTAATTATTAGAAAAATAACTTTTTGTCATATTTGCTGGAACTTTCTCTATATCCTGACAGTAGTACATGAGATGAATAATCTGTGAAAAATCAGGTTCCTCTGGCTCCTCCTAGTGTTCTTAATGGCATTTGCAAGAATCCACCGGGCCTGAATGAAAACAACCAATCTGAGCCAAGAAAAAGATTGATTGTTGAGTCTCATTCCCAGGGCTGTAGATGTACTTATGTCTGTCTTGGCTCTGAATGGGTTGCCGTCATGGATTCATTAAAAATACCATTAGGAGCACTAGGGGGAGCCAGAGCTGATTTTTTGTCACGGATTATCTGTGATTATCTAGTGAAATATTCAGCAAACATGACAGAGTAATTTTTTTTATAAAGGTTACCTACTGAA
>NW_023339763.1:25040548-25052942 GCF_004916995.1 Morone saxatilis | reverse complement strand
TCAACAATAGAATAGGTCTAATGATGTGTTTATGTTACATACATTATCAGATATAAATGGATAGACTTGGCATCTGAGTGCATTAAGTCAGAAGAAAAACAATAAAATTAAATGAGGTTGGGCGTCAAGTGCGTGGAGTCTGGTTTCTTTCCTGCCACGCTTGCTGCTTGGGTGCGTTGGACGTCCAGAAGAGTAAGTATTGGTAACACCATATTATCCTTGAAACAGAAAAAGACTATTGATTAGATTATACATAAGTGGTGTTATTAACTCAGGTAGATCCCTATTAACACATAAAGGTGTTGGCATGTGCTGGAGTCTTATGCTATATGGGTTGCCATTGGCCCACTAGTCCACCTCCCAGTAACTGCGTGCTATTCTGAGCACCAGAGGTGATCAAGACTCTTGCTACCTTGCACTGGTGCAGCTTGTTGTGCTTAGGAGAAATTAAAATAATAATAGAAAATGCTCCTGGCAATAACTGTGAATTACTGGGCCCCTTTGGGCTGAGACGTATTATTGGAGCAAGCTCTAATACCAACTCGTTGAGTTTGTTGATTTTTGAGCTGAAATGTGGGGATTCGGGCCCCCCCGGGCCAAAAGCGGCAGGAAACAGCCAAATGAGGTAAATTTAAAAGAACCCACACCCCTAGAACAATAGTACTGAAGATGTTGAGTACACGAGATCTTTTGAAGCAAGTAAAATACTTCAGCTTTTCTCCTCATTTCATTCTCATAAATGTGCTTTAACTTTTAACCAGATGTAAATACAAACATTACACCGAAGTTAAAGCGTGCATGAGTAATGGTTATTTTTTAGTAATAATAAGTAAATTCACATGTGCGAGAGATATTTGTGAGGTTAGGCATGGCAATATCCACCAACCAACATGTTTGTCATGATTGTGACCCCCCTGCCTTGAGAGAGACCGTACAGTGACTCACGCCATGCATGGACCGAGCTAAACGGATCTATACCGCGCAGCATCCTCTGGTCTGGAAGGCCTCTGCGTATTGTCTTCTACCGCTATTATAGATACTCAACCTTCATATAAGTGGACCATCCTGATTCCCACCGTCCCTCTCCGTGCCTTACCGTCCGCCATGGGAGCCGGAGTGGTCCCAGAGAGCGGAGTGAATCTAACAGTTCTGGAAGTGATCTTATGGAGTAGTTGACCTACAGGGAGCTGTGCACCTCCATGACACTACTAGGTTGTAATTAATTACAATAACATCGGACATGTGTCTTCCCCAGGTAACTAGTCAGTCAATGGCGAACTTCCTCTGCCCTACTGTAGTGAACCCTGCACATTTGCTCCCCAGTTAACCTTTTTTGCATTATTTATATGGCATTCTGACCGAACCCAATGTTGTCATCGCAATTATCATCATATTAGCTTTGATACAACAATTGATATAGGAACACAGTCTCTATATTATGACACTGATTCTCAGGGAATTACAATCATTTCTGTCGAAGTCTATTATTTTCTCATGTTTTCTAGAGTGATGCATGCAAAGCAGCGATAACTGGTTGAGAAATGCTGCAAATATACTATGGCGTTAAAGTGCCTCCACCTTGCTTCTGGGGTCACAGTACCTTGACGATTATGATTATTTGCACTCTCAACATTATGTGCAAGCTATCTCGTCTAACAAGTAGGGATCAAGAAAACCACACACATCCAGAAAATACTCAAACAATGCACAAAATATATTTATCCAAATTCACAAAGAGAATTACTCTCTACCATACATCTTTTGCGGCTCCTATAGCTGGTGAATGGTTATCTTACTCATATTTTATCCTTTTTACACAGACAACACGTTTTAATCCCTGTTCTAATTCATCACTCTAGCTGTAATTCTATCAAGTTCAATTTTCAATTTATATTTGTATATCTTGACTGCCAATTCAATTAATCTAGAAAATAGTCTCTAGGACACTTTTTCTAATAGTTAGCAGGTCTAGTACCCTTTTCACTTTGAGACACTCCTTAAACATATTTACATCTTTGATTAATTTCCCAACATGTACCACCAAACCAGAGGCTCTAAGGGGCGAGTGGCGACGGGCCAAGAGAGAAAAACTAGCCTTCTTAACTGGCAAGAACACTTCGGACATGGATATCCTTCTTTCGTCCTCTAGAGGTGAGGGGTCTCTCTGCCTTGAAGAGAACATGTTGGGGGAGTAAGAGAGAGAAGTAGAGAGACAGAGGAAGATTCTAAGAGTAGAGAACAAAAAATCAAATGTATGATCTCAAGGCATACAGTTTAGTATTCCTTATTAATGATTACATATAATATGTAAAGATATAGAAATGTTCCCTTCCCGGAAAGCTTAGGGAAGGCGACCAGCAATGTGGCCTCCCCACAATTATAAGACATTGTAAATATCTGAAATCTAGTAGTACGGTGTTGAAATAGACAATATAAAGAATACATGGCTTCTAGAAATGGAGTTTATTTTTACAGTTTATAACTATATAAGTAGACAATCATTGTCAGACAAAGTAACTATAGAAGCTAAAGCATAGATGAATCCTAGGATCTGATATGATTATAAGAAATAAATTTTTAAATGTGCCCTCAGCTATATTCAGATGAATACCACTTTGAATACATTACATTTTCAAGCAAATATAATTAGGCATTCTATAACTATTGTTTTTCATATTTGATTATGTAGAGTGAAGATTTTGGACAAGACTGTAGATATTTAGAATTTGTAGATACACTTATTATGTTATAAGTTTTGCAATTCAGTTGCACGACTGATATGAGTCCCTTATAGGGTTGATGTTTCGATCAATGGAAATCATTCAAAATAATTATTGGAACACAACATCTATTTTTTGATACCACATCTGATATAATGGAAGTATTTGTGTTGTTATGAATATTGTGTTGTGAGTACTTTTACGTATGTTAGGAGATAGATATGCAAGAAGGAGATATATGATAGATAGTTTTGAATATTGTATATTTGATTATGATTAAGGGATGACGTTTTATTTATCCTTTTGATAGGTCTGATTTACAGATATATATTCTTCGAAATAACATAGATGAAGAATACTGTGTAGGTGCTAAAATTCAATGATAACGCAGATAGATAGAAGTAGAATAGGACTAATAGATCAACCCCGATGGATTAGATAGATAGGATTAAAGTTGCGATATGATATTGTGAATTAAATAAATACAGATAGATAACCCGCACACCATGAATATGCCAGCATCCTCGTACCACCCAACCCTCAAAGGTCTACAATAAGCTACCAAATGTAATCCTCACTAGGGTGACACTTCAAGCAACAACGAGAGCTCTGCTATTTTTAGATGAGTTTGTTCCAGTCTGATTGGCCGTCCTTTGCCCTTGGATGCCCGCACCCGCTAGAGACACGACTTGTAAGAGAATGTAATCAACCTATATAAGCACAAATTGAGGATGTTCAACACTTTCTTCTTCTTCTCGAAGAGTCAAAACACATCTCTTCATCCTTTGAAATGCTTTTTTTGGGTTCATATATTAACTCGCATTGCAAATGTGTTACAATACATCTCGCACGTAAATGATAAAGCTCCGGCTGCATCGCATAGCTAGGATAAAGAAAAAATATTGCGATGATTAGACTGATTATTGGAATGATAATTTTGGCCCATAAAATGTTCCTTATCACTGCAAAACACGATACAATCGCTAATGCTGTGATGTATTTTGTCCTGTGGTCTCTACAAACAAACATGTTTTTCCCTACAATCTGCAGTAACACATATTGGCTTGTATGGTCTGGGGCCATCTCTGCAGGGCTCTATAGTACTTCCTCATTATAATGCCTGGCTTCTGTCGACACATGTGATTTCGAGGTGTTATCAATACAACTGCAGCCTTCTTTGAATTGCATATTGCACTGGCCAGTTCTCTATAACTGCGACATCTTCCATAACTCACTTTGATGATAGGTCTGTGGCACCCGTTCACAAATTATATGATAGTTGTATGCTTATATTGAGCTTATTGTATTAAAGCCGTTTGAGTATTGGCTAGTCACGTAGGTGTAAGTACAGTTGGTGCTATACCGCTGTATTATTTCTATAGAGGGGGAGGAGAAGGAGTACTATTTCGGATAATCATCACTCGAGCATGACTTTGATGGCATAGAAGCTGGACTTAAGGTATCACGCTGCAAGTGGGCACTACTTGTTAACACGTAATGACCAACCACCCCACATTACCCGAAGCAAATCGCTATCTGTTTCCAACGTTTTCCCTTCTTTCCTTCTCGCCACAGATATTATTGTTATCATAAAACAACAGTAAAAATTGATGAAGAAGACAAGATTATTTCAGTGAACAGATTACAAAGTAAAATGCCATGACCAATGATCACATATAGGCGCTGAAGCCGCCGGTGTCAATGCGTCTTCTACGCACAACTTGTTTTTATCCTGCGCGCGCGCCATAAAATCGCAATCACCAGAGTCCACTCCCGCAATGTCTTCTTTTTGTGATAGCAAGGAATTTAACAAACAAAGACATATTCGCTAAGATAAAAAGACTTACTGTCATTGTTCTTTAGTTTATTACACCTAGAATGCAAATAGCCAAATCCTTATTGATAACTACTGAACACATGTAATGAAACCGGCAATAGTAAGTTTGTCAACAAATCTGATTCACAAGTTTGAAGATCAGGTGGTTTAGATTTTTGACCAATCCTGGAAGAGGCGTGTGAAAAGTCGAACCTCAAACACAGTGAAATGAAGTCCACTTGGAAAGGTGAGGTCAGATGTTGGAATTTGAGGGCGCAATGGCCTCGCAAAAAACCCACGAGCTTGAATAAGACTGCAAGCTTATATCGTGAACGCGCACCTCGCGGAAGACTTTCCATGGCACTAATCGTCCTGCAACTAGTATGTAACAGAGTTCTCTTATCGGAGCAAAAGCACCAGGTAGAGCAACCTGGCGCACGATCATATAAATGATAAAATGTTCCTTGCACATGTAACAAGTTGTTCGGGCTCTACCGACGTATGGGTGTTTAGAAGTTGGTCCAACTGTTAATCAGTTTAATCAATTAATGGTTTATCAAAAATTATAATTAATCAAAAAGATACATAGAAAATGACTTTAATTAATATTATAAGTTCCTCCGGGGCACCAAACTCTTTAAACATATATGGGCTTAAATATGCCTGAGACAGTGTCTTTGGGTCCAAAGGAAACTCAATGACAGTTCTGGTGTTTGTCCCGTTTTTATGGCCCCTTTAAACACACGCCGTTGGCCGCATTCTTGACCGACCCCACGAGTAGGGGTTCTGTTTAATCTGGCAGGCGTGTTCGCTTTTGTTTCTAACACACTACTAAGAAAGGTTTTATGGCTTACATACCAGGCCCTCAGGACAAATTCTTTTTCTGAGCCCACAAATTGGTCTAGATTCCAAGCATGTTCCTTTGTGTTTCAGTTAAACATCTTCAATTGATACAAGTTCATATTTAAAGGTATCTCTTGATCCCAACACAATTGCATCTTTTTTTTTTTATTCTAATATGAATGTGGCATTTGATCCAAATGCGGCTGCACATGGTTCTGTTGAACAAACATTCAGCAACTAAAGTGTTGTGAAATTCAATATGTATTTTTTAGGTTGAACTTCCTGCACAATATTACACCTGTGGGGTAGAATAGATCTAGAAAAAACAATTTCTCACTTGTGATATCCGTTCTATCAGTTTTGTACGCATGCATTCTCACCCGAACAGAGATCTGACATTTGATTTGAAATAGGTGACTATGGCAAACGAAAAGTATCTCGCTGTTTAGCGCGTGATGTTATTTCTTGTCCAAAAATGTCGGAAATCACCATATGCAGGTTTTTGAATTTGACGTGTGATGCAGCAGGCCTCCAGTGGCCTTACACTCCTGCTGAATGCTCTCCAAACAATGGCCGAAAGAAGTTTAACCTCACATCTCGAACCTATGAAGTATGTAAACTTCCTAGACACAGTTAAAGAGCTTCTATTCGCAGACAAAGTACAGAAACTAAACCAAGACACACTGCTACCTTAATGCAAGGCATAAAACAATTCAGCCTTCACTGAACGGCCGTAACCGCAAGTCAACCTCGTTGATATGTTAGAGTTACAAAACTACGCGTATGAATAGTAGTCTACAAGTGCTAATAGGGTAGTATCTAAACAAGATCTAATGTCGTCTGAAGGGGATCTTAACCAGGGAGCTATGACGACAATTCAAATCAATTCCTATTTTCACCAGATGGTTAAATGTTTTGATGTGAAGACTCCCTATCAGTGCCATTTTAATTTAATGTTCACATTAGGGAGATATTAAATTACTAGATACAAGCTGAGCATACAAGCACCATATTTTTTTTTTTTATAATCAAAGTTTGATCAAGTATTTACACAGTAGCAAAGTTTTTAATAACATCTTTCATAATATTTGCATAAAACATTCTGGTTACCAAATAATATCAGACTTGCCGAAGCATAACAAGGAAGATACTCATCGCTTTGACACCAATACATTCATGTTTTTCTTGCTCACACACAGCACGCAGCGATAAGACGCTCGCTGAAGCCTGGGGCAGCAATGGAACCATGCTCAGAAGTCTGCAACTCGCAATAATCACCAAAATCACACAGTATGATCAAAGTGAATAGTCCACACCCTTATATAGAATCAAGATACTGAACCCCAAAATGCAACACCCGATGCAATTTTAGGAATAACCGGTGAGTGTTGAATGTGTGTATTCGGTATTGAGTTATGTTTAGCTGTTTCAAATCGTGACTTTTACTATCACAAGGGATAAGTTTGTCTCATGGCTGACATGAGGTGACATGTGTATGAAAGGGTGAATTGTTGCACTATAGTGTAAAGTGCTTTGAGTGGATGCGTTCATATATGAGACTATAACAAGTAGCAGGGGTCATTTACCATTAGCCATTTAACCAGAATCCGTATATAATAATAGTAATCAAGGCTGTAAAAAAATAAATAAAAGAGCAAAGCGCAGTGCTGACGGTAACCATGACTCCTCCTGGCCTCGACGGCATGGCTGGACCACCCAACTTTAATATTCACCTTGCCTGTATACATATAGCCTCACGTACCCCACTGATGTCTGACAACCACCTTACATGGAACACACACAAACACCACACACACACACACACAACACACAGCGACCCACACCAGAGAACGATATCGATTGAGATCATGCTGCTCTAAAAATCAAAGCATAGCATATGGCAAACTTTAGGAAGTAGCTGGTTACCTATAATTTACACAGCATTAATACACCACATAACAGAACCAGAGTTGACTGAAATTTTTTTTTTTTTTTTTTTTTTTTCGCAAAGAGATCCATGTGACAGGTAGGGCGAGGCTCAATTTACTGAAGACGGACTCCCTGCTGAATGTGGGACAGCTTGTGATTGAATGTTCAGCTATGAACCTTTGACGGGAGGAAAAATTATGAGGAGGGAAAACTCTTTTCCAACGGATCTCCCTCCTGGCAGCTTCTCGCAGGGTTCTCCTCAAACAGTGCTTCTCGCAGGTATGGATGACGAGGCATGCATTCCTTTCGCCCGTTGACCCGGAGCGAGGTTTGTTATAATCTATAATAGATTAGTCTTTGGAGTGGTGCGGATACAGAGGAGGGGTGAGCAAGAGCCACTTCAGCTGCAGCAAGGAATACATTGTCTCGGGTGGGAAGATTTTCAATTTGCCTAAAGTACAAATACAGGCCATGGCTTATAGCTTTGATTTGCCCTGTGAAATATTGTCTTTTCCACATTTTCTCCCCTGTGGCCTAATATTAAATCAACTCATCTACAACCTCTTATAAATGAGTAATATGCCACTTATGATCCCTCTTTAAAGCCGTCAAGCTATAAGCCATGGCTGTATTTGTACTTTAGGCAAATTGAAAATCTTCCCACCCGAGACAATGTATTCCTTGCTGCAGCTGAAGTGGCTCTGCTCACCCTCCTCTGTCTCCGCAACCACTCCAAAGACTAATCTATTATAGATTATAACAAACCTCGGCCGGGTCAACGGGCGAAAGGAATGCCATGCCTCGTCATCCATACCTGCGAGAAGACTGTTTGAGGAGAACCTGCGAGAAGCTGCCAGAGGAGATCCGTGAAAAGAGTTTCCCTCCTCATAATTTTTCCTCCCAGTCAAAGGTTCATACTGGAACATTCAATCACAGCTGTCCCAATTCAGCAGGAGTCGTCTTCAGTCTAAATTGAGCTCGCTCCCTACCTGTCACATGATCTCTTTGGAATCAGTCAACTCTGTCTGTATGTGGTGTATTAATGCTGTGTAAATTATAGGTAACCAGCTACTTCCTAAAGTTTGCATATGCTATGCTTGATAGAGCAGCATGATTAATCATATCGTTCTCTGTGTGTGGTGGTGGGTGTGGTGTGTGTGTGTGTGTGTGGGTGTGTGTTGGTGTGCTTGGTGTGTTCCAGTAAGGGGGTTGGTGTCAGACATCAGTTGGGTAGTGAGGCTAATGTATACAGCCAAGTGAATATTAAAAGTTGTGCGGTTTTTTTTTTTCAGCCCCCATGCGTCGAGCCAGGAGAGTCATTGTTACCGTCAGCCACTGGCTTGTCTTTTATTTATTTTTTTTACAGCCTTGATCTACTATCAAACGGGATTCTGGTAAATTGCGTTAAATCTGGTAAATGGGACCTGTACTTGTATAGCGCCTTTCTAGTCTTCGACCACTCAAAGCGGCTTTACACTACGTGCCACTATTCACCCCCTTTCATACACATTCACTCCAGCTGATAGTAAAGTCCATTGGAAACAGAAACTAACTCATTCATACACATTCACACAACCGATGCTATGCATCGGGGAGCCGAATTTTGGGGTTCAGTATCTTGCTCAAGGGGATAGCACTACCATACTGTGTGATTGATTTTAGGTTTAGCCATTGCAGACTTCATGGACCAATGTTCATTCCTCTCTTATTTACAAAAAACATGTGCTTGTTCAAGCATTGAGTTTTTCTGTTTCAATCTATATTGTAACCAGAATGTTTATTGCAAAAAAAAAATTATGAAGATGTTATTAAAAACTTGCCACTGTAGTAATACTTGGATCAAACTTTGATTATAAAAAAAAAAATGTGTGGCTTAGCTCAGCTTGTACTAGGGAATTATAAAAACCCTAATGCTGAACATAAATTAAATGGCATTGCATCTGGTGGACGAACATTAAGGAGTTATTTTTCTTTTAGCGAACTTCAATATTTAGCCACTGAGGACTACTACTCCTTGTAACCTCTAAAACAAATGACTGGTTACGAGTTCAGTGAAGGCTGTGGTTTGCTGCATTAGTAAGCAGTGTGTTTTAGTTTTGTACTTTTGTTGCAATAGAAGCTTTAACGCTGTCCAGGAAGTAAGCATATGGTTTGTGTGGGAGGGGTAAACTTCTTGGTCGTTTGAGGAGCATCAGCCAGAGTGTAACAGGCCACTTGAGGCTGCCTGATCACAGTCACCACATGCATTGACTGGTTGATTTGACATTTTGGCAGAAATTAACATCACCAAACAGATACTTTCTTTTCCATAGTCCTTCAAATCAAATGTCAGATTTTGTTTGGTGAGAATACTGGGTACAAACTGGGGGGAGGAGGTTCACTTTAATGTGGAGAAATGTTTTTTTTTGTGTCTAGTCTAAAAGCAGCTGTTATGTGGCAGAAGTTCAACCTTATCTTTTGAATTTCACACACTAGTTGTGAATGTTTGGTCTCAACAGAAACCTGTGCAGCGCATTTGTCAAATCGCACATTCATATGAATAAAAGATGCATTGTGCTTGGGATCCAAGGATATTTAAATATGAACTTGTTCATTTGAAGTGTTTAACTGAAACACAAAGGAACATGTTGGAATCTGACCACTGTGCTCAGAAACAAAGAATTTGTCCTGAGGGCCTGCTATGCTAAGCCATAAAACCTTCTTAGTAGTGGTTAGAAACAAAGGGAACACGCCTGCCAGATAACAGCACCCCTCTGCTGGGGGGGGCGTCAAGGAATGCGGGCCAAGGTGTGTGGTTATAAGGCCATAAACGGCCAAACACCAGACTGCATTGGGTTTCCTTGGACCAAGACCTGTCATCACGCCTATTTAAGCCCTTTATTTAAGAGTTGGTGCCCCGGAGCGAACTTTAATTAAAGTCATTTTCTATTATCTTTTGATAATTATAATTTTTGATAACCATTAATTGATTAAACTATTACAGTTAGACCACTCTAACACCCTACGTCGTAGAGCCCGACAATTGTCTGACAAAACATCTTTAGTCTCGCAAGTTGCTCTACCTGTGCTTTTGCTGATTGGACTTGTTGCTCTGTTGCAGGACGATAGTGCCATGGAAAGTCTTCCGACAGTGCCTTCACGAAGTGCATCTCATCAGCTCGGGTCTGGAGGCCATGGCCCTCAAATCCACCATCGACCTCACCTGCAATGACTTCATTTCTGTGTTTGAGTTCGACATTTTCACACGCCTCTTCCAGGTTGGTCAAAATAAACCACATTTCAAACTTGTGAATAAGATTTTGACAAACTTTACTATTGGTTCATACTGTGTTCAAGTACAATAGGTTTGGCATTTGCATGCACTGCATACTGCTACAGTAGTCTTCTTTTTGCACACATTGTCTTTGTGTTAAATTCTTCATCACAAAAGAAGACTTCATGATCTGTGGATTGCATTTTTGCCTCCCCAGGATAAAAACACATGCTGCTAGAAATGACACCCTTCAGCATAATGATAGGCATGGCATTTTACTTGTAATCTGTTATGAAAATGCTGTTTCATACTGGAGTAATATTTTCCGAGAGGAACGGAAAACGTGAAAACAGAAGGATTGCTGGTAATGTGGGGTGTTGTCATTACGTGTTAACAAGTAGTGCACTTGCAGGTGTACCTAAGCAGCTCTATGCCATCAAATGTCATGTCAGTGATGATTTATCATTACCTCCTCTAATGAAAAATACAGGGTATAGCACCAACTGTTTTACAATAAGCTTATAAGCATACATATCAGATTTAGGGTTGCACACCTAATCAAAATATTATCGAAATTGCAGTATGGCCAAGTGCAATATGCAAATCAAAGAAGCTGCAGTTGTTTGATAAATGTCACATGTGTGACAAACAGCATTATAATGAAGTACTATAGAGCTGCAGAGATGCCCAGACATACAAATCTTGTTCTGCAGATGTAAGAAAACATGTTTGTTTGTAGAGACCACAACAAATCACATCACACCATCATGATTGTAATCGTATTTTCAGTGATAAGGAACATTTTATGGCCAAAAATTATCATTCCAATAATCAGTCTAAATCATCGCAATATTTTTTCTTACCTTATCATGCAGCCCTTATCATTTGTGCAATCTATTTACACACATTTCCTACATTAAAAAAACACCCAAAAAAAGCATTTAAAGGAGAGAGAGTGTTTTGACTCTTTGTCCTGGGGTGCGGGCATCAAGGCAAAAGGGGACGCCAACAGATGGAACAAAATCATTAAAAAAGCAGGAGTCTGGTTGTTGGCTTGAAGCTCGGTCACCCTGGAGGAGTGGTGGTGGAGAGATGGCTGGCCAAGACTTGCTATCTATCTATCTATCTATCTATCTATCTATCTAATCTATCTATCTATCTATCTATCTATCTATCTTATCTATCTATCTATCATCTATCTATCTATTATCTATCTATCTATCTAAACCTTCTTATTGTACTTCTCTAACATGTGAAAGTACTCACAACACAATATACAACACAATAACTTCCATACACAGAGGTGATAAAAGATGTTGTGTCCAATTTTTTGAATGTTTTCCATTGAATCAACATCAACCCTTGTACCAATATCAGTCTGTGCACTGAAGTGCAAACTTTCTAAGTGCTACTCAACATCCTCAGTCTTGTCAAATCTCCTTATTACAAATATGAAAAAATGTTTTGGAATGCTCTGAATGTAATACAAAGTGGCTTCATCTTGATGAGCATATCATATCAGATCCTAGGATCATCTTAGCTAGTTTACTTTTGCTGAAATGTAGTCTATGTAATAGTTTAAACTGTAATAAAGCATTTCTAAAGCATGTATTTTTAATGCAGATTTCACACCGTCTCTGATTTCAGTATTTAGCTGTCTTTAGCCCACTGCTCCCTAAGCTTCCGAGAAGGAGACACCATTTCTTTAACTGAACTAAATAATCTAGATACTGTACTGTATTGCTGTACATCTGTTTGTCTCTCTGTCTCTCTGTCTCTCTCTGTCTCTCTCTCTCTCTCTCTCTCCCCCCAACTGGTCAAGGCAGATGACCA
>NW_023339763.1:25039670-25040448 GCF_004916995.1 Morone saxatilis | reverse complement strand
ATTGAATTGAATTGAATAGATACAGCTGCATTGACAGGATAAAAAACGTATTTAAGGGTTTGATAAAGTAAATCAACAGCATAGGAGCAAAAGAGATGTAGGAATTATTGTTCTCTTTGATGTTTTTGGGTCTATTTTTGTGCTTGTTTGAGGTTTTTGGATGTGTGTGGTTTTCGATCCCTCCTGTTGACAGATTACTGGCCATATGGCTTCAAGATGGTGTGTGGGCGGTGAGGACTTAAAGCCATGTTTTACTTTGGCAGAACCTTTGTGCTTTGCATGCTCACTCTGAACATGAAAAATAAGACTGTGACAAATGATTGAGTCAGTATCAGTGTCACAATAGCTGTGTTTTTATCAAATTATCAAGCTATCAAGATGACTTTTCATGAACTTGGGTTGGTCAGCATGCTTAATAGTGCAAAAAGGTTTACTGGAGCAAATGTGGTCGTGGGCAGGAGTTGCCATTGACTGACTGTCCTGGGAAGCCACTTCCAGGTTTGTGTAACCTGTGTGTCAGTGGAGGCAGTCCCCTGTGGTCAACCTCATGGTCCTGTCCTGGTTGATTCACTGGTTGGGAATGCGGGAGGGAGGCAGGGGAGGGATCAGATGGCCCACATGAAGGTGAGTATCATTGGGTGAACAAAGGAGGAGAATGTGCTAAATGTGGTGGCTGATCATGGTGAGGTTACACTGTAGTTCTCTCAGGACAAACATGACCAAAATGTTGTTGGGTGGATCAGGTCTTGCACTGTAAATTTTTTCACAGATTATCTGT
>NW_023339763.1:25037358-25039632 GCF_004916995.1 Morone saxatilis | reverse complement strand
ATAAAAATAACCTACTGCAGCTTTAAATTGAGACTGTTTTATTACTTGTTTAAAAAGTTAAAGCACATTTATGAAGAACTGAATGAGAGAAGAATATTTTACTTGCTTTCCAGTCTGTGTCCTACTCAGTACTTGTGTCAGGAGTGTTTTTTAATTTCCCATTTGGCTGTTTCCTGCCGCTTTGGGCCGGCCCAATCTCCACTTTTCAGCTCAAATCAACAAACTCAACAGAGTGGTTAGAGCTTGCTCCATTACCGTCTCAGCCCAAAGCCCAGTAATTCAAGTATGCAGGAGCATTTTTTTTTTATTTCTCCTGCCAACAAGCTGCACAGTGAGGGTAGCAGATCATTGTCCCTGGTGAGCTCCAGCTAACAGGCAGGATGGAGGTGGATGTGGGGCCAATTGGCAGACCCATTGAAAGACTTCCAAGCACACTGCCCCACACCTTTATGCTGTTAATTCAGGGATCTGACTGATTAAAACAACTTACTGTATCTGTCAATGTCTGTGTTATTTTTGTTTCAAGGGGATATGTGTACATAATTTCTGGATCCAAAAGAAAAGCAGCAAGCGTGGCAGGAAAGAAAAACTCCCACGCACTTGAGCCAACCTTTCATTTAATTTTTTTTTTGTTTTTCTTCTGACTTAATGCACTCAGATGTCAAGGTCTTCTATATCTGTATGTAATGTAACATAAAGCACATCATTAAGCCTTTATTGTTGAGCAATAAACAGTAATGTTAGCTAGTACGCTTCCACATCAAATGTTTAGGCATCTGTGTAACTCTGTCCTGCAGAAAACCTCCAACTAGTTGTAAACAAAGCCAAACACAACTGGCTGCAGTGCACAGGCTGCTTCCCAAACGCCTAGTCCTCATGCTGAACAGATACAGAAACCTCTGCCTCTGCGTTCTCTGCGTTTTCTGCGTTCTCTGCGTTCTCTGCGTTGCTTGCTATTTTGAGCCAGAGAATTCACATTCAGCCAAGTCAACACACTACTTATCACATATTTGTGGCAGAAGCACTGACTCAACAGAACTTTATATTGAAAATCTGAAGAATAAATGTACAATTCATAATAATCTGTCTCAGTTAAAATAACATGGGGTGGTCTTTTTCAGCCATGGGGATCAATTCTGAGGAACTGGAATTTCCTGGCAGTGACACACCCTGGCTACATGGCCTTCCTCACCTATGATGAAGTCAAAGCCCGACTGCACAAGTACATCAATAAGCCTGGCAGGTATGACAACTGTGTTTGTATTAGAAAGTTCCAGTCTGTAGGATTTAGTCACATCTAACAATATAGTTTTAGATTGCAGCTCCCTCACTTCACCCACCCCTTCATGTAGGAGAAACTACAGTGGCAGTGAAACGCTCGAAATAGACCGTATGTAGAGCCAGTGTTTGATTTGTTCCGTTTGGGCTACTGGTGGGAGGACCCTTTGAAAGTGAACAAAAACATTTCCTATATTGAAGTGATTATACACTGATGAAAACATACCTGTGAATATTATATTCCATTTCTGCCAATACATCCTCCTTAATGTTACCCACTGGACCTTTAAGTATCTAAAAATTTGATTTCAAATCTTTTCTTTTCTGTATAACGTTACATATTCATGACTAAATGACCAAGTTAGAAAAGAAAGATTCCTAGTTATTCCTTTAAATTCAAATGAGGGTTTGACTGTGATATCCTTCCGCTGCCTCTTTGACAAGCAAATGAGTCAGGATCTTTTTACCCTTAACTTATCTGAACCCCTCCTCGCCTGGTCACCTGCAGCTTCCCTGTTGTTATCTGTGTGACGACGTGCAGCCGGGTCTAAAGGTCAACGTGCTGTTGCACGATCCAATTTTCATGGATATAACCTGATCTGCTCGGCCTGCGCATAAGTTCATGAATATTTAAGATGCTAGTTGCTGTGGCGAACAGCCTTAGAGCTCCAGCTAAAAGGCAGCGGATATCAGTCCAAAATAAAGAATGTTTAGGAATTTACATTTAGGATTATGTGTGTCATAAACGGATCATGCTTTGCTGTCACAGTCTCTGTCTTACAAAAGTTCCTTATTACTGTCGTATATATTCATAAAACATGACATATCTTTGTTTCGGAGCTTATGATAGCAGCAGGGTATATGTGTGATCCTGTAACATGCAGCAGAGTTTCAGAGTTTCTATGCCTTTATGGGGGAGAAAAATCCCTTCAGACAAGTATTAAGGCATAATAATAATAATAATAATAATAAATTTTATTTAAAAGCACTTTTCTA
>NW_023339763.1:25025320-25037258 GCF_004916995.1 Morone saxatilis | reverse complement strand
TGTGTGTGTGTGTGTGTGTGTGTGTATTTAAGTGTGGGGCTAGTGTGTCTGAGTATGCAAATGTATAGGGTACTGATCACAGAGTGAATCATGCAAATACCATTGTTATGAACCAGCACTGGAACAAACACACACGCACAGCTGTGTGGGGGAGGGCAGTTGTATTGGATGAGCCGCTACATGTTACCACTTCGGCTCACTCAGACACACACTCAAGCACGCAAACACGCCCACACGAACACTTCTGTGCATGCACTTGGGATAAGTCAGATCTTACAGATTGATGAAAAGTCATCCCACAATGTATTGATCATATCTAAATTCAATAATAACACCAAACATGGTTATCACACAGAAAGTGATGATTGCTTTAACGCATGTGTGACTGTGTAAGCGTTTCACTATCATGCACACACAGGTATACATTCTGTCCGAAACAGCTCAATAGCATCAGCGGAGCAGTCTGAAGCTCTCAAACTGTCCACCCACGTCTCTTCTCGGTCAAAGCCCTGGTGGATTTAGCATGCTGACTTTGTTGCTGGTGGAGATGGGATCATACTGTGGTCAGGGCTAGCTTTTAGCCCAGTACTCATGCTGGACTGCATGTATAATACCTCCTCGTTCTCTTTTCTCACGTCGTTTTCACATTCAGATTGTTCCACCTTTGTGCTGAGCTGTTGCCTTTGTATTCAGCTGCACAAGGAAATCCCTCTGTGATAAGGCTTGAACGACTTGGCACAGGCACCATTCTTTGTTTCGGTTTAGTTTTATACAAAAGGCAGAGGTACAATTTTCATATTTCAGTGTAGAAAAAACATTGTTTTTTTGTTTTCTTTTTTGTTATTGGCTCATTTTTTAATAGTTGAAGTGTGTGAGTTGTAATCATCTCATCTGTTCCATCCTCCATTGGTCACTCAGGTGTCATTGATCACATCAGGTCTGTACAACTGATTCATGAGGCTGTTATCATTAAAGCTGCAGTAGGTAACTTTATTAAAAATTACTCAAGAATCATCTGTTATTTTATAAAAATATATATTTTTGTAAAAGTTACCTACTGCAGCTTTAATTTCAGGGATAGACTAGACATGGTTGCTTATATAATGACCCCACAAAGAGACGAACGAAAATGTCTGAAATAAGACCAATCTGAAGGAAAATTTATTTTATTTACAAAGATTATTAGAAGAATGAGTTTTATTAAATATATAAAGATTGAATGTAATTTAAACCCATACAGTTGTCATGAATGGGAAAATTAGCTGTAGAGACCAAAACTTGTACCAAGCTGTAACCATGTTTGTTTATGTTGTAAAGATGGGCATTTTAATACGGGGCCTTATGGGGATTGACTAGTTTTGGGAGCCAGCCTCAAGTGGCCGTTGCAGTTTTTGTTACTTCCACATTGGCCTCATTTTATTATGTTTGACTTCACTTCAAGTCCCTGCAGGGGCTGATCTGGAGCTTTATTTATCCTCCCCTTTTTTCTTCTCAAACTACCAAAAGCCTCTTTTTAATCAAGAGTGTGCTCTCTGCATCTGGCTTCCTTTGATACAGTGTCTCCAACACATACACGCGCGAGTTAATAGTAGCAGAAGTTCCGGTGGTATGACTGCAGTGTGTGTGACGGAATTGATCTTTTGTGTGTCAGTGCACTCATCATGAGGTCCATTGATAGTTGCTTTTATGTTTTCAGTCCAGCAGAAGTGGCTTTTCAGTCACACTGCATACCAAGGGTGGGACTGAAAAAATTAGAGCTCGCCTTATTTGTTACAGCTCTTGAGACAGTGTTTCAAGTGCAGCTCAGCCGGTCTGCTGTGTATACTTGTGAAGATTAAGCACACTGAATCTTACTGAGGCATTATGTATTTGCTTTTAAGATCTTTGAGAAGAGTGCCTGGAGTGATAATGTTTCAGCTGATTGCTTACTTGCTTAGCATACATTATGTTGAGTGACAGAAGGATCACTAGCATACATTACTGTATATTGAGTGATAACAGGCCATAAACAATAGCAAATGGTAACTTGAACTTCTAGGCTGAATATTGAGCAGTCATATGATGCTGTATATGAATAAGTAAAAAACATCTGTCAGATAAAATGAATACACTATTTTAAACTAGTTTTACATTTTTATATTGTAGTAGGAGACTGTACAGGTAAAAGTCACTATGCATTGGATAAATGAGAATATAAAATAAATAAATATAAATTTTTTTTCTTCTAAAGTCTAATTTTTATTTTATTTCATTAACTAAACATTTTTTTTCCCACCTAGTTTTAGTTTTTAGTTTAGTTTTCGTTCACTCTAATAACCTTAGCACTTAGCAAAGCAGTACAATGAATAAAGGTTCAACAGCAAAAAATACCAAAGAAAAAGGAATATACATGTGTAATGATAAAACACGCTATAAATACTGTGCTGTTGGCACTAGTTTATGTGTGTTATGGTGTGTGTAGTTGTGCCTGTAAAAAAACACCTTTTCAAGTATTAAAAAAAAAACATTTCACACACAAAAAAATTATAATCATATAATTAGATAGGATTGAACTTAAAGTTGATTTAAGTAATACTAGTTGATTAACTTTACATGTGACGTAGATAAGATGATATAAAATGTATATTTTTTTGTTTTTGTTAAGTGTGATTTTAGTGGGTGGGGTTTAGTCGGTAGAGCTGGCGACCCATAGATGGAGTTGCTGCCATGGCCCGGGTTTCGAATCTGACCTGCGGCCCTTTGTTGCATGTCATCCCCTCTCTCTCTACCCCCTTTCCTGTTAATCTTCAGCTGTCTCTATCCAAAAAAGGCAATAAAAGGCCAAAAAAATAACTTAAAAAAAAAAAGTGTGATGTGATTAATGTTAATATTTCCAGAATATTGCTCTTTCTTGTAGTACTTGAACACTGAAGTGGCCCTCCTATGACACACTGACAATACCAGCAGTGGCCCCAAGACAGTTTGAGTTGAGACCACTGTATTGTATTGTAAATCTTGTGGGATTTTTGTGTGATTTGTATATTTTTGTGTGATTTGTATATTTGTGTTTGATTTGTATATTTTATGCACCAATGCACCAAGACAAATTCCTCATATGTGTAAAAACATTCCTTGCAATAAACCTAAACCTAATTCTGATTATGTATGTAGCTTGACATGACAAAATGTTATATTGCTTCCACATCGTTATTGAAAGTTTGTAAAAGTTTTGTTTTGCAGATTGTGTGTGAACCGTGTACTTGTGTCCACTCTCTCTCTGACAGTTACATCTTCAGACTCAGTTGTACCCGACTGGGCCAGTGGGCCATTGGCTATGTGACCAGTGATGGCAACATCTTGCAGACCATCCCCCACAACAAACCGCTGTTCCAGGCCCTCATCGATGGCTACAGGGAGGGCTTGTATGTAACCTCAGGCACTCACACACACACTCACTCTCTCTCTCTAGTTCACTCTCTCTTTGTATGTTGATCGCTTGTGCTAAACTCTCCTCTGCGTACACACTGTATGCAAATGAGAAATGATCAACCGTGTCTTAATCAGTCACATCTGATTTTAAGGTGCCTGAAGGCGTAACTCTTCTCTGAAAGCTACCTCTTCCTCAGCCTTAACCATCTGCTTCTATCATACCTGATAATCTGACAGGCCCCCAGACAAATCAGACACGCTTCCCTCCATTTAGCGTGTGGCATCTCGCTTCCCTCAGCCGTCAATCACGGCCGGCCGAGAAGCGCCGCTTCTTTCTTGCAAGTCCACTGTAGCTGGAGAGCGGGGTGGGGGAAGAGGAGGGGGAAGAAGAGGGGAGATCCTGTTTGAAGCACCTCTGTTTTTGATCGGGCAGGAGACACTAGCAGCTGTGGGGGGAAGTTAAGCTCCCGTCAGTCGCTCTTTCAAACGTCAGTTATCGTGGTTACACCCGAATCGAAACTGACTTTGAATGGAGAAGAGTTTCTGCTTAGCTGCATAATAATTGCTGATGGCTATATATGACTTTTTATTCCATGCAGGAAAGATATCACTAGCTCATTTTTTTATTTAATCTTAATTTTAGTTATTTATTTAAGAACTTTTTTGTGTCAGTCAGAAATCAGGATCGATTAACATCTCTTTAGAAGAAAAAGGTTTTCTTTTCATATTGCGATTATTTAGACAGATATTACCATTGCAATATGATTAGTATGAATAATGGATGATAATTTTTGCGTCACAGTTCTGTAGGCCAGGACATCTCTGCAGCGCCACAGTACTTCATTATAATGCTTATCACACATTTAACAATTATCAAAAAGTTGCAGCTTCCAGGATTTGCATATTGTCATTTTGATAATATTTCCATTAATTGTGCAGCCCTGATATTTCTGGTTCATCACATTTTTTTATGTCGCATGTTGTAGAATATTATAGATAAAACAAAATGAAATCCCTAATGTGCAGTTAGTTACTGTGTGCTGGTTTAAATGTTTTCTTTTGTAAATTGCAGCTACTTGTACCCCGATGGTCGCAGCTACAATCCTGACCTCACCGGTCTGTGTGAGCCAACGCCTCATGATCACATCAAAGTGACACAAGTGGGTTTGTGTGTGTGTCTGAAAGCATGTCTCATCTGGATAGGTAGAGTAATGTATCATGGTTCCCACCAGTCATTGAATTTCTTAGCTGCACAGAGCCAGAATACATCATGTAAACTGTCAGTATGAAAAATGTTCACTGAGAACTGACTGAACCTGGCCAAACATGTGTCAGACCACTGCACCTCGTGGAAGAAAATGCTCAGCTTTGGGTCTAAAGGTTATCAGAGTGGCATAGTAAGTCAGAAAAATATGAAGTAAAAATCCAGCAGCAAACGCCTGCCATCACCAAGTATTGGTTTGTGTTAACATCTGCAGAAAATGCATTGCACAGCTGCTCATATAGACAGTGAATGAAAAGTGTGAAAATGACTCATCCTGTGGACACGTACCGTAACTCCTGCAACAAGAGTTTGGATCTGTCATTAAAAGCGGATGTGGTCTGAACTTTACACACGGTAGCTGAATATAAGTAAAATAAAAGCAATGAAGACATATTTTCCTTCATATCTTTTGTACTTTTTTGCCAGTATAGACATAAAATAGGTCTTAAATTGCATTGATAATAGTCTTAAAAGGTATTTAAACCCGCAGTAACCCTGATACATATACACGTTTGTCATTTGATTTGATTTATACAGATTTTCCTGTAACTTTCGATAACATTAACCAAGATCATGGAATAGCTCTGAATTAGTGATTGGAAGTCCCTGTAAACATCACTGAATGTACCATTATGGCCACAATGGGCAGCTTGTACTGTGTGTATGCTGTATGTGTGTCCCATGTCTGATACGTGCACCACTCGATGACTAACAGGCCTTTGCTTTGCCTGAACAGGAGCAGTATGAGCTTTACTGCGAAATGGGCTCCACCTTCCAGTTGTGTAAGATCTGCGCCGAGAACGACAAAGACGTCAAGATCGAACCCTGTGGTCACCTAATGTGCACTTCCTGTCTTACAGCCTGGCAGGTATCGTAATGAACCAATACTGCACGTACTCATTCCGAGATCAAAACTTTGAACAGAGATGGTGAATCTGTGGCTTTGGCCGGTTGCTGTCACCATTTATGCATGTACATGGGACATTGTGGGTACTGCCAGAATCTTCATCATCACATTGTCTTTGTCTTTATGTGCAATATTCTGTTCAGCAGAAAAAGACCAAAACCTCACACATGTTAACCTCTTCAACACTGCCAACAGCGTATTTTTTACATTTATATGTAGGAATGAATCTGGTTTGAGATTAATGAGCATCTGCATATAAGTGAAACCACTACTGAATAATAGAAGCAGCTTTCAGCTTCCAATGCAAGACACATGGTTTACAATCTCTCCCTCTCTCCCTCCCTCCCTCACTTCCTCCCTCCCCCCCTCATTTCCTCCCTGTGTCCTTGCATCTGTCCTAATCAAATTTCCACATATCAGTCAGTAGCAGAAGTGAAAGCTTAGAGTGTGCACACAGTATATTCCAGTGTTTCCGTGTGTTTCTCTCCTTCCTGCTGTGTGCCATTTTTTTCTAATGTGCGCATCCTACAAGCACACTGTCCTGCTGTGTCCATTGTGCTCGTGCAGTGTATCAGAAGCCCTGCCAGCGCAGTGTGTTAGTAATTACCTTCCCCTAATGAGTCAGCATCGAGTCTCCCTCCTCTCCTGCCGCTCTCTCTCCCCCCCTCCGTCTTTCATACCCTCCCACCTCTGCGTGGGACATCTGTGTTGCAGTCAAAGGGAGGCGGCTCTCCTGTACGAGTTCTGCACTGACCTCAGTGTTATTGATCTCTGGCAGGGGACACACATTCACTCTGCAGACCTGGACCCGAGCCCAAAAACCTGTCTTGCAATCACAATTCTTTATCAAGGTTATTTTTTGAGCTGGCTGAGAGTATGTTTGTTCTAACTCTCAGAGAGGAAAGTGTCAAAGTCTTAAGTAGAATATTTGAATTGTTCAATAGGCAGGCAAAATCTATCACTGGAGTCATTCTGTTTTCAGACTTAAAATGTTTCTATTATGTGTATTATAGTTTGATGTTTTTAAACAAATGAACCCTATCTCAACAATGCTTTAGATGTTTGGCAGAGGAGCTTTTGCGAGGGAGGACATGGAAGATGATTCAGAGGACAATAAGTGCAGGTTTTATACATTAAGCTGAGTGCACTTTGTTTTTTAGTCACTCAGTGCTGTAATCGTTTCCATTTATTATGAGCCTTTTGTTTGCATTGTGTTAGTCAGAGCAATTGAATGAAAAAATTGAACGCATTTTATACCATTAGAACTTATTCAAATTCATGGCTTTTAATGTTTTGCTCACCAAAGGGAGGGTTGCGATGATAAGAAGCTTCTGTGACAATGCAGCCAGTCTGTGTACTGTTACAGGAAGTTATTCTCTGCAGTATTTTTGTAGACTTCAAAAAACGAAAGTCATACCAAAATCTTTTGGGATATCTGCCCACAGATCAAATGTTTTGGTCACAGTTATCACAACAAAAAAATAATGAATTCCTACAGGGGCGGCAGATTGTTTCTTAAATGGGCATATATGGTCCTGAGAATGCTTTATATCACTGCACTTGCCAATTTTATTTAAAAAATATCAACATATTGAGTCAGCTGTAACACCTGAAACATCGGGTGTTGAGGGGGTGAAAACTAGCTAGTTAAGTGAATAGAGAAGTCTTAAAAGTTACCCAAAAGTGACAGATTGTCGAAATAGCTAGAATTAATGGCTAATAGTCAAAAAAGTTAGCTATAAAAGGATAAAAGTTATTGAAACAGCCTTGACTAAAAGTGGATAAATATTTGAAATACCCAACATAAATAGTTTTAAAAGTTAGCTAAAATAGATAAATGGTTGAAACATCCAACTGTTGTTCCACAAGTAGCACAAATGCAAAATTAAACAAACCGCAAAACTGTATGTATTAAATTATACATACTGTCATAATATCTACTTTTCTACTGTCAGTAGTGTTAAAAAACATCCTGTTTAAATGAACACATTTGGAACATGATTGGTGGTGTCGATGAAGGCTTAGTTCATCTGACAGGACTATGGGGATACGTCTACCCAGATTTAGGCGTTTTGAGAAGCTTTTTTGAGCACACACAGGTATTTGGTTTGATGCTCTGTTCTCAAGAGGTTTTATTTCATGGCTACAAAACTGGAAAGCTTTTTCTTGGTTGGTTTCACTATGAACACAGCTGTAGGTTTAGCGAGTGAGGCGAGTTGTTCCAGAGCTAAGTTCCATGCTCTGTAAACAGCAGGATTCAGCACCCACATGAACCGTGTTTTTTTTGTCATACTTCCTGTTATGACAACCGTGACCCTGCCTCCTCCACAACCTTAGCCAGTGAATCAGTGACGTGTGTGTGTGTGTGTGTTGTTGGGTGGTGTGTGTGTGTGTATGTGTATGTATTTATTTGTGCTTCGGTAATGAAGTATTTTCCTTCACATTAGTGAAATAGTGAGTCAGACAGTGAGAGGGAACCCTCCTACCTTGTGACAGTGAGTAACCCAGCACCGGTCTGTTCAGGTCATTGACTACGTGGTGGTTCCCTGACTTTCCTCTTACTCTGTATATTAGTCAGCTGGGGTGGAACAGATGTTGACTCCTAACTCACAGTTGGCTGATGATCTATGTAATTCCACATCCTGTTCTCTTCAGCGACCATTTTTGATATGGGGCACATGGGAGGGTTCCCTTGTTCTAGCTTTTAGTTTTATTCTGTAACAATCCAGGGAGTGTAAAGTCAACCTCGTCTGAAGTGATGCAAACATTTTTTTTTTTGAGGCAGCGTGATTTGAAATTATATTCTTTTAGGCATATATTTCGTGACTTTCAGATCAAAATACATTTAGGCAAAAATATTAAAACTGGTAAACCCAACCTAAAGTTTGGTTTAAAAGTTGAAAGCTCCTCCAATCAATACTATGGGATTTCAACAATGACTATGTTGGGAGGCACGTATATCGGTCAACCAATCTTTCTAGGAAGCACCTTCCCTCTATACACATAGTCAAATAAATGTCTCACACTTTAAGTTCCTCCTGGTGGATAGATAAAGCATTCCAACTGGTTTCCACACGTGATGCATAGGGCATTCGCATTATATCACATACCAACCAAGTGCAGAGCAGGGGCCCAGTCTAGATAGACATAGGTCAGCTTTGGACCCGCCAAATTTCAGATGGCTGCTACTGTATAATGTGAAAGGTGTCACTCATAGTGACAGCCCCTGTCAGTATATATTGTTCGTAATTCAACCTGATCAGTATTTGTATACTAACTACTAAATGACTGTGTAATGTGTAATATGGCCCACAACCAAACTGTTTTGGCTCACTCTCACAGCTCTGTGAATTGTATAGATTTTTGTGCATGTAAATGTCTGGAAAGTGACAAAACCCAAAGTTCACACCACAGAGACTTAGTCTCCCACAGGAAACACTGCTCCTGCTCCTGCACTGCCTGACGTGCCTTGTTTAAATTCAGCCATTTCTTCCATTACAATATTACATCACATTGTAACAGGCACAACCTAATAGGCTAGGTTAAAGAAAAACAGACTGTCAGACAAATGGTGAGTAAAGGTGCTGCAGCAGTGGAAAATATGAGAAAAAAATCTATTTTTTGAACATTAACTCATGTAAACGTATTCTAGGAGCCACCCAAATACAAGTATGGACCTGAAATTGAGCATAATATGGCCCCTTTTAACAAAAAACATATTCATTTAAATGCTGTTGAAACCATGTTTATTTTTAAACTAGATATCTCAAAAACCTTCACTCCTTAACCAAAATTTGCCCAGTTTTAACCTTGACATTTACTAGACTTCTGCAAATCTCTAAATCAGTGTGTGAAGGGTGAGTTTATCAACACCTTGTTTTTGAGCTGAAGTGCTATTTTTCTATTTCAATGCAGAAGTAAAGTTGGGAAGGTTTTCCCCTTCAACATGGCATGCTTTCAGAAGCAATTTGTTTTAGTTTGTCACTTCAATCGTGCCCGTTGCCAAATAGTATGGTTTCCTCAGTCTCCATGACCATTACACAGTTTCCTACCCCGTCTGGGCTCCCTTCTTTTTAACCTCCCACTCCTTCCCTTCTCGGCCCACTCTCATTAGGATTAAGTTTCAAACATGCCTTTGGTGCATGCCCTGCCAAGTCCCCAACCATATGGCCACCACAAATGCAGCTTTGTTCTCTGTAAATATTGTCTGCCTTTGATTGTAGCCCCAGAGTCAGCAGAGAGAGATGCACTGAAAAACAAAACCTATTTTATTCTCTCATTTATGACCCCTGTTTGATAGGGGCTGCCATGTGGAATATGTACATGTGGCCAATGTTGTAAAGTTGCAAAACAGTTTCCCCCGGAGAGGATTAACACATGCATATGTCCAGTCGACTTTGTCAAGTCCTTTTATGAAAGGGGGGAAGAGAGAGTAAGATATAGGGTAGTAGTGAAGCATATAACCTTAACCATGCAACAGCCTTCCTGCTCCATGGTCCAAGTGCTAGCTCATGTTCCCAAAACACTACAGTAACAAAACCATGCTCGTGACATCATTAGATTTAGAAATGCCAGAGGGTTTCAGATGTCATCGCCACACCTGTATCTGTGTACATAAAATATCCTGTTTCATGCAAACTCTTTCTTTTATCTGTTCCAGGAATCGGATGGTCAGGGCTGTCCGTTCTGTCGTTGTGAGATCAAAGGCACAGAGCCCATAATTGTGGATCCCTTTGACCCCCGCAATGAGGGTGCCAAGTGCTTCTTCCTGGACCAGCACAGCTGCCCCATGCTGGAGCTGGATGATGAGGAAGACCGAGAGGACTGCCTGGTCATGAATGGACTGGCCAACATCAGGAAGGTGAAGACTTGTAGTGCTAGCTGGTAGCTGATTTATTGATGAGTAGGTGAAAGGATTTAAAGAGGTCTAAATTGGCCTTTTCTTTTAGTTGTTTGAAATAGTCCACTAACCTGACTGCGCCAGATGGTTTGTTACATAGAACCATTTGGGAAGTCTTCATTGGAAACTGTTTTGGAAAAGGGCAGGCACAAAAATACTTGGCAGGTGATTGGATGTACCATCTGTTGATGAATCACGTCAAGAGAAGAGAGAAAACATCTTTTCCCTCAAGGAAAGCCTTCAGTGCCGTTTTTTGCTCTTCTCCAACTAAAGCTAGCAGCATCTACGCTAACCTCTTTAGCAGCTGCCATTGTTGTAATAGAGCAAACAGTCACTTTTTGCACCCACCTTGTGTTAAACCAGGCCTGACAAGATGGATTCTCAGATTCTCATTCCTTAAAAATCTTAGCTGTCTCGCGAGGTTAAGAGTCGGGGGCCATATTTATCAAGCAAAAAGGAATTACTCCTATAAATGCTTTGAAGAGCCAACTCAGCAGTAAAAATAGTGCTTCCCCACGTTTATATTACACATGTGAGTTACTCCTACCTACAGTACAGTAAACCTTTTAAGAGCAACTCTCAAGTGATCACATGATTAATAACCAGTGGCTTTACCAGGATTGACTTCCAGACTATTTGTGATGTCACAAATGGCTGGCTCTTAGGCCCTGGACCTTAAAATCTGATTTTCAGTGAGCACAGAGAAACTTTCCACTTTCAGCAAACGAATGTGAAAACATCCTTCTAGTGTCAAACTCTGCACAGACATCATTCAAACATCACACTGTAGCAACAAGAAGAAACACTGAGGTTGGACTGGATGGGAAATCTTATATCTTTCTCTTAAAGGTACATTGTGTAGAATTTTTCGATAGCAATAAAAAAAACCTTGTAATTTAGACCGTAACATTGACTTAACCTGTCGAGGAGAAAGCAGGCAACTTCAGCGTCCCTTTCAAAGTCTTTCCTCCTTCATTAGCTCTTTCCATCCTGGGTTTCCACCTTGAGTTTTTCAAAATGGCGTAACAACATGGAAAGCCTTCATGGACTTCCCGTCCAATTATATACGATAGAATCTTTTCACTGACGAGGATAGGATAAGTCAGATCATTAGGCAGAGGTAATTTACACCAATGAGGACACATTTATGAATGAAGACATTGATTTAGCAAATAAAACTTAAAATACTAACATTGTCCTTAAAGCTGCAATAGGTCATTTTATTAAAAAAATAACTTCTTGCCTATTGCTGAAACTAAATAAAATGCCAACACAAGTAACGAGACAGATAATCTGTGAAAAAAAATCTGGTTTCTTGCTGTCTACGTGTCCTCAATGGTATTGCAAGAATCCACCGGGCCTGAACAAAAACCAATCAGAGTCAAGAAAGATAAAAAGATGGGATGGTTGGCTCCTGATTTTTTTCACAGGTTATCTGTCTCATGTATACTGGTCAGAT
>NW_023339763.1:25023852-25025295 GCF_004916995.1 Morone saxatilis | reverse complement strand
ATGTTTAAGTGCCATTTTAAAAGTATTAACTATATTTTCATTGTTATTGCGATAATATCGCATATAACAATTATTTTGGCCAAGGTAATTGTGACATGAAATTTTCCTATCATACCATGCCTAGTGCCTTGCTTTAGCACACAACATTGGTAGTTGTTAAGGGTTTGAACTGCATTACTTGTACAAAAGCACTCCCAAGGCTGTGAACTACAAGCGTAAAGTCAACTATCAGTCAGTTTTAAAGATTAAAATGTCCAATGACAAATGAAACTGAAGGCCACTTCACTAAAATAGTTTTTATGTAGTTTTATTTTCTATACTGTATGAATCAGTAAAGTGCATCAGGTGCAGCTATTTTACATGCAGTGATAACAGTGTGGTTCATGCATAACAGCATGCACTAAACTCAAAATAATAATTATACTTTATGCTCATTATTGATACACTTTACTGATTCATAACATCCATCAGCAAATTTTTATGCAAGTGGCTTCCTGTTCGTTTGTGACTAGAGGTCTGTGGTCACAAGCTTTAAACTGATGTTCTAAAGTGAGGCACATAATCCCCAAATATAACTGCCTACTGCACAGCAAGGCTCCATGGACTGTTGTTCATTAGATAAAGTAACTGAATATGCATTTATTTATATCAAAATCGTTTTTGAAAAAAAGTGAGAATAAAAGCTGTTCCTGACAGCCCCTTTGTAGATGAAGCGTGTAGCAGGAACAAGACTAATAAGCTGCTCTGCTATTATTCTAATGAGTAAATACATACTTGAAATGTGTTGAGCGGAATGTAAATATGATAATCTATGCCAAATAATGAAATCCCCGATTTGATCTGACCATTCAAATACAACCAAGCAAATCCTCCAGAGACTGCTTCAAAATCCACTGCTGTGGAAACTAGAATACTGCTGAGCATCTGCATAATTTGTGTGCTCTCTCCACTTTTAGTGTGCTCATGCACGCGCACACTCAGCCAATCACCCACTCTCCTTCCAAAGACACTCTTTGATCAGAAAGTGCCTCCAGTTGTCTGTGCAGAGCATTGTCACTTCTGGTAATAATCAGGGAGTGATTTGCATACGTTTTGTCTTCCATATACAGGACCTTTAATTTCAGAAGTGCGCTTTGCATACAGAATATATTTCTCAACTACTGTTACTGAAGGTCAAATTTGGCCCAGGGTTTTCAGAATTAATAGACCCCCCCCGTTAGGAACCCTTTTTGCTCTGTGCTCCAGTAACAGTTGAGCGAGCCTTGGTCATATGCTATGTGCTAGGCTACATTGAAAAGATAAAAGAGATATATCGTCACATAAGTTATTTAGCTAATGTTAGCAAAACACTAGCCAGCTAGCTAGCCAGTCTAAATCAATTTCTCGCTAGCATTTTACTACAGAGAAAAACGTATCTACATCATCGACATATAAAAGATGGAT
>NW_023339763.1:25018451-25023840 GCF_004916995.1 Morone saxatilis | reverse complement strand
AAGCCAAAATATCCTGCATACAGCTGCTGCCATTTTGCGCTGGTGACATAATTCAGGGTTAGTGATTGGGGTTGGAGCTGCAGTGTTGAAGTCCTGCCCATACACCTGAACATACAGCAGCGTGATAAGAAACTACCTAAAAGGACTGAAACCATCTTTGGGAAAGATTTATTTTATGTGTCCTTGATGTTTAGTTTACATAGACATAATGGAAATAAAGAATTGATAGAGTAAAGCACTGTTACATCAATTATATAATATAGTATAATAACTACTTTTTACTGTGAAACTGATCATGATGACTTATCTCATTCCAAGAATGGAAAGCATAGTATATGCATGAAAATACAGGACAAATCACATCGTGTATTGATTCAGTACACAGTCAAATTTTTCAGTTATTTGCAAATATATACTGGTTTGTATCCTTAAACACACACCTACTTTTTAGTGAGTTGCTTCGAAGCTACAGTTGCTGTATATGCCTTCAATATGGTGCTTGATAAGGGCTGCACTACCATCCTCCTACACCAAAATCCAAGAGGAACACAACATGTCTGATGCATAATATAATGTATTTAAGCTTATTTCAGTTTGTCAGATTCAACTGGTTGTGACCTTTTCGGTTGCTCTTTGTGTTTTTATTAAATAATTCTCTGTCCTTCTCTTGTGTGTGTCTGTGCAGCCCTTCTGTAATGGTGTGCAAATGAGCGATGAGTATGACATCCTTCCTTCCCGGCACTCACCAACACAGTCCACACTTGCCAGTAGCCACAAGTGAGTATTACATGTACACACACATAATGGGACTATTCATCCAGCAAGATATAAACCAAGTTTCCTTGGAAATATGCTGGGGCAATATTGAAATGATATCTATATACAGCACCATTGTGTTAATATGGGTAGATAAGATTACAGTGTGTGGAAATATACAAATGTAGCGGTGCATTACTGTGACCAGTGATTTTCCTCTAAGGCTGTATTTAAAAACTTTGCATCAGAATGAAAGTCTATGTTAATCATATAAAGGTGATTGAATGCTGGACAAAAGCCTGTTTGATCAATGGATCGTGCATGCCAAGACTCAGCTATATCTAATTTCCTGTATTAGACTGTGCAAGGTTATCTGGCTGCAGCAGTGTGTAGCTGTGTGGTCTGCAGTCTTAAAGCTGCAAGTAGGTAATTTTTATATAAATATTTTATGTCACATTTGCTGAAACTTTCACTATATCCTGACAGTAGTACACGAGACAGATAATCTGTGAAAACATCAGGTTCCTCTGGGTCCTCCTAGTGCTTCCTAATGGGTATTTGCAAGAATCGGTTCCCGTCCGAATGAAAACAACTAATCAGAGCCAAGAAAGATAGTTCAGTGAGGACCACTTTTGTCAAAAGAAACTTTTCCCAAATGCAGAATGTTATATTTGGCGGTATGGCTCTATTCTGGGACCTCCTTGCCTTTCCACGTGCCTACATGGAAAACCTTAAGGCAGGGAGAGCAAACCTCCCTGCCCTTCCATGTGCATACATGGAAAGGCTTAAGACAAGTAGAGCGGCAGCAAATATCCCCCAAAGAACCATACCGGGCAACCTCCCTTCCATGAACTTCATGGAAGTGCCAGTAGAAGGAGTCGTCAGTAAGGAATAAAATATAATTGAAGCCAGTATCTATGCAGACACTAGTTTGAGGTAGAGAGCCAAACCAAGCTAGGGACATGGAATTTCCTTCCTCTGTGGCAGAGAGAGGCTCCTGTTTGCTGGCTCAGGGACGACTGATTTTGCTTCTCAGATTGGAAGAAATTGCAGCTGCCTTTTATACAAATATTAACTTCAGAATCAGAATCATATAGTTTAACACTAGTCAGTTAATATTTGTATTTACCCCTGATCAAGCAACCATTCCTCTCTCATTTAGTCCATCTCCCGAAACGCCTCCCTTCTTTTCCCTGTGGTTTCAGACTTCTACCACTGAGGTCTAGTAGCCTCAGGGAGAAGTCCTGGTTATGAACAGCTTTAAAAAATGATGGCTGAACGTCTAATAGCCTTTTAGCTGCAGCCCGAATTAGATTAGGTATTTCTGTGTATCGGGCTGTAGTGGAGGCAGGGGGATAGAACTGTCACTTCTGATGAAGCTTGAGCCGAAGCGGAAGCTCTGCTTCTCCTGAAAACAACTAAGTGCTGTAAAATATTGTGAGGTTAAGAGTGATGTAAACACACACTTCCTGAACACAAATGACTTGCACATGATGGTCACAGGATCACTCAGTCACACATGTTTTTATTACTGTATATATAATAATGTTTCCTTGTTTAATCATTTATTACAAAAGACACAGCAGTTAGTGTACTTTGCTGCACTATAACATTGCACTGTAACATACAGTAGGTAAACACAGTATGGAGACCTTTATCCATTCAGAAAAGAACCCAATTACTGTTAAATGTTAAATATGAATTTCCACCACTAGGGGGGTCTCTAATATCAAAACAAGTAGCGTGGGATCATGGGAGTTGTCTTCACCGCCATTTCAGTCAGCTTCTCCCAGTTAGGATTCCTTCAGTGTTCATTGTTCAGGAGGTTTCTACCATGAGGCCAATAATGCACTGAGATCTCCTACTTTCCAACGGACTCGCAGATTAAAGACGCAGTTGTTAACTTTTTAAAAAAATAACTCTTTGCCATATTTGCTGAAACTTCCTGACAGTAGTACATGAGACAAATAATCTGTGAAAAAAAATCAGTTTCCTCTGGCTCCTAATGGCATTTTCACTTTTATAAAAATGACCTACTGCAGCTTTAATCACAGTTGTTTCACACATACAGCTGCTGGCAGGCTACTTCCTAATGGCTCACTATTTTACTGAAGGGTACATCAGCAGTAATGTCATAGGTGAGGGTGTTGCTCAGCTGCTTTTTCCAACAACTTGGTAAGAGATTGTAAAATATGTCAGTCCACAGGCTATTAGCGGATGCAGTTTGAATGCAATAATTGAATAAGTGACACTGATGTATTGGTTGGGTTGACATATCACGGTCATCTTTACAGACCCTCCAACCCTTTCAGCAGTCCCGTGGTAGAACGACAGCGGGGAGGGATGGAGAGGATGGAGGATGACTATCAGATCCCTTCATCCAACCTCTGCCTGAGCCAGCCTCCCATCTGCATTTCTGTACCCAGCAGGTACTCGCCCTTTCTCAATGTATTAAAGTTCCTGTGGGGATACAGCAATGATGGTTCCATTAGAGTTTAATTAAGCTGCAAAAAGATTTCCTCTCTCATTTAGACACTTGGAGAACGGCTCTCCAGAGCCTTCCAGTGAGGAGAAGAAGCCCCAGCCCCCCGAGCCTGGTGAGTCCTAAAACCAGTAGAATTATACATTATCTTTATCCCTATTACCATGACATTCTTGACTTCAGGGCTGCACAATTTTGATGCAAAGTATTTTGACAAATATTACTATTTCAGTGTGATTCAGGATTAGTTGGAATGAGTATTTTTGCATCACAGTGTTCATTTTCACTGAAAGAAACCATTAAAATCATGATGATGTGACATTTCTTTGGGTCTGTACCAAAGATTTGTAGGCCAGAGCACTACAGTACTTTATTATACTGCTGTCACACATTTAACCTAAAAAACTGCAGCTTCTGTGATTTGCATATTGCACTTGGTTGTATTGTGATTTTGATAATGTTTAGATTAATTGTGCAGCCCTAGTTGACTTCATCTGATGTAGTGTGATAAGCAGGGTAATTACAATGCCCAAAGATTATCAGTAGAAACTGTATGAACACATTTCAGCACCTCATTTAATCCAATATTGAGTCTTGAAATAAAAAAGAGGCGCCAGGTAATCTCATTTGTTTCCTTTACACTATAAATCTGCAGTAGGTAACTTTTATAAAAATAACTTTCTGTCATATTTGCTGAAAATATATCCTGACAAATGGCATATGCAAGAATCCACAGAGCCTGGATGAAAACAACCAATCAGAGCAGAGTAAGATATAATGACGCTTTGAGTTTAAGGTTCGAAAATAGTTGATTGTTGAGTCTCATTCCCAGTGTCCCAAAGCATCTGTATTTGACAACATGGGAATGAGACTCAACAATCAACTATCTTTCTTGGCTCTGATTGGTTGCTTTCTTTCAGGTCCGGTGGATTCTTGCAAATGCCATTAAGACCAGGAGGAGCCAGAGGAACTTGATTTTTTCACAGATTATCTCTCATGTACTACTGTCGGGATATTGTGAAAGTTTCAGAAAATATGACAAAAAATAATTTATATAAAAATGACTTACTGCAGCTTTAGCAGTTTCTTGTTGAAGAAGATTTTCTTGATACCAAAAAAAAAGGATATTTAAGGATATTAAACCTTATACAAATATTTCAATCAGGTGCAAGTGCATAACAATCAACTATTTCAAGCGAATGGCCAAATTCTTTAAAATATGCCACGCCCTGTCGGAGTGGCTGTGCATAGCTCAGGCTGCAATATGTTGAATTCTGCTTGTGTTCCTTAGGTGGACATTGCCCCTTCAACACCAACAAGACACCCTCTGACTATGACATTCTTCTGCCACCCCAAGGTAGCCCACCCCCAGCCGGAACAAATTCACTGTCACAACTACCTGTCTGTCTCTCAGCCTCTCTGCTGCCGAACCCCGCCTGTCTTTCCCGTGTCTCACCTGTGTTGTCAGGTGGACTGTGTGACACTCTTGTTATGTAAAAACATTGTGTCTCCCAGTGTCAAACTTGTATACTTGACTCCATCCAGCGAATCTTAAGTGATCCGTTGAGGGATATCTGTGATACATTACAAGCAGATTATCAAATGAGATCTAATTTTAAACCCCCAATAACATTAAGTGTAGTATCAATTTATTAAAACCATATTCTGCAGTCAGTTTCGGATCATCCTTCCAGCAGCAACACATGACCCTCATTTGAATAGGAATGAACAGTGGTGCAGAAAGTATTCATATCCCTCTCGTGAGTAAAAGTACAAATACCAGGCTGTAAAAATACTCTTACAAGTAAAAATCTGCATTAAAAATGTTAATTAAGTAAAAGTTTGTAAGTATTATCAGGAAAATTTGTTTCAAATATATTATATATTTAACTCAAACCGTTTCAGGTAACTAATTGCTTTAAACAGTATAAATTTATGAACTCCAACAATTTATAGTAATAATAATAAATAGTAGCCAATTAATTTTGGGGCTCACATTTTTGTAATGATATAAAGTCAACTCAAAGAAAATTAGTCAATGGAACAAACTGGATCATATATATCATATACATTTAAGTTAAAGTTATTATTGTTATTACTTCAACAGTTCATATTTGAGTTGGGTAATGAGTAGGGATGCTCGATATTGGC
>NW_023339763.1:25015062-25018351 GCF_004916995.1 Morone saxatilis | reverse complement strand
AGGAAAGCACAGACAAATAAAGAGATAGTGGTTGCTGTGTTTTTTGATATAGAAAAAGCGTATGACATGTTGTGGAAAGAACGCCTGCTAATCTAACTGGATAAGTTGGGAGTGGGAGGGAAGATGTATAACTGGGTATTGAGCTTCCTGTTTGGGAGGACGATAGAGGTCAGAGTAGGAAAAGAGTACTCACCAGTATATATGGTTGAAAATGGAACACCACTGGAGTGTATGCAGTCCAATATTCTTTAACTGTATTGTAATGTTGTGAGAACTAGGTAGTATCCCTTTAAGAGACTGAGGAAGTCATGTTGTGTTTACTGTCTGAGTTAGTTGCCGCTGCACGAGCAGAGTGAGGATGCGACATGTTACCTGTGACAATGCAATGAGAGTTTATTAAAGCTTCAAGTCCAAATGTATAAAACTGTGAGGACATTGCATTTCTACAATGGCGACGCAATCCACGCAACGGAGTTACTTCCTGCACACGACCGCTTTGCCTGCTAAACCACAGGAGAGCCACAGTGCTGCTAACGGACTCGTGAGTAGATGGCCGAGTGGAAAAAAAACAACAAATAAATGCAAAAACCTCTCCGGAGCAATTCTTACGAACTGAACTCTCATCTTGAAAGCTCCGTGAGACGTCGCTCAGCACTACAGTCAAGAGAGACGTGCTAATGCTAAAAACAAAAACAAAACGAAAACTAGCAACAACGAGACACACATGGACATAACTGGACAGTAGTAGTTCCGGAAAAAAAAATAATAATAAAACGGAGAAACAAAACTACAACAACAATGGCTGGCATGGCTGAATTACCCTCATTCCCCCTCTTTGATGTAAATGCAGACCCAGCCTCCCTTTTCCCAAAAATGGAAAAAGTGGATGAAGAGATTTGAAACGTTTCTCACTGCAGCTGCCATAACTGATAAAACAAGAAAAAGGGCTATGCTTCTGTACTATGCTGGAGAACAAGTGCAGGATATCTTTGAGACTTTTCCTGAAAAAGGACAACCAGATGATTTTGATGAGGCAGTAAAGTTACTTACCGAATACTTCAGTCCAAGTCATGATGTAGAATACGAAATCTACATATTTCGACAATCAAAACAAAACCCAGGTGAAACTGTTGATGCATTTCATACCAGACTGAGACAGTTAGCTCAGAATTGTGAATTCACTAATGTGGACAAAGAAATAAAATCTCACATAATACTCAGCTGCACATCATCACGTCTCAGGAGAAGGGCACTGAGAGACCCAGATATGACTCTAAAAGGACTTTTGGATCTTGCCAGAGCTTTTGAAACCTCAGAACTTCAGGCCTCTGGCATGGAAAACAAACATGAAACGGGACAGATTGCAGCCATGCCCAACACAAGAAACAAAAAATGGACCACCTCTGGGCCCCAAACGGCGAACACAGAACAGCGAAATCAGCCAAAGATGAAATGCAGGAATTGTGGAGGTACATTTCCTCATCAGGGTGGTCAGTCGGCATGTCCAGCGAAAGGCGTCCAGTGTCGAGCATGTGGGAAATTCAACCACTACGCCCGCTGCTGTCTCTCTGACCCTGACAAAAAGGTACAACAAAACCAACATGGACAGAAAATGAAACCAACTCAGAGCACACAAAAGATGACATGGCCTAACCGACGCAGACAAGTTAAAACCATTCTTACTAACGATGCTGAAATTGCCCCCATCAGTCATCTAGCTGCTACTGACTCGAGTACAGATGAGGAGTATGTCTTCCTCACAAAAGATGCAGAGGGCAGAGAACCGCCAGTGAGGTCAGTCATGATAGCTGGTGAAAGCATTGATGTTCTTGTTGATTCAGGAGCCTCAGCTAACCTCCTGGATGGAAAAGCCTACAGCACATTGAAAACCAAACTCAAACTTGAGCAGTCAAGCAAAAGAATCTATCCCTATGGTGCAAAAACTCCCCTCTCCCTTCATGGCAAAGCCACCACAACGGTCTCTGCTAATGGACGAACAGCTCAGGCAGCATTCTACATTGTTGACGGAAACTACGGCTCACTGCTAGGCCATGACACTGCAACTGCACTGGGACTCATACATGTGGTGCACTGCACTCAGACCATACCACAGAACCTGTCTAAAGCAGAACAGCTGCTCCTGCAATATCCAAGTCTCACCTCAGGCATAGGGAAGCTGAAAAAAAGTTAAACTGCACATTGACCAAAGTGTGCGACCAATCGTCCAGCCCCACCGTTGTATTCCCTTTCATATGAGGAAGAAAGTAGAGGAGGAGCTACAATGCTTGGAGGACCAAGGCATTATTGAAAAAGTAGAGGGTCCAACACCATGGGTGTCACCCATTGTGGCATCACCAAAACCAAAAAACCCAGAGAAAATACGCCTCTGCATAGACATGCGCCTGCCTAATACAGCTGTCCAAAGAGAGAGACACATAGCACCTACTGTGGATGACATCGTGCATGATCTCAACGGTGCAACCATGTTCTCAAAGCTGGACCTCAACGCAGGATATCACCAACTGGAACTAGCACCTGAATCCAGATACATCACTACATTCTCAACACATGTTGGACTGAGACGATACACACGACTCATCTTTGGAATTTCTTCAGCAGCAGAGGTTTTCCAACACGCAATCTAAAATGTGCTCCATGGAATACAAGGAGTCAGAAACTTCAGTGATGACATCATAATTTTTGGTACCACCCCTGCAGAGCATGACCGTTCCCTGGAAGAGGTTTTCAGACGACTCCACGACAACAATCTCACGATCAACAGAGACAAACGTGAGTTCCACAAAACATCTCTGGAGTTCTATAGCTACGTCTTCTCCAAGAACGGTATCTCACCTGACCCTAAGAAAATACAAGCCATCACACACATGTCACTCCCACAGAATCCAAGTGAAGTCCGCAGCCTACTGGGGATGGCCAACTAAAGCGCACGTTTCATCCCAGACTTCTCCTCAATTACCCAGCCACTAGGTGAGCTCACAAAGAAAGATGCAGAGTGGTCATGGAAAACGGAACATACAGAGGCCCTCAATCAACTGAAGGACAGGCTGATCAGCAATCCGGTCATGAGCTACTTTCACTCTGAGAGAAAGACAAATGTCATCGTGGACGCAAGTCCAGTTGGTCTTGGTGCCATCCTGGCGCAGACTGATAAAGTGGAAAACAAGACATACATTGTAGCTTATGCAAGCAGGGCTCTGACGTTATTGTTGTTAGTTGTTGTTGACTATTGTTGTTGCTGCGGTTGCTGTTGTCGCTGCTCGCTGGCCCC
>NW_023339763.1:25014831-25014962 GCF_004916995.1 Morone saxatilis | reverse complement strand
ATTTACCATTTACTTCCTAACATCCATCTTGGATCTGACACAAAGGTTCATGGTTTAGAGCTCCTCCTTTTAGTTTTTTAGTTTTATTTGGGGATTTGTAGTCCAGGAGTGAACTAAGATTTAGGATTTTT
>NW_023339763.1:25008280-25014781 GCF_004916995.1 Morone saxatilis | reverse complement strand
TTTTTTAAACAGATATGTTCATAGTTGTACTTTTCATACAACCTCTGAGAATTTTGAGCTCATAATTAATGAAACCAAGTCAGACACCAACACTACCACTTATCAGGCCATACTGATGCTCTCTGTAGCAAAAACTGATATTTCTGCATAGTATGCCACACAAAAATCCAAATGAGGACACAGGCAACATAATAAACTGAATACAGACTTCTTGTCCTCTCCAGCCACAGCAGACATGCAGCCAGAACTACCACAGTTACAGTTTTTGCCCAGGTTTTGGCGTCTGTCCCAGCAGTGGCTCTGAGTTGATCCAAGTGTGCAGCTTGATAGACATTAAGACAAAGAACTGAGCCAGGACTACTGAAGACTGGATAAATATTAAAGTTGCAGTAAGTATTTCTTTAAAAATAAAAAATATGTTAAAAAGAAAAATCTTTTTGTCATATTTGCTGAAACTTTCACTATATCCTGACAGTAGTACATGAGACAGATAAACTGTGAAAAAATCTGGTTCCTCTGGCGTTCCTAAGAGCATTTGTAAATATAGACATATATAATATAGAATATAGTGAAAACCAATATGACAAAATGTTATTTTTTATAAATGTTATCAACTGCAGCTTTTAAAGCACAATAGAGTAATTTAATAATAAACAACACAGCTGGGACATCATTCCAGATGTAGCCCCCTCTGTTTGGATCTCTGTGCTAATTAGTGGGTTTATGTCACTGTGTGATGATGACAATCTGACCTTGTTTGTGCCAGACCACTCCAGCCCCAGGGAGACGTGAGGGGTAGGAGGACATCTGAGACGTGTGTAGGAGGAGAGGAACTGTATTGTCAGCTTCCTGTTGGTTCAGACAGCCTCTGATTTTTCGATGCCCCTTTTAATCCATGTTTTCAGTTCATCCAGGGAGTCGTGTGCTTAAGCTCTGGTATCCTATGCATGTAATTTTAAGACACTGTGTAGGAATACAGACGCACAAATGCAGCACCCCCAGGAAACAGCTATTTTGATCAGACACATTGCCTGGATGATTCAGGTTGGCTCACTGAGGGGGAAAAAAAAACACTGCCTCCACCTCATGGTTTTGGCATTTCAAACCCAACATACTGTCCAAGGCATTTGCATTAGCATCACAAGTGTGTTGTAGAACAAATACTACATCTGATGCCTTAAACAAACAAAATAGGCCAGACTGTGTCAGTGCCTGTGGGATCCAATTCCTTTTAGCAGTTGTAGTATGTGAGCTGGTGTTCAGAGAGCACAGGGAAAGGCCTTAAGAGATTATGTTCTCATAAAGCTCACTGAGCATCATGTTGGAAGGGTCTGGAGGTGTTACTTTGAATCACCACCCATTTCACCCCAAAATGAGATACATAGTCCCAATCCACCTAAGCCACCAAACTAAAGGTACTTTATTAACTCGAAGACACCCTTTAAACCAGGGGTTCTCAAAAATATTAGTCAAAGGTCAGATTATTTTTATTCAGAGGTGAGGAAGGACTGGTGATAAAGTAACTTTTACTCACCTACATTTAACAACAAACTACTTTTAAATGAGACCCTGTATTCTGTAGGCTACCTGTGTTTAAGGAGCTGATTCTAATTCTTTGGTACATTAATGCACGAAATCAGCAGCAACAACACACATTCTCTCTCCAGCAGTTGACATCGCTATGACAACAATGTCAATCATAGGGAAATAAGCCACATTAAAACCACGTTCACTCAGGCTGCCAGACCGTACCTAGACAGATATTTATTACATCACATTTAGTCTAATAAGGTGAACCTCTGACTGTATGTGTACCTTGTAAGATGTCCAATTTTTCTGTCTCCTGTATTTAAGTCCAGTCTTATATTATATATAAAACCTATGGGTGATGTCATGTAGACTGCGGCCATCTATAATTATATAATCTATGGATGAGACTGGCGGCCTATTGTCTGGACCCGACTATTTGGATATTTGTTTAATTTTGGAATTTGGATATTCGCACACACACCTACATGGGATTTGTTGACAATAAGAAAAATCTAGAAAATCACCAGACTGATTCTTTAACACAATTCACAGACACAGTGACATAGGACAATCTCCCACTTCCCTTTAGAACTCCCAGTTAAATTCAGTATTCCTTTAAATCTCAAGTATCTTCCATCATTTGTCAAGGAGCTTTCTACTGATCTGACTTCAGTAGCTTGCGGGCAGAGTGAAGCTCCCTCAAGTCATAATTGCGGGTGACAATCTTTTGTTATGTCTGTTGCATTACTGAAACAAATCAAACTTCCTTTGACTCACTGGAAGAGTCTGGCTCAAAGAAATGTGTTTATCTACTGAAACAAACTCCCAGCTGTCCCACGCTATCATGACACAACAACACACACATATATGTTGACTTATGGAACTTGTAGAGACATTGCGTAGACAGTCCCTAACCATAACCAATACACTGCCAACTAGAGCCTAACTGATATTGTTTTTAGAGGGAAGAAATTCACCAATCAGGATTAATTAGTGAATATTTTGAAAATTATTTGATACATAATATCTGAAAAACACATGTTGTCAAGTAGAGAACAGATCAGTTTTAGCCAAGTGTGAACCTATTGTGACATCACTCATTGGTTTGTGGAGTACCGTTTTGAACCCCTAAAGTTAAATTACTGTTGTTGCCATGAAGGTTTGTTGGAGCCAGCGGACGTGACGTACTGCGAGTTGAGCTGCTCTCATTGGCTGTGCAGTTTCTACTCATCTGTAGTAGGAAACAATGACTCGCCTGGTCACACACAGTCTCATATTACAGCTGTACAACAGTACACTAAAATATGTTTGTTAAATAATTTCAGGAGAGAAATAGTCAACGCAGTAACAGAATCTTGATCCATATTTGAGCAGCACTGCCTAGTTTGACCGTTGGATCTGAGTTTGGTGCGTTGAGCTGACAGACTCCACTGAGAATGAGCTTTCGTCAATCAAAAGGTAAAGCCCCCACCCCAAAAGCATACCCGCTTTATGGTCTATTTTACTAAAAATTGGACCTGAATTGTACTAAATGAAATCATGCTGTATGTAAGAAGACTGAAACTAGAGATAGACTAGAGAGACCATAAGCTCATTAGGAGGAAAGAAAGTGAGAGGTCGGGTCTTTTTGCATAAGACTGCTGTTTAAACTTTGCAGTGACACCAAGCATTTTTTCTGCTTTATATTTATTATTTATATACAACGGTGCATATTGGATAACATATAGGCCGATACGGATATGATACTGATATGTCTGTAACCGCCAATATTGGCCAATAATATCAGCATCTACTGCCTACCTCTAACCCTAACCACTGGCCCAAAAATCTGCTTTTTCCAAATTGGGAAAAACATACAATACAACAAAACATACATAGAACAAAGGAACCGTGACTTTTTATTTACTTATCCATGAAAATAACATATCAAGAAAAAAGCATTAATAATGTATAAATTAATTGCACATTACTCTATGCTTTACATATTATCAACACTTTTATTTTGTCACCAAAGCACATTAATACGAAAATGGAATTAGAAAATAAAAACTGCCCTTTGCAACCTAAGGCCACTTACCCCCTTCACAAGGGAGTCCAATGGAATGGACAATTCTGAGCTCAGAGTCATTCAAGTTCAAGAAAAGTGTGAAAACAGACCAGTGCAAAATACTTAAGCCTCAAGTTGAAGGGGAAGGCCACTGAATTTCACATCTGAATTCCATTTTTAGACTACATGTGGTAGGCCTACTGGAAACAAAGTGTTAACTTATTGTCTAATCTGCGACATTACGCTCTAATCTGAAAGGAGAGCGGCCTTGCAGGTTTTTTTCTGAGGATGAGAGAACATTTTCTGGTTCAACACAGACAGCACAATGTAAACATCATATGAATGTTGAAATGTGAATAAAGTTGAGTCCAGAACCAGATAGAGCAGATAAAGCTGCTTAGCTGATGACTAGGCATTATCTAAGTGCTTAATTATATGTTAATATATGTGTTTTGGTTCAGCTGACATACTTTATAGTTGGGCTGCATGGGCTAATGTTCTGTGAATGTGTGTGTACATTGTGGATGATAACGGAGATTAGAGACTTGGTTCTCAGCATTGCTTATTATCACTATCTCCATGGACTGCTTCAGGGCTCAGTATTAACATTATGTACATTTTAAACTACAGTGGTGTTCCCCTTTAAAGTGCAGCTCAGAAAAAGAAAGGGATGGCAGAGGGATGGATAGAAGCTCTTTATGGAAAGATGTGGGTGGGGTGGGGGTTAAACTGACCGGGTAATAAATAAAATAAAACAGTAAATGTTTTGTGCCTCCCACACTGTTGACTTTAAGAGCACATTCACTGACAGGTGCTTTGTCTCCATCACACAGCATCGTTTTTATTTCCATGGTTGACCATGCAGCACGAAGAGCCATCATTGCATGCACACAGCAACCGTTTGTTAACCTGGTCGCTATGGTAACCTGTTTTTTCTTTGGAGTATACAAATGTCAAATTAGGGTTAAGATAAAATCACAAGATCACATTCTAATTATGAGAATCATGAGACCTGTGAAGATGCCAACATACAAAAATCACTCAATTTCACTTTCACTCTCACATTATGAGCACATGTAAATGTAAAATAAAAATCATCATGTCTCCCTGCTGTATTATCAGGATGTTCAAACTGAACCTTCTCATTTCCATGTTTGCCGATAGTTGACCAGAAACAATCAGGGGCAGATCTAGAGGGGTAAGTTGTTGTCAAATTTAACACATTCATTTATTTAATTTTTTTTTAAATAACATCTTGAAAAACAAAAATTAATTTAATGATCCGTTACGACCACATTTTAGAATAAGTGCATGTTCAGTAAAAAAAAAGACTAAGGAAAAATGTCTAATGATTTGTAAATAAAACAATGTATTGATTTCTAATGCCCCCTTGAGATATTTCTATACAATGCTTTATTAATGTGCCACAATAGTGGAATGATTTGAAATATCTTAATTTAGGGGCTCTACCAATGTGCGATTAAATCAGAGGGTGGCATGGAGATAGTTAAAGCTGCAGTAGGTAAGTTTTAATAAAAAAAAAATGTTGTTGTATTTGCTAAAAACTTTCACTAAATCCTGACAGTAGTACACGGGACAATCTGAACAGAAAATCTGTGAAAAGATCAGCTATATATCTTTCTCAGTTCTGATTGGTTGTTTTCGTCCAGGCCCGGTGGATTCTTGCAAATGCAATTAGGAGCAGAAGGAGGAGCCAGAGGAACCTGATCAGGATTATAGTGAATGTTTCTGCAAATATTACAAAAAGTTATTTTTTATAGAAGTTACCTACTGCAGCTTTAAAGTCTCTATGCCACCCTCTGTCCACCCAGGAATATTTTTCTATATCCGGCCCTGGTTACACTGACTTTTCTGCTTTGCAAGAAGCTTCAATCACAGGGGACCCAAATCAATAAACATTTTAAAACCTCTCTGTGAGGAAAACTAGAATACATCATCTCAAATTAATGTTAAAAGCTTAATAATGGCTGCAGTAAAAATGAGAGCGTGGAGGTGAAAGTGGGTCAACGCCACGTGTTAATCTCTGTGTGTTCATCTGGCTTGTCTCTGGAGTACACATTGGACTATGTTGCAGAACAGAAGGAGGATCCTTAGTCCAAACACACAGCGTGATCTCTCTGAATTACTCTGCCTGTTTGTTCAAAAACAAAAACAGACCCAGATGCTCAGTTTGCTGAGCTTAACCGTTGATTACTATAGTCCTGATATACGGTATTAGGATGACAGTTAGAAACACAGCACATCACATTGTACTGTCAGGAAGAAAAGATCCACTGTACTGATATACACACCAACAAGTAACCTGTCTGTCTGTTAGCCCAATGTTTCCCAGACAATGAATTCAGGTCTGACGCAAAAATGGCTTCAAAATCTAGCTGTAACCAGTGGTTAACCCAGGGAAAGGGAGTTTCTGTGACTGCTATAGAAGCAAATACTAAGAAAGGACTGAAGGTGTCATAAAATTTCAAGTTCTATTTAATGCCAGACTTAAAGGGTAATTTCGTCTATCAGTAAGAAAGACATTGAACTCTCCAAATTGCTGAGATCAGCAACATTGCTAAAAAGAACTCAGACAGGGTTGTGTTAATATTATAAGACAGATTTTAAGCAAACCCTCAGGTAAGACAACCTTACGCGGAAGAGAAAACAAAAAAAGGCTGTCCCCCCCCATAAAGGGTTTTAGATTGTTCTCAAACTGCTGGTATGGGAGCCCCCTCTAGTGGTATGTGGAGGTATCACTCAAATATTTTTGAAAAATTAAATAAATGAATTTAAACAACCACATGCGGCTGTGGCTCAGAGGCAGAGCGGGTCGTCCCCCAATCAGAAGGTTGTTGGTTCGATCCCCGGCTCCTCCTGCCACGTGTCGAAGTATCCTTGAGCAAGATACTGAACCCGGTGTG
>NW_023339763.1:25004451-25008180 GCF_004916995.1 Morone saxatilis | reverse complement strand
TAGTGGCTAAAACAAAGAAACTGAATTTACCATTACAGTACATAACTTCAAACATCACACTGTAGCAACAAGAAGAAACACTGATTTTGACTTAGTTACAATAATTCTGTACATAGATAGAAAAACTTGTCTCGTACATTGTGAGATGTTCATGGGTGCGTATGTCAAACAACAACACAGCCTGAACTTTTGTCTTTGATCCTTTTTGCCACAAGTCTTTGTCCCAGTCCTCCTCCTCCTCCTCCTCCTCCTGTGAAGTCCCCTCTCAAAAATATCCTCTCTTGGCTTTTCTCTAAAGGGCAGCATGCCATCCGCTCTTTGCCATGTAATCCCATTGCTGGGACTGAGTTTGCTTCAGACTTTACAGCAGCGTCAGCCTCCTCCTCATGGAATAGGTGTAAACTGTGACTCAGAGAGTGGAGCAGAGAGCTCAGTCTGGTGCTTTTTATGTGTTTCTGCATTAGACGACCCCTTCAACAGATGCCCTCCGTCCCAGCCTCCGCCTCCTCCCCCACCGGCACGGCACAGCTTCACGGACCTCTCCTCCTCCTCCTCCTCCTCCTCCTCCTCGCCATCCCCATCCTGCAACTCCTCCATGTCCTCCTCCTCTGTCATCACACGACCGCACAGGCCCTCCTCCGGACAGGAGCACCTGCTGTTAACTCCCGGTGAGCTGTAAATATATAGTCAGTTTACTCCGTGATACAAAAAGAAAGAAAGAAAGAAAGAAAGAAAGGTTGGGAGGTTGGGAACCACTGATTTACAGCATTACTTTGTTGACTGACAGATAGCAACAGACTTGTTTACCTGAATTTCTCTGTTTGATCTGTGTTCTAGACACAGTGTTTGACATGCTGAACAGTGCTGCTCCTCTGCCTCCAGTCAGACGACACACAGAAAATGTTAAAGGCTCCAGAGGCTGCCTGGAGTACGACCATTTACCAAGTCAAGGTAGAGGAAATTTACGCATATAGTTTCTACAAACAAAAACATGTCCAGGGGCCAGATGCTTAAAACTCATCACATGAACCTACAAACAGTAGCACTGTGATATATCTATCATCATTATTAATTGTCAGAAAGATGATCAGTGATTCCTTTATAGAGCTCATATTGAAACAGACTTTACAAAGTGCTTCTCAGTTCAACATAAAATGAAAATATTGGTAGAGAGAAATAATGGCACAAATATAAAAAAAGACTGATAGAATTCACCAGTGGTAAATCATTTAAAATGACAGAATGCTATGTAAACAGCAGGAATAATAATACAATACAAACTATATGGTTACATCTTTTATATTTAATCTGTGCCTCATCATGTCACCCACAGCTATCAGAAGGAAGCAGTGTGTACGTCTGAAGTATTTGTGGGGTCTGCACATCCTTCTTTTATAAATACCAGTTTCTGTGAGATGGCGTACGATTGGTTTTAGTGCATACATATAATTTATACGTCTGGCCTTAGGTCTCGATGAGAGTGTAAGTTTAACAAGACTTGTGATACACACATGACTTCATGTTCTCTGTGTTTTCGACCTCAAATATTCTGACTGGACATGTGACCAAAAAAAAAGATTAAAACCTCTAGGATAAAAAAAGCCTTTGAAATTTAAATTGCACAGGGATCCCTTTATTCAATCAATGAAGAAGGGATTTTTGGTAGAAAAGTTACTCAGAGAAAAAAACTCCCCCTCTGTTGAAAGATTCATGTGCATCTCGCGGGCTTGGAGAGTCTCATCAATGGGAAGAACGGGAAGTTGTGAGCAGCTCTTTGGATGATGACCGAGGATTCACTTTGTGCAGACATTAAAAGTTTGTCTTAAATTCCACATCAGCTTCATTGTGTTTGGTTTCAGGAGCTTTTATTTGTGCCCTGTTTCTCATAAAGCAGGCAGACCACATTTTGGCCTCTCTGGCATCCATTGAGGAGCAGGACATCAAAGACATATGTGCAGTGAATACCTCAATATCTGCTTTCTAACTATGAAAGACTTAATGATAAAGGTCCGACCTCGGAAGGCACTGGGGAAAATGTCAGAGCTTTAGTTCAAATTGACAAGCTGTGTGTAGTCTACAAACCTCTCCTTGACCACTAATAACACTCTCAAGTTTCTGCCTGTGTGCCAGGGACAGTTTTCCACTGACACCATCTCTCTCTCTTTCTCTCTGCAAGTATCGATGGACTGTTTGCAGGCCCCCGCCAGGCCGCCCAAGCCGCTACCCAGGAAGATCCCTCCGGACAGTCAGCCAGGTAAAACCCACAGCCTAGAGTTGGAGAACGTGGACGCCAAGATCGCCAAGTTGATGGGGGAGGGTTACACTTTTGAGGACGTGAAGCGGGCACTGATGATCGCCCAGTACAAAGTGGACGTGGCCCGAAACATTCTGCGAGAGTTTGCCTTAGTGGCCCCAAGACTGAACCTCTAGTCAGTGAAACGGGGAGCACAACAATGGAGCTGTGCCTCTGAAGGGACTGACTAAAAAATAAAGGGCTTCTTCAGTCCACTTGGCCTCGGACTGTTGGAACAACAATGATCAGCAGAAATATTTAAAGGGAGACTTGCCTTTTGTTGCAGAACAGACATGACGACGCACAACAAAGTGGCTAAAACCAAATCATCTCGGAGAATCAAAGAAAAGGGAGAAAAGACCGTCTGTGAATGATTTAAACCTGTGAAAAAAAGAAGCAGGCTTGTTGTTTACAGTGAGCTTTGCCGGTGCTGGCCTCTGGTTTTCAAATGCTCCTGTTTGTCCCGGGGCTGGGACTGTACACCTGTTTTAAAGCTCTGATCCTGCTACTGCTGCTACTGTTCCTTTCACACCCTGCCACCCTCCGGACTTCAGTCTGAAGGGCCTTTCAGAAGACATTTCCAGCTCATTTCAGTTTATATGCTCAACCAGTTGTTAGGGCTCATTTTTATTTACAACCAGCAGGGGGAGGCAGACTCCACCGTTTCCGCACTCCTTTCCTGTTTTACCCACTTCCTCCTTCCCTTTTGTGTTGCCCATTAAAGAATAGTCCACTGTTTGCCCAGAGTCTGGCTGACTTGCAGGTCTTAACAAGGTCTGGAGAGTCAGGAGTAGTTACATGGTGCCGGAGGATGCCTTATTGATTCACTTGTTTCGCCTAGACCTGGATAAAAACTGTACAACAGCTCCAGAGGAGCATTCTTGTTAGACTAGGTATCTTATTTGGACAGGAAGAGTGGAGCAGGGAGGGGTAGGGGGGTTAGTTTCACTCTTAGTTTCTGTTCCTAGACAAGAGGATTAATCAGATGGGGCCTTTTTTTAATTACTTCCTTCATCTGTGGACAGCAGGCCTATGAATGTATTTGTTCTGCATGAGTGAGCTATACCTTTCTATACTCTGAGCTCCTCTCAGGCCCAGGTTTTCCATTAAGCGATTAAGCAGTGAAAAATGTTTTAATGTTTGTTTTTCCATGTCAAAAGCCAGAGACAAACGTGCCTGTACTTCAGCTCAAGGATTTAAGCGACGGGAGCGAGCCTGTTATGTAGAAGTCATCTGTTAGAGCTCAGAGAGGACGCACTCTATAGCCGTCACACTGTCTCCACTTCAATTACACAGCCATCATATTGTTGAAGTCCACATTCCCCACATGTTTTAGGAATTGCTTTCAGTCTGATTTGGAGTGGTGCATTTTCGCCTGTGTGGCGTTGTGTGAGTGCAGTAGAGACAAATAGAATACCGCATAGCATTCAAAATAC
>NW_023339763.1:25004148-25004351 GCF_004916995.1 Morone saxatilis | reverse complement strand
GATCAGAGTAATGTGCTGTTAGAAGTTAAAAGCCCCTTACCTCAGAATCTGGAATCAGCTGTATCTCTCCATAATGACTGCAAGATGTCTCACCTATGCATATATTGGATTTTAAATGTAAATGAGTATTGTTAGTATTTTTTTATTTATTTTTTTTACAATAGTATGCACGATGCTGGCAGATTAGGGTGCCAGGGGCTATG
>NW_023339763.1:24991397-25004048 GCF_004916995.1 Morone saxatilis | reverse complement strand
ACTTTTATAAGGAGTATGGTCTAGAACTGCTCTATTTGAAAAGTGTCCTGAGATAACTTCTGTTATGAATTGGTGCTATACAAATACAATTCAATTGAATTGAAATTGAATTAAATGGAATGGAACCTTGATTAGTATAATTAATAGCTATGTTTACCCTACTGCTTCATGTCAAAATGGCTGCTGTAAAAAATGTCTATAATGCAAACATAATTCAGAAAAGGTAACTTAAAGCTAAATGTTGTGCATAGAAATATGGCTTTATATGTTAAATGTTACTCATTGACAAAAACCCACATGCATTTTTTTTTCAAAACACTTTATTGTCAACAACAGTACAAAAACAAAAGTCTGTATTTACAACACTACTATGGCCTTCTCATCTTACCCTCTTTGGTTTCACTGCTGACCTGATTATTTGAAAAGGAACAAAAGGTATGAGAAAACGATGGACCAGGTGCTTAAAAATACCGACTTTCTGCTTTCATGTCATATAGCTTCGCAACCATCCCACAATCTGATTATACTGCCGTAATTCTGAAGATGCGAGGTGGGGGAGTGCGCTGCATTGGTAACTTCTACATGGTGTTAAAAAAAAAAAAAGGGTGGACTATCATCTCTTTGATACAGTTTGTAAAAGTGGCATCCCAAAGACAATCACAAAGTTAACTAGTGCACGGTTCCTTCAAATTAACGCTGCTAACTATGCCCTGAAGCGGTTGAAAAGGTCAATTTAAAAGACTGCAATTGCTACTGTCTTGCCATACTAATGGGATTCATGATGCAAGGTGATTAAAATCATTGCGGTCAGGGAGGCGTTAGCCAGATGTAAACTCAAATTTCTTATAAATAATCCTGACTATTAGCAATAGTCTTAATCCCCCGGTATCCTCAGAAATATTAACGGATTGTAGGTTGAGGTGAAATGTTGATGCTTCTTTTTTGTCAAGTTATTCATCAGAACATGAGTCATAAATATGTAGATGTATTCAGCAGGTTTACACATTGAGAATTGTAAACTAGTGAACTACAACAACGTTTAGGATTCTACTCAAGCCGTCTTTTCAACGCTCTCTTTGGTGGGTCACTGGGCTGTTGCATTATGGGATGAGTCAAAGCAAAACTGTAAAATCCAACATCTTTATGCACCTCATCTAATCTGCCAATCTCAATCACTGTCTTCAGTTTGTGTTATCCTTCACACCACTGGGCTAAAAATAATATTAAAACATCAGAGAATGAGCTGAGATACTGTATCGCCTGATTAACTGTCATGTAACTCTCCTACCATACAGTACCTTTTCAACACATGATGCATTCTGCGCAGGCTTATAAAAACAACTATCTTGCATGCTGCAGCATCGCCATCCAGGTAGGTTGCACACAGAATATAAATACATCAAAAACACAAAAAATAGAATTCAGACCTGGCATCAGTAAAGCTCTTCCAAAACCAAAACAGCAAGTATTAAAATCTACTCCAAAAACCTACCAACCTCAAAAGGTTGGTACAGAAGCTGTAGAGCAGAAAGGTGAAGACATGTTGTCAACAATGTAGTGTATTAAACTAAACCACATGAACTTCAAAAAGAAGAAAGTTATGGCAGAACATACTTTTGAATTTCTTACAAGTTGTTGCACGTTTCCAGTGACTTCTTGCCTTTTCATTTCTTTTTGCATTTTCAGAAATTATTTCAATCATTTCAAATTATTTGCAACATAAAGGAATTAAAAATCCCTCCTGAGACAAAAGACATCAACAAAAGCAACTAATGTTTCATTTGCTGAATGCCAATTCACAAATGCAATTTAGAACACAGTATGGGGTTGATCCCTAGTGTCGAGCAGTAACTCATTACTAGTAATAATATTACAGTAATATTACTTTCCCCAGTAATAGGGTAGTAGTGTAACTAATTACTAATACATTTCAGTAATAATATTAGTTACCCTCTCAAAAAAATAATTAGTTACAACCTTAGTTTCCTTATTTTTGTTGTCACCTCCCTGCTAATTTGAAATCAAACAATCCAATCACATTCATAAATTCATTTTTGTAACCTTGGAAGATGGAAACACTTCTATTACTTTGATTTTAACAAATAAAACACAGTTACCAATCTTATGGGGAGTAGCAGATGGGTAAAATAACTAGAAGTGTAACTAATTACAGTTGGCAGGGAGTAATAATTGAAGTAATAATATTAAAAGAGTAATAAATAAATAAAATGTAGTCACTAGCACAACACGGCCAATCACACAGAGGTGCATTGCTAGAAACGGATCAGCAACAAAACCATTGTTTTGGGTACAGTGCGCCTGCTGTGCGCTCCTCTCCTGCACCGCATGTTTTTCTAGTGGTTTTTAGACATGCATTAAACTATCCAACTAGCCAATCAAAGAGCCAGACTTTACTACTTTACCATTTACTTCCCATTTGATGCTGTTTACTATAGCGGTAAACAGCTCAGCTAGCTAGCTAGCTAGCTGTTGGACTGTGAGAGAACTACAGAGCAGGGATGTAGTGGGGTAGACTCAGTTATCCAATTCTAAAGAGCTAGAGTTTACTCTTCTAGAGCCCGACGTCTGCTGAAATCTGTCAATCAGTCCCTACAGGAAGTTGCAATGTTGTGATCGCAAACAATGAATGCAAATTCAATCATTAACTATGAATTCTGTACGACTTATAATTTTGTCCAATCAAAGCAACTTTTCAACAAATTGACCAATCATTGCAGTTTCCTGCGCAAAATGGTGAGCCATACGCCACCAACCTCGCTTCCTTGTTTCTGGTTATAATAATCCTGAGCCTTTTTTAGTAAAGTTACTTGGAACTCTCCAAACAATGAGATGTTATTCTCACTGGAACAAGCTGCCATCAGTATAATAACAATAATTTTTCACTTTCACTCCCAATTTCATTGCAAAAAAAACATTGCAACATGCATTGCTGTCAAATCAGGCATTTTAGGCTGCAACAATCAAAAAAAATCCTGCAAAATCCTGGAGGGACTGGTTAATCATACTTGATCAGTTTTTCCCAACGCGCTTTGCCAAGGCGTTTTTGAAGCGCCTGTCATGATGCCTCTCTGTGTGATTGCCTGCTAAATTAGTTTCTTTGGGGTTACAGTTACAATAAACTGCATGTACAGAAAATCATTCACAGTACATCCAGTCCAATACAATGTCTATAACAAGGACTCTTCTGTGATTGGCATCCATTAACTAGATATTCAGAAAATCCTTTGGCCAGTGTTTCAAACAAAGAAAACTTAAGTTAGGAGGTTATGGATATGTCGAGGTTATCTTCTGAAAAGCTTGAGGACAGCTTGGGTAGAGATTATACAGCAGTGAAGTGTCTTTTTCTTTGTGCAAATGCTTTTCCACACACAGCGCACAAAAAAATAAGAACAAAAATGAACATTGGCATGCTCAGCCAGGGCACACGCATAATTGTGATTTGTTATACAGGCCTTTAAAAAGTGTACAAGGAATTTACATTCTTTGAAGAGATTCAAGAACAAAAAGAACAAAAGAAAAAAAAATCCTAAAGAAAAAACTACACCACACAGCCTCACAGAATCGCTCAAACGAAACATAACAGGGAGCATTCACCAGGAACACAAAAAGCAAAATGGCACAGTAACACGAGGCAGCCTCAGTGCAGACTTCAAACAGTGAGGTGGGACAGCAGGCTGTGGGCACGACTTAGTGGAAATTTACTCTGATTGTTGCTGCTTGTGTGGAACCTGATGGAGCCAACTGGGAGTCTGTAGTTTTAATGTTGCAAGCTGCTTTCAACTTCTTCTTCCCCAAAAAAAGACATACAGTGAAATATAGTCATTAACAACAGTCGTTTCAATAATGATAAAGATTTTAACATATGAAATACATAAAAAATACACACATATTCAAATGAATCTTAAAGGTTAATTCCAGTTTATGATAACCTAGATCTTGTTTCCTTGGTTTTGGCCATCAGTCCGATCCAAAGACTAATTAAAAATGGATGTAGTGACATCACACATAGGTTTCTGAAGAGCCGTTGTATAGCTCAGTGTGAGCTAACATCTTAGCAGTCCTGATACCAATCCAAAAATGGGCAAAGAGATGGCAAGTGGGTCTGGCTGAGGCAGGCTGAATGAAGCCTGGTTACTCAAAACAGGCTGTGATGGCACCCACCTGTCACTCAAAGTAACCATGCCCTTAACTTCCATAACTTTAAGCCTTAATATAATTTAAACAGGTGAGTTATATAAAAATTCACCCCCTGTACAGTTGTGATAAACAATGAAATTGGCTACAGAGACCAAAAGCGTTTTTTTACCAGGCTGTAAATTTCTGCTGTATGGTTGAGGCCTTAGAGATTGACTCCCTGCTGGAGATGGCCTCAAGTGGTCGTTAGAGGAACTCCAGTCTTTGGCATTTTTGCTTAATTTTGAGGGTTGCATTTTGGTCTTATCAAATATGACAACCTTGTACTCCCCAAAGTAACCGCTGAGATCTGGGGACACAGTGACATCACAAGGAGCTGGTAGTATGCTAACATACTGATTTTAATCATTATCAGATATACTTCATTGATCCCCGGGTTGAAATTTGTTTAACAGGTATAAGTTTCAGGGTTTCACAGCCATCCATCCAATATAAATGCTGAGATATGTCAGCCTGGACTAAAAACTTACACTGCCATCCCTAGAGCCACAGCATGACTAACAACAGATAATGTGTGCAGCTTACACACACTTCAGCTTAGACATGCTTTTTCTAGAGTGACATGATCTCAAAAGGCCTATGAGAAAGCAGACTGAAAAACATACAAAATTGTTAATACATTTTTGTTTTAAAAAGTGAATCTATAAATGAAACAGTAATTTAGGTTGCCAGCCATTTTTGCAGTCTACACAGCAATCTGTAAAATGCCAATCACATTTTGTTGACTATTTTTGATAAACTTGAGCATTGATCCCTTTCTGATGTTTAACAATGTTGCCATGTTACGAGATCTCAGCTAATCATTTGCTTTGCACTAATAGGACTGATGGCCAAACCTATAAGAACTTCCAAACATAAGAAACAAGTTGTGATGAAAATGGATTAATCTGATCTGAAATGTAACTTGATCAGATTCCGCCTGTGTGTGTGGGTGTTGGAGTTGTTCTGATTCCGATACCAGTATCGGAAATCCAATAGCTGCCGAAAATGGGGCAATAGGTATCGGTGAGTACTGAGTCAGCACCGATCCGGATACCACGTCATTTATAAATTGGATCTATTTATACTGGTTAGCCTCTGTTAAGCTTCTGACACAGTTCTTCTTCGCTGCTCGTTGAAAACAGTGGCCCCTGTGCTGCCAACCCTGCAGCTGCTGTTTTTAGAGGGAACGAGGGAGGAATTGGTCCACTGACACCCTGTTAGACAAGGAGCTAACTAGCACTAGCATATCATGTTGGCGGTGTTGGCAGTAATTTCATGCTGGATGCTCCCACCAGCAAAAATAATTGTGGCTGCAACTTTCATTTCTTTAAGAAAATAATTAATTCCGCTAGATTATTTAGTTAAGTTGCTGTTGCAACAACTGCTTTTACAAAAAATACTGGTTTTTAAAAAAAAATAAATGGCTTGAATTTGCTGCCATGTATCATGTTTTACGAAAGGGTTTAACCCCTGAGCAGGCTCTACCACAATGATAACCATATCACAGTCATGCAAGGGCGTAGTAGTGTTTTGATATTTTTTTATAGATCATACTGGATACGGATCGGTACCGTACTTGGCCGATACCCACAGTCACAAGTATCGGAATCGGTATCGGGAGGAAAAAATGGTATCGGAACATCTCTACTGTGTGTGTGTGTGTGTGTGTGTGAGACAGTTCTTACCTCTTTTATCCCCAGTAGTACAGCCTGAGTGCCTTTAAACAGTGTGATTGTTCTCCTCTAGTTTCTTGCTCTCCTCAGATGTCCCCACCTCCTTCTCACCAGTTTTCCAGCTTCCTTGTCTGTTGTAGTGAATACACATTGCAAAAGCATGATGCTTTTCTCTGCTACAGAATAACCCCCCCACCCCGCCCCAGACGGCACAGTCAGTCACTCCACAGCTGTCTGCTAACTCTTCTTTTCAATATGCCCACGCCACCTTCCTACTTCCTCCCCTAGTGCTCTGAATACCTCCCACCCTACATTAGCACTTGGACACATGATCATTTTAGGGCAGCCAGGAGTGTTTGTTCAATCTTTTGTTGGAGACTGTGGCTGTAACCCATGACCACCTTCCCTCTGATTATTATTCCAGATTTACTCTCAGGAGTACAAACTCTGCTTTCTCCCTCTGTTTGGAATGCAGTAGTGTCACCAGGACTCAAGCAGGGGCCTTGAAATTTAAATGTAAAATGCAAATGTTCCCATACCTTGAATTCTTTATGTACAGCCAGTAGATGATCCCCACCACGGCGGCAGCAAAGAGGAGCCCTGCCACGACACCCACTATGAGCTTGGCCTGGTCCTCTGAATCGTCTGAAAACAGACAACAGTGCTCTGCTTCAGCTGCAGGACTAACACACACTGTACTCACAGAGAAGCTTTTCAACAGAAAGCACCAAAATGAATTCACTTTTAACTTGATGAGAGCACAGACATCAAAATCATAACGTGTCCTCAGAAGCTCATTCTCTGTGATGTTAGCTTGGTCCCACCACCTTTTCAAACTCTCCTCTGCTTGCACTCATTTATGCTCAAGCCATAAACTTTCATTGGCTAACACTTTATCACGCAACACTTTACTGCTTTGTCTTTGTGTTTATAGTTCAGCGACTTGTTCTTGTTGTTACCGCGGTGATACGAGTTGTTTATATTCCGGGAAACATCTGCAGCACGTGCTGAAATGTTGGAGACTCTGGGGAAGGAGATGTTGGCTGGCGTGCTGCTTAATGGAACAGGAGAGGTGTATCAGTGTGTCAGGGAGACGAGAAAATGCATTAATGTTAGAGCACCTGCTAACTGTTTTGACGTTTGGCTCCATCACATTTATATATTATATTATTATCGTCACTCTCCGTTCCCTCGGCAGATTAATGGCAGCTGTGCTGTAGGTGCCAAACAACGCTATCTGACACTACAACTACAACGGATAGCAGGTGTGCGGTATGCGTCACTGTCGTGAATAATGTGTATATCCTGTAGACCGACACTTTGTCACTACAGTATAAGGGTTAAACTGACTTGTTTTGTTGACAGGATTTGAAAATGACAAGATAAGAAAATGATAGGAGGCTGTTTGCAGCTACAGATCACTGTTTAACTAATCTTTTACATGTTAAATTTAAATGTCTTATTATTTGAATACCATATAATGTACTTAAAATACAATATACTTTGAATGACTAGTAGCTTACTATCCATGTGTATATTTAGTTTATATCAAGGCATTATAGGTGATGATCGGCACATACAGATACTGTATAGTGGAGTCATGGTGTCACACTACCTCTGCCTGTGGTCAGGGTTTGATGGTCACATTTGTCCCAAAGGATTAACATTAAGATAAGATAAAATGTTCCTTTATTGTTCCCCCGTGGGAGAAATTCATAGGGTAAAATGTAGTGCAAAAAGTAAAAGTGTAAAATTATCGTTTGTTGCGGCCATTGCATCCCTTTTTACAAATATTTTCACATCTTGGTGAATTAAGGGTTTATTTCGACCAAATCAGTGTTGATGACTGTTGGAAAGACAAAGCCTGTTCTATTTTGTTTCTCTCTTATTGTCTTGACCTGAGATGCTGGTGTTCTAACATGACGTCCAGTGGCAAGTAAGTTTCATATATACTGTATAACTTGTAAAATTAAACATCAGTAACAACCCTAAATAACCATTTCTGCTAATATTACGCTTTAGATGACACTTTAATTATGTACATATGAGACAAGTATGTCTGCGGTTGTTGCTATTTTCAATGATTGCTCAGCATCAGAATACAGAAGAAGCCAGGTCGCATTCCTTCAACACTACAAATGTAATTGCCAATCTTGAGATGCCAACATCTGGCATCTCTATTTGATGACTGTGTTTTTGTCACTAAAGGCAACTATGCACAGGCCTTTAATAATCATCAGGCACTGTTGATAATCTCCTCTGCATTAGTTAACCAGTCTTAAGAACGGTAACAAAGATGGAAGAGTTGAGATGAGGTGTTTATACACTGTATTGTCAGCAGGTGAGGTGATGAATATGGGTCTGAGTTTAAACATGAAGAGAGAGTGATGAGTGTTTATTGGTGCATCATAAGATAATCTACAAAGATAAGTTGACAAATATTTTCTATGATACTACTCCTATTTGATATATTTAAAGGAAACTCTTACCTTGTTTCCAATTTTCTTCCTTAAAAACTGAAATCAAACAAAAATAAAATTAGAACTCATAAAAAAAAAGCTAAACAAAGACAAACATATGCTATTTGTCTAAAACAACCGAAAGCATTCACAGTGAGAGCAGCCAGGACAGGTGCAGCCTCACAAAATAAAAAGTTTTAAAGATTGAGCCTCACAGCAAGCAAACTGTACCTTTTTAGAAAGAGGAAAGCTACAGTACATTCTAAAAGCAACAATGTACTCTACTTTCAGAGAATATGCCAGTCAGTGGCTCTTAGACTGCAGGGGAAGAACTGTGAGATGGGTTTAGCACCCTAACAAACAGGAAATCCAGCCAAAGCCAGGAGATGGTGAAGGAGGAGAGACAAAAGGAAAGAGGATTATGGCAGACAGAATGAGGAGGAACAGCAATGGCAACAGCATGTATGAAATGTAAGGATACTGCTGTAGCATTCAGAATCAGAATCAGAAGCAGAAGCAGAACCTTCTGATTCACCATTAGCCTTTGACAGTCATTAAATACTCCTGTTTGTTTTGCTTTTTTCATCCCAGTAACCGTAGTTGGCAGAGAGTAGGGAGTGTATGTAAATGTTTCACATAAGCACATCCTGCAACAGTCTGAGTTAGTATTCAACAACTGCTGCTGATAATAGGTTCAAATGACTTGTAGAAAATGGAACAAAGGACAATTATACAGTGCTCTCAGAGAAAGGAAAAAACTGCTTCTAGTAGAGAGGGATAGGGATAGTTCAGGTGGGGTCGTATGAAGGAATCATCCATATTTAGTGTGTTACAGTATGGCGGAAAAAAACACTATTTTAGCTACTAAAAAGGCCCAATGTCAGTAAAGGTGCTATATTAGGAATATTTCTACCGCTTTACCTTTCTGTCATACAGCCCTATCTGACAGGAAACTGAAGCCGTTATATCGATCTATGCTCTCTCCAAAACCACCAGACTAAACCAGATATAAACACTTGAGTTCCCCGTCAGATTGGGCTGTCTGACGGCAAGGTAAAGCAGTGAAAATATTCTTAATATAGCCTTTTTTAGTGGCTAAAATATGTTTTTCTGCTGCCCCCACCCACAGCAGTACATTGCTTTGTGTCTGTGCCGGTAGTCCTGTCTGCTTCTCCAAATTGAGAGCCCGCTGACTTTGCTTTATCATACAACACTGCTACAAAAAACCTCAACTCATCCTTTAAAGACTGGTTTTTTGTAACAGCAACCTTTCTAATAACAAAAAGTACAAATCAAAGTTGGACTACAGTAGACGCGCGACTAATTAGACTAATTATAGCAGAGCCTAGTATGGTGTAGAATAATTGTTGTTAAAACATCTGCAGTGATTCATTTGTAAAGCTGCAAACAATAGCAGTGTGATGAGTAAAGAAATCAATACTTTTTTGTCAGAATGGTAGTGTCCCTGTTCTCAGTGTTCAACCACAATGCTGCTGTGATGTGAGCTGAAAATGTAAGAACACTGCTGATCACTCTATTGTATTTACTGCCGAAATAGGTTTTATCACGGATTAACTCATTCTTTATACTTATATTCCAGAAATAAATACTTTTATTTTTTAATATGTTTTGCTTAAATGTAACAGCTATAATTTAAAGATGACGTCACAGATCATGCTGTTAGGCTCCGCCCCTTAAAATCCGATTTTCAATGAGCACAGAGAAACTTTCCACGAGCACAGAGAAACTTTCCACTTCATCAGATGAATGTAAAAACATCCTTCTAGTGTCAAACTCTGCACAGACATAATTTAAACAGCACACTGTAGGAACAAGAAACAATACAGATACAAATACAATACTGGAGGGGGACTTCAAAGATTTTTATTCTTTTTAAATCAATCAATATGTTCCTTTTTAGTAGTTTTATAAATCTCCTTATTCCTTATACTCCTGTATTTATGTTGGTACAATGATGCAATTTCACTATGTTTTATCTTATGTGTTGCCCATAAAAGACAAAATAGCTCTCACTCAAGCAACTTGAATTACCACAAACAGCAGATATGCTTTGAGTTGGTGTCCACTGTTAAGATGCTGTCCTCTTTAATGTAGCTTCTTTTGTTGTAGGAATTGCAGTCTTACAATGGACATTCATTATTAAAATGAGGCTGCAGCTGAAAGCTCCTGGCAAGATCCTCTCTAACTGTAAAGTCACACACTGGCAGAAATACAATCATCAAGTCACCAGCAGCTTGCTTGTTTTCTACAGAGCTGAGCTGTAGAAAATGATGTGTAGAGCGTCAAAGAGAGAAGCTGTCACTATACAGCAAATGTCTGCGAGTCCTTGTTTTAAGGAACATTAAAAACCGTGCATGGAGAATGGATACAACTGAGCTTAAGTTTTATTTCACTGATTCGTCTCTCTGTTTTCAACTAATGCTGCTTAATTAGCCTAATACATGAACTCAAACAACAAAAGGCAGTACCACAGCGGCGCAAGTCAAAATACACCATGTTTCTGTTCAAAGCTGAAACTTCCCCCGCACAGAACCATGCACCTCTCTCATTTCCCACAATAGGGAATATAAAACTAACCATCCAAGTCGTTGACAACTTACCAGAGGAGACATTGATGGTCATGACATCTTCTCCCAGCTTATTGCTGACGGTGCAGGTGATACTCAGGTTCACCCTGGGAATCACAGTGATCTTATGGGTGGCCTTGCCGTTGATGTAAGAGCTCTCCTCCTGTAGGCACAGAAAAAAAAAAACAGGAATATAAGGCTTCAAAAAATGTTTGGGGAAAAAAACTAAAACACATAGCAGCCTCCTTAGTTACATTATCAGCTTTACAATTCTACAGGATAGTTTGTATATTGCTTGGCAGGTGGGTGATTGTGGGACAGTGGGAAGACCGATAATGGGAGGAAATTACCACAAATGTTGACATCAGACAGTGGAGCTGAACTCGATATGCAGGGGGAGTCGTTAAAGGTAAAAATTGCACAGTCATTCTGATTGCAGAAGTAAACACCTGCTTCCCTGCCAACAAACCTGAATCTAATGTTGCCTCGTTGTCGGAGCATTACCTGCTCGTGGAAGAGTTCATCACAGTTCATCCTGATAAGAACATTATTTATTAGAGAGAATCGTGTTCTGCACTGAGGCTGAATATCATCCTCACAGTGTACTTGTCTTAGAGATTTCTTGGCTAATTCAAATAACTGAGGTTTAAAGGAAAAGTTTTATTCCTTCTTAAATACATGTGCAACATTGTTTGCATTTCCATTGATCTCTGAAAATCCAGGCCGCGGCCAGGGTTGTGACAGTGCACCACCACCATCTTTGATCAAGCCTTGTAAAAACCTAGCATGACATATTGCATACTGTCACCAGTGACAACCATGTATCTAGTAGAAATGGTAGAGAAGAGTGAAAACCTCAGAAGCTCTCTTTACTTAAATGGCAAGAGCTGAGGAAAAATCTGAAGGCTCCTCAAAGAACACTTTAATCACACCACGCTGCACTGTTTGCTTTTATCTCACTTCACTTTGCTGCTTTTGCCGCAGCTCCTTCTCTTTCACTAAAGATACTAAAACACTCACTCATCCATGCTCCGACACTTACGTTTGTGTTGTTGACGCTCCATTGGAAGCTGGGTTCCGGCACTCCCTCGGCCTCACATGTCAGAACTTTGTGTTGAGCATCGCCGGCGCGGTGTTTGGTTAGGCTGGTGATCACAGGCTTTCCTGATGGAGACACATTATGATGTTTTTAGTTCAGTAACGTTTTATCTCAAGCAAATAATTCATTTGATCGAAAATTATACGACCTCCAGCTTTTTTCAGAGGTGAAAGCAGGGTGTCCTGATGGATTTCAACTATTGAATTGGCTTCAGTTATGAAAAAGAGATGCACTAGGAAGTGAAGACGCAGTATGCAAGCTGTCTCAAGGTGAGGGTTAAATACTGTATTCTTAACATTTTGTTCAGTCAGTGAAAATGTTAAAATTAAAATGTTTATAAGTAGACATTTTCTTCCTGTGATAACTCCCCGGAGTTCTTGTGCTTTATCGTCTTGCAGGTTCTTATCGATCCTGGTGGAGCCATGGTCCTGCTTGACTGCCGTTGCTAATATCAATGATATTGTCATTATTAGTTATTAAGCATTATTATTGCTACAGTTCTTGCTGTTGTCGCTGCTCGCTATCCCCCATCGTTGCTGCTGTTGTCTGTCTGTCTGTGTCACCCCAACTGGTCAGGGCAGATGACCACCCACCTAGAGCCGAAGGGTCTGCCCTAGGTTTCTGCCTTTTAACAG
>NW_023339763.1:24982663-24991297 GCF_004916995.1 Morone saxatilis | reverse complement strand
TGTTGGGTCTCTGTAAATAATGTTAAAAGGAGTTCGGTCTAGACCTGCTCTATTTGTAAAGTGTCCTGAGATAACTTCTGTTATGAATTGGTGCTATACAAATAAAATTGAATTGAATTGAATTGAATTGAATTGAATCCAAACACACAGTCACAAAAGTTATCTTTAAACAATTTTCAATTAAGAGAGCTATTGTTTTGCTTTCCTCAGTCACAAACTCAATTTAAAAGTTAGAAGCTAAAAAATAAAAGCTCTTTGTTTAAGATGTGTGAACTCCACTGAAGCTGCGGTATGGGACAGAGAGGAGGGGAAATGTGTCAGAGGTATTTTTTACTATAATGATGGGGCCCATTTGAGGGCTCAGAAACATACACATGGGAAGAAGGGAGTAATTACTTCAGGGAGTGCTGCTGGATGGTAGGATGGGAAAAACAGCTTATCAGTTTGCCTGAGGTCCTCGCCCACCCAAACACTTTGTCACTTTTGCTCACTCGATGTCAGAAATTAGTTCTCGTCTTCCCTGCCTGGCATTCCATGCTCTGCCTCCCTGCCAGGCTGGGCTCTCAAAGTTTGAATTTGATTACCATTACACTGCTGCTCCCATGACTTTATTTACAGTGAATAAAAGTGCCTTGTTATGTATAAGAAGTTAAACATTTTCAATCAAGGCAGAAAGAGTGTGGGGGAGAAGCGAGGGACATCAGTTGGAGGTTTTTGTCGTTGTTACAGCAGTTTGTTTGTATACCGTACTGAGGCTCTGCTGTATGTCAGAAGTACTCACAGCTAACAAGGATGTTCTGGGAGGCCTCCATTTTCTTGTTGTCAGTCAAGGAGCATTTGTATTCACCCGCGGCCTCCCTGCTGATCGCATTCAAAGTGTAGATGTCCGAATTTTGCACCAGCATTTTCTCACCCTGAACAGAAGGAGGAGAAGAAAGAGGAGACTGTTAGCTTCTGCCATTCTAATATGATATGAGGAAGTGAGTAGTAAATAGGGTGACCAGATGAGAATGGGTGAAATTCGGAACATGGGAGTTTGGGGGTAGTCACGTGTCGACATATTTTGAGTGAGGATGATATGAAACTAAGTGTCCTGGCTGTTTTTACAAGACACATGAACCATTACACACATGACAGGTATGTTAGTCATTTAATTGTCTTCTCAGCAGCTAAGATTGTGGTTCAGCTGTGGGAGACTACAAAAACATTTTCTAGATACTTTTAATTACAAATTCCTCCCATACTGCCGATTACACTCTCATCTGGTTTGAAACAGGTTGAATGACATCAACAATCCATTATTTATGAAAGGCTAAGCAGTGCAGTACTGCAGTAAAAACACATCAATAATTATAATATATACATGTAATTAAACAGGAAGTAATTTGAAAGTAAAGTGTAAAGTAATTTTGATTGGAATATTTTCACAGATTCAGAAAGTAAAAAAACAACTTGATCTACTAATTTATGTAAACTAATTGAATATAATAAAAGGGTTCTCTTATTTGAATTTAGTCTTTATTCTGGTGACAGCAGCATCTACATACTACATTATTTTATTAATTATTCATGACAGTTTGCTTCAAAATACAGAGTACATTCAGCGCAGCATTTTCAATATTACTGAGTCATCAAGTCAGGTCTCCACAGTGTTTTTGCCTTTAAATCCCAAGTCAAGTCGAGTCTCACAGTGTACAGACAGCTCTCGTTTTATCTCCTTCATACTATCTATAACTATAACGGTGAAAGCTGCAGTGGGCAACTTTTTGTCATATTCGCTGAATCTTTCACTATATCCTGACAGTAGTACATAGTACAGATAATCTGTGAAAAAAAAATCAGGTTCCTCTGGCTCCTCCTATTGCTCCTAATAGGATTTGCATTAATGGTAAATGAACTGTACTTATCACCTTTTGTAGTCTTCTGACCACTCAAAGCACTTTTCCTAAATGTCACATTCATCCATTCCAATATTAATGGCAGAGGCTTATCACAAGCAGACAGTAATTCATACACCAATGGCACAGCGAGTAAAACACTTCTTCAAATTCTAGTATCTGCTCCACTTTCAAGCCAATTTCAAAAAAAGCTAATTTGTGGTAAGTGGTAATAAGTAGCTGCCACAGTCTGGATGGTGGCTGAGCAGACAGCAGCAGTGCGCTGCTTGAGGTTGAAGTCCGGGTTCTGACTGACCTTGATGTAGAAGTAGAAGGAGCTAGGTGGAGGGTTGCCGTCAGCGTGACACTTTAACGTCACATTATCTCCTTCTACTACGGGTCCCTTGGACATAACTTGGAGGCTAACCTTCTCTGATGGATCTGAGAGGTTCAGAGAGCAATGGAGGGGGAAAAAAGCAAGCGTTAGTGTCAAAGCTTCCATTGACTTCGATTGAAATAATTCACATTCACACCAATGTCAAGAAAACAGATGCATCTTTTTGTGAAGATGAAACCACATTATTATCATCACTGATTATAATTGTTGTTGCTGTTTGCGTTCCCAGAGACACAAATTCAACAAATACTGTGCAAAATTATTCCCTGGGTGTATACAAATAACTGTATTTATTGTTTTATTTGATTTGTGTGTCGTTTGAAGGCATTGCAAACTTTCATTTTGTTGTACAACATTGTGTTGTATAATAACTACATTTCCTACATCCTTGATAATCATTCCATTTCAAAAAGGTGACCCTATCAGTCTCAGCCAATTGTGTAGACCACCCTCCTCACACAGGAATGAGCTAGGAAGAAGTAGTAATAGCTTACAAATGAGAAATTCCACCATGAACCTGCCGCTGCCGACACCTCCCCCGCTTTCATTTATTGATCCGAGCCCTCACTCCTCTTCAAACTTCAGGGATGTGATCAGGAGCACAAAGAGTGTGCCAACTGGAATTCCCTGCTGGAATTCCCCCAAACCCTCAAATCCTGAAAAATCCTTCAGCCGGCAGCAGCAGAAAGCTCAACAAAGCACATTGTTCACTGCTTGGCCATTATGTGTAGCTTCCAGAGCCTTCTGATAACAACAAGTTGTTCAGGCCTACACACCTCAGCACAGGCTGAATAGAAAACACTGCCATTCACACACCAAACCATGGCTATGTGGTAGATTTATTTTACTGTTAATAAAGACAGGATAAGTTTCCCTATTTCAGAGCTTATACATGTATATGATCAAATAAATCAAATAAAAGTATTTCATTCTATCTGCATTACACATCTCACAACTAGACTTGCTCATGATCAGCTTCCTTCACTCTAAAGTCACTGCTGGAGTTGGCTAATCAGAGCAGTTTGCAGCATTTAAACTGGAAAATGGAGCCTTCTATTGTCAGGCAATCAGTCCAGTATAGTATCACATTCACGTTAGCTTTTTCAACTCAGCCTTTAACTATATTTATCAGAAAGAAGCTGAGGAGCAATTTTGTAATCATGGTGTATGTGGAGAGAATATGCCTGATCTTGGAGACTGAAATTAATTTTCCTTTATGAAAAAGCTTGAATTTAAATTAAAATTTTGAGTACTGCTCGAAGAAACTGCAAGAACACATTCATGCCATGCAAGACGAGGGCTACATGCCTACGAAAGGAAATATCAGTTATACAGCCTGATGTCACCTCAGCAAAAATATAAAATCAGTGATTGAGTGGGAGATTTTTGATAAAACTTTTAAACTCCTTTGAGAAAATTATTGCTGTTAAAGCTGCAGAAGGTTATTTTTTTAATTTAAAAGTTTAGAAAATCATCAATAACCATCATATTTGCTGAAATCTGATTTTTTTCACTGATTATCTGTCTCATGTACTATCAGGATATAGGATAGAAAGGTTGAGCAAATATGACAAAAAGTTATTTTTTTTTTAAAGTTACCTACTGCAGCTTTAACCCATTTAAAAATATAATGGTCCAACTTGAGTAGTTATTTATAAATTAATAAACCATACATAAAATAAAATCACAGCAGCTATTTCCCATATTTTAAACAAAACCTTAGTAAAGTCCTTGATTACATCAGTAATCCGCCCAGTGCAGTGATAATCAAACTTATTACCAATGATGGGATAAGGAAGTAATAAAGAGTCCAAGTTGAATTTTACTGAAATAAAGGTCAGCATGATAGCATCAGCAATGTATTGTTTATTCTCCCTACATATATAACATTACTTCAACTGTGTTCTACTCCATATTTTTCCCCTGCCATGCCTCTATGCCCCACCTGGGGGGCCCTCCCCACAGTTTGAGAACCACCAACTAAACAAATATCAGCACTACTTGTTGGAAGTGTAACTCAGACCACTCAATACTCTTGCTGTGTGTGGGCAGGGAGTACAAACAGAAGCAATAAAGTTATGGAGCCTGGTGGTGGCGCTGTATTCCACTCACAGTGAACGGGAAAGGGTTCCAGCTCGGTCTCCTGGGTGGTCAGCTTGTGTGTGGACACGCAGGCAAAGACCGCACCGACGTCCTCCTTGGTGGCTGCATACTGGAGGGTGGAGGAGGTGGTGGACAGGCCTGTGGCTGGATCCAGCTTCAGGCTGGGGGTGATCACAATGTCTGCAGAGAGAGGGATGGACAGTGCAGATACATAGAACATATTTAGTGGAGCCTTCAGCGGCAGGTCAAACAGCATTGCAAACACTTTTGGTTTAGCTGCAAAACCAGATGGGTTGGGTTTATAGTGCCAAACCAGTCCAGATGATGGGATGTCTAAGTTGCCTATTAGGAGCCGTTCTGTCTTTACTGTCAGGTACTCACTGACTGATCCTATACAGATCCTTCCTTGACAAGTAAACAACAGTGAATGGTGTATTTCTATTGCTATCTATTCCTGTTGTTTTTGGGTAAACACACTACGAGAGATTTCACTTTCACTCTCCTGTCACTGTATCCCCCAGGGGCATTCCTGCATGACAGCATCCTGTGTGGTTTGACTGTCGGATGGTTTCTGGGTGTGTCGGCAAACACACCAAACGTGGAGTTACCTTTCCCGTCGTCTACCAAGGCCTTTCCATTCTTCTTCCATGTTATTGTAGCTGCGGGGTTAGCCTCTGCCGCAACACACGTTCCCAGCTGGACAAAACAGAAAGGAAGAAAACAATAAAATATTAAACAGAAAGCAATAGAAGTTCACACTGACTGTAACTGACTGTTTTAATTCACTTCAGTCACTTAACTGCAAATGCTAAGATACAGGAGGACCTGACAGATACAATTATTTAATTCAGTCTGGTTCTATCTGTATGGAAGTGAGGTTGGGCATTTATTAAAGCTCTTAAGACTTGAATTTATTCTAATGCAACAATTTTCATTGGAGTACATCAAATATAACATTCTCTGTGTTTCTGCTAGTCTAAACATTATTTCAGAGGCTGAAATGAATAATTGTGTAGGAACAAAATAGCTCCTATTAGGGGCTTCACTCTAAAACCCATTTCAGTGAAGCCCTCATTTCTCTGTCCTGGGGTTGTATAATGTAACGTCTGCTTTCCAGCATTAACAGGAGAATGTTGGATGTGGGCCAGCAAAGACAAACAACTATCTCATTCAGGAATGAACTAGTTCTTGTGTTCATAAGCACGCTGTCTCGTTGTTACATTTTGATGTAGAGATTGAAGGTCAGCAACGGTAGCAGAGATATGCTGTGTGTGAACCAGATAAGGAGTGAGTCATAAGAGCATTCCTTTCCTCAAACCCCTTGGTTTATATATCCTGTACTACAGTGAGTGAACATGATGTCACAAACATTGTTGAAGCACATATCTGATCATATTTTCTCACAAAAAGTTCAATTACCTGGTCAGAAACTCTTTGGGGACAGTTTACCCAAAAATCAATCGTTTTGGTGTGAGATGCTGAGTTTTGGAGATATTGATTCCATTATACCGGAGAGAAGGCTGATATCTCCAAAACTCAGCAACTCACACCAAAACAATATAGATGGATAAATAACACCACAGGTAAGAGGGAAAATATGTATTCTTGATTTTAAGGTGACTGTCCTCAATCTAAATCTATAAATCCAGAGTCTATGAATATGCATTTGAAAATGTTAACTGCTAGACCAAAATTGCAACACCAGGCTTGTGTAACTGTGTATTTAATTAATTGGTGCATTGTTGCAGCCATTCCCTGCTTTTCATTCATACAGCTGCACACATTCGCCACTGGTCTCAGCATGGAGAATCAGAAAATTTAGTGTTACAAAATTTGTTCCGTGGGTATAACAGAGCACTGATACTAGATAATTCTAACCATGGTGGCTGAATGATAAGAGGTGGAACATGCCCTTATCAGCACTGTGTCAACATCTGATCCGGACTGCTGTCAGTAACACACAAATGCAACAATTCCCATGTTCCACGCTTAAAGCCACCTACTAAACTGCTTATTGTCAGGTATGATAAGTCAATTCAGATACACATATTGACCAATAGAGGCAACAGCCTTACAGTAAGCTCGTTTCTGGTTGGGCTTTGACTCGATGGTATAAGTAATTATTTTCACAATAGCAATAAACAGAACTACCATCAGGGGTGTCAAGGGGTACAAATGATCCTAGCCCCAGGCCCACAGGGGGCCCACGCAAAGCTCTTTTGTAAACCCTTAAAAAATACAACAACCTACTAATTTTTAATCTAATCTAATCCTAGTAAATTAAACTTTTGCTAACTCAGATTAATTGTGTCCCCTAATTCCTAACGGCTTGCCCGGCAATAAGAAATATAGTCAAAACATACATTCAGCAGAAATGCTTTGTAAACAGGTAATACATATCCACGCTGCATCTCAGAATAATAATACTGCTTTGGCATTTGCTTTCTTTCAGCTTGAGGCTTTCTGGCTTATACTTTGATGCTGATCGCTCGCTCACAATGCTGAGCGATCGTGAATGTTTACAATGTGGCGCATAGAGGAGCGCACTTTTTCTGAAGCACAGGAAGTGACTGAAATCATTTTTGAGTTGTCAGCATTGATCAACAACCCTGTGAACCCCCTGCATGTATATTATGACCATTATGTGATGTAGAGCAGCAAACCTATTGTGCATTTAGGGAAAGTGTGTGTGTGTGTGTGTGTGTGAGAGTGGCTTTTATTGCTGGTAGTGTTTCCATGGAAAGTGTTTCCATGACTGGAAAACTAGTCTCTAAATTACCAGGTTTTTGTGAGAATTTTTAAACTTCTGGCAATGTCTGTTGGTGTTTAGGAACACACAATTTAGCTACGATTAGTCAATGAATTGATAATTAAATTAATAGTCAACTATTTCAAACTATATATAATTGATAAGTGAGTTTCTCTGAAATTCTCTGATTTCAGCTTCTCAAATGTGAATATTATCTGCTGTCTTCAGTCCTCTATGAAAGTAAACTGAATATGTTTTTCAAATACTTCAAAGGGGGTACATTAATGAAAAAAGAACCACTGCTTTATACTATCCCATAGAGGTTCTTATCATGTGGTAGGGTTGACTGTGAAGGGGCAAGTCACATTAGCCACTGTTGGAAAATGTAACCCTTTGTGACCTTTTTGTAACTGAGTTATTACATTATCTTAAATTTTTTCAATGACTGCAGCTCCTATTTCAGTGAGTCTGTGAATCTTAAAGTGTAAAAATATGTAAATATCACTTGGCATAATGGATGCTATACAAAGTCTACATGTCAGGCTCTTATCAGTGTAAATGTATTTATCAGGAACTATAACGCCTCCTGTGGCCAACTATAAATGGAGGCTTTTGTATAAACAGATAATGACAATATTCTAAAACAGTGATATACAATATGTCTTCATAGTATAAGATATAACTGTTGACAAATACTGTAAATTAATCAATCTCCTCGTACCTGCATAAAAACTACATTATAGTATGTAAACCATTTATTGCGTGTTTATATACTGATTATGAATATGCTAAATAGGTGGGGTTAAAGTTCAGTCTTGCCACTTCAAAAATGCTCCAGAAATAATGATGCCTTGTGTCTTTGGACTAATTATTTTTGCTGATTAAAGGACTCCAGAAAAATTATCTATCTAATGCCAGTGTTTGGTTTGTCCGTTCTGGGCTGTCCGTACTGTAGAAACATGGCATTTCAACATGGCAGACTCTGCCGGAAGATAAAAACGGCCCATTCTATGATGAAGAAAACACAACTATTCTTATTTTCAGGTGATAATACACTAATAAAAATATTATATTACACTTCTGACAATAGATCCTTTGGGGCTTACACACTGGACCTTTTAAGAAGCGGCACATGATTAGTATTTTTACCTGAAAATGTCTGATGAATCACTTCCTGCATATAAAGATATCTATGTCTCCGTCATCCCCAAACTGGTATCATGTATGACTTGACTGATGTGAGCTTACTGTACTTTTACCAGTCATACACTCTCACAATCTAGATGACTCCTGTCTTTGACAAAATGCTGGTACTACCCACCTGATATTGATTTTCACGACCAAAAATTGGTACAGTACATGCCTTCTAATTTATGAAGCATCTGGCATTAAAGCTTGAATTCAGCAGCATGGCTTACTTCATTTCTTTATGAAAACCTGCAAACTGTCGGACTTTTGCGAGCAAATGAAAATAAGACCTCTGCTATTCCACGGCTGAGAGAGTTCAT
>NW_023339763.1:24973221-24982563 GCF_004916995.1 Morone saxatilis | reverse complement strand
TATTCCACGGCTGAGAGAGTTCATGGTTGCTGCGCTCTCCACCACTCAACGTGACACTTCATTCTAATTTGGAATTCTACTTGTGTATGAAGCAACCGTGCCCTCAATCACATTCTTGCAAGTTATTAAAATCCCTCTCATCCACTCCCACTTTGTCTTTCCTTCCGAACTCATATTCCCTGTCTCTCCCCTCCCTACAAAATGCTCAAAGTTGTTCAATAGCACCTGAAGTTTTAGGTGGGAATACCAATAGAGGCAGCAGTACTCGCTTGATCCATAATAAATGTGTGTATGCTGCATGTGGTGGAAGAAATGTGCATTGCTTGCTAGAGAGGAGGCAGATGACCGCTGTGAATTTGCTGCCCACAGCTTTTCAAAAGTTCAAACACTCATACTATAGTGAATGTGAGAGGGCGTAAGTACAGGGAATGAAAATAAACAGCAAAATAAGGAGAGAAACTAGCAACTATGAATCAAAGTTAGTTCGGATTTGAAACGTATGCACTGTTCACATTTGTGCACATGCTGTTATATTCACACATTTCAAGTGGTTTTTCACGCCAGTGTTCTCCACTAAAAGCATTTTAGTAGCAACCATAAGAGATGATACTGACTTTTGATACTGACTTCAGTCATCTTTCACCACAGCATTACCTTAACTGCAGCTGACTCCCAAATCTATCAGCTATGCCAGCATAACCACTGACATATCACAACTGGGCCAGAAAAAAACAATAAAGTAGGTCTGATAACACATTTGTTTCAACATTTTAGTAAGCTTGATACAGTGAACAGTGATGTGTATGTTAAGAGGCATCAGTTAAGTTGATTGAATTTGCTTGTTAAACAGCTAATTAGCCAGCAGTTCAAGTACAAAAAAATACTGATGTCTATATTTACATTTACACAATGCAGGAAAAAACCATGTCTATTTCATCTAAAAGAGACATTTACAATTAACCCCAACCCATATAAATCTAGTTACCTAAAGTCAAACTTTTCTTGCCCCTATACAAGTTGTTTTATTTAACAAATACAAATAACAAATAACAACAAAGAGCCTCTTAGCTGCCATGCAAGCGAGATTCTGTCAGCACTCCAGCAATGTTTTTCAGAAACTTGTCCTGTCTTTGAAAAACAACCCTGTTTTACTTGCCTTGCACTCAAACTTGTGGCAAAACTGTGAAATACATAAAGCTTTGCACCTCCAACACCACCTAACTAAACTCCTATTTCCAGGATCATTTAAATGCTCGCTTGTGCTCATGCACTGTCTTTACCCATTGCCATTTTCTCATGAGTGCCTTATGGGTACTGTACATGTGCAACTCTCAACAGAGATCAGCTCCAGATCAGTCAAGGTAGCTTTTGTCAGGGGAATCCTTATTGTTGAGTCCACCATAGTAACACCAAAAGTGTCCAAAGTACACCAGCCAGCTACTAGTTCCACACCATTTCAGTACAGTATGAAAACCAAGGTCCTTCAAACTGGTTTGACATAGATGATCCATCACAGTGAGCAATTTTCCACCATTACAAAGCTTAGTCCATGTTGTGATTTTCAGAACTTGTCTAGGTGGTGTATTCACAAATGCCCCAATGAACCCAACACTCATCTACCTGATTGCATGAACGAGCTATGCTCTATAAACTGAAAATCAAATCCAGGGGCTGTATGCTCCAACAGGGTTTACCCCTGGTCTTAAACTAACTAAACTAAATTTGCTGTTCTAGACCAGGCATATAATCCAGACGTATAATCTAGTCATGAGCCGATGTAAAATCTGTTTATAAATCACTCTATACTGATGTTTTCAGGTGAGGACACTGGCAGTTTGATGGATTTTTCTCAAAGAAATGTCTTTCTTTGCTTGCTCAGAACATTGTTTTCTGGGGCTGGCCTTCTTATTATTTATTATTACACTGGACTACTTGGCAGTCAGCGTTTTCTTGTGCTTGCTGGACAGCTCTATTCATTTTCTTATCTCTGTGTCTGTGAACTTTTCTTTCCTTTTTTCCTCCTGAACATCGCTGCAGATTACAGGTTTCACAGGCTAGGTAATAGCCATAGTCATGTGGAATGCATCGTGTAATACTAGGCTTGAGTTTGGTTGGTGCAAGTTAATTCTACAGACTGTTCCTAACAAAGGCCGGCTTATCTGTTAGGACCAGGCTTAGTAAAGAGTGCAACCGATCCAGTGTACAGAACACTAAAATTCAAAGGCTGTAGTGAATCTCACCGTTACTGTTTTGTTCTTCTGCAACACTTCAGACTTGTCCATAATCTGGACTGAGGAGGGCTTCTCTGCAAACACAAAAGGAGACAATCAGGTTTTGGAATTACAAAATTGTAGCTTGCAAAGCATTTGCATAAACTTTTTCAGATTTTCCTGCCTTTCTTCATACCATTAATGATTTCCAAACGCATGTACAGAACTGCGGGGCACACAAACATTTCACTCATTTCACTGACAACGTTCAGCAAACGGCCAGCAGATAGCCCAGTTCATCTAAATGCTTAGCTGCAAACTTACTGCGTTCTTAATATTCAAGCTGTAGGGCATCATTTCAACTTGCCCCCTGTTAACTACAGCCTAATGCTCTCTCTAAGGCCTATTGAGTGTAGTCTCTTCATGTCCTATTTCACGCTTGGGTTTGCAAAGCCCATTAGCAGGTGATACATTGGCAGTTTTGAGGAGTGCAATTCAGATTTAGAACCGTATTTCAGGAGGAAACAAATGGGACACAGTGGATGAAATTGAGTTTTAATGCAATTAAAACCAAGCCGTTTGTTAGCAAAAGTGAATATAAGCGTTACCCATGAATCTTTGAATAAGCTTGACAAATGTATTTTATTTATTTATTTATTTATTTTTAAGCCAATGCTAAGGATTTTCCGTTTCAGTGACTTCCTGGAAATTACACCAAACAGCTTGAAGATGACAACATTAACAAAATGTATTGTTCTTTGTTCAACAGTCTGCATGATGTTCTTTATTTGAAGATGACTAAATATGCACACAATATACTTTTACAGATCAAATACAGATGCTTTGGGACCCTGGGAATGAAAGTCATCTTCAAGCTTCCAATCTAAAGTGTCTTTCTATTTTTCTCGGCTCTGATTGGTTGGTTTTCATCCAGGCCCAGTGGATTCTTGTACATGTCATTAGGAGTGCTAAAACAAGTCAGAGTAACCAGATTTTCTCACAGATTATCTGTTTTATATACTGCAGTTAGAATACTGTGAACATTTCAGCAATGATGACAAAAAGTTACGTCTATAAAAGTTACCTACTGCAGCTTTAATGTCATATATTGTATATTCCGGTGCAGTTTGAAAGATGCTAATTTCATTTTCCATAAGTGTCTATGATGATCTCCACCCCTTTCAGACATGCAATATGTAAGTAGTGAAGGCTTTTTGGAGCATCGTCATAGTGAGAACAGAAGTAGTGTGTACACAATATAATATGATGATAATATGATGATAATGTGATGTAGGAAGTGTCTTCTGTTCTTCTATTAATTCACCAGTTAAGTTATGAGGATAAACATTGTTATAGTGTTTTGAGCTTACTGTAAACAAGCACAGAGACAGGGAACTCCATGAGGTTGGCAGCTGACACCACCATGCAGGTGAAGGTCTTTTGGTCTTTGAGTGAAGCCTGAGTGATACGCAGGTTGAACTTGTCATCAATGCTGACCCGCTGGGCATAACTGTCTGTGGCCTGAACAGTGGCCTGGTCGCTGCGGGTCTGTTTGATCAACAGGTCTCCGGGAGTGCCATCGTCTTTTTCCTGAAGCACAACACGGAGAAGAGACAGAAATGATAGGAAGGTTGGGTGATTCTGTAAAATCAATGTAGCACAGTTCCTCATTCCTCAGTCATAATTATAGTTTAACTTTAACAGAGAAGTAGAAAAATGTAAGAATTTATGACACAGCATAAAAGTGTCCATCAACAAACCTCCAAAGAACATGTGACATCATTCAAAGTAACACCAAGAAGAAGAAAAAACTGTCAAGTCTATTGGATCTTTTTCATCAATGATGAATTTGATATGGGGGCAGCAGTATGTTGTAGTTATTGTATACTCTATTGTACATGTAGTACACCCTAGTTTATATTTGATGTTTGTGACAATGGGTCATCTTTCTATTTATGACAGATCTTAATTACTCTTTTATCTCTCCATGCCTCTGTGATATCCTTCTCCCTCTCTCTCATTTTTAATGATTCTGACTGAAACTCTTGTTTTGCCCAGGTGAATTTCATGACATATTTGGCTCTTCCCTAAAACCACTACTTCTTTTTTTGCGCATTTCAGTATTTCCTAATTCTTCCAGGAAAGTTTAAAAATGTATGTGACAATGTGTAGTCATATACACCAAAGCCAAGTCATTTCATATGGTCATTTTTTTCTCTATAAACACTTCATAGTAGGACTATGTGTTGGCAAGAATCTGGCGATACAGGGGATACAATTCAGTATATTTTAATATATCGAGGTGATATATTGCTTTTTTGTTTATAAAATCGTTAAAAATGTAACTTTTTTATGCAGCCAGAACAGAGTAACAATCAACATCATAGCACTCTGCTATCTAGTGGCAAGGGGTTTTAACACAAAAATCAACAGCGTTGTTAGAATCGATACAATATCACACAACAAAAATGCAAAATACATATACATACAATACAGTATTTTTCGATATTTTCTTACACCCCTACTTCATAGACCGCATTGAAAGTCAGTTTCTACTTACATATTTCCACTTGACGAACATCAGATGCTGGGGTGCCGGAGCTCCATCGTTGCATGGTATAACAATGGTCTCTCCATACAAGGCAGTCACACTTTCTGTGCCCCAAACTGCAACACAAAAGGCAACAGATTGTTACTATTAACTATTAATCAATAAAAAAAACTTCTTCCTGTCAGTCACAGGTGTCTAGCAACAGTGGGAGCATTTATCTCAAGTACTGCTGGTCTGGAGCCTCATTGGCCAAATCTGTGCAGATAAACTGAGAAATATGTGCTCTCTCCTACCTCAAAGTACTGTTATGGTGTATTTGTGCACATCATACCCGAAATATTCCAGTAGAGCCAAGTTACAGGCAAAAGGTTACAAACCTTTGACATCATAGGAAACACAGCAACAATAAAAAGGCATAAAAGTGCTTGTGGGATTCACACTTTTAAGTGACAGGGAGAGACCTGATGTCTTAGATCACTTGATCTAGAGCTTTTGAAGAACAGAATATTCAAACAAAATATATGGCTCATATCCCTATGATCCCAGAATTGTTAGACACCCTTAACTAGAATGTGCTTAGACTTGCCAGCCCCTCCCAAGTGTGAGCTTCGAGAAATCGTGCTGCAAACTAAGTGAATAAAGGAATGCCTCCCAGCTCGATGGCAGAGGTGCGAGAGGTCAGGCTCAGCGATTCAAGCTCAGCGCTGCTTGTGCAGTGGCACCATAAAATAATTTCCTCTGTCCACAAAAGAGAGGGAGCATTGAGGTGGAGTGGTTGCTATGGCGCCACAGCCCAGTCATGTGCATCGTGGGAGGAGGGAGAAAAGGGGCGGAGAAGAGATGGATGGATGGATGGGGGTCAGAGCAAACCCGGAAGGTCTTCACGCTTCAACTCTTTCTCTTTGAGCTTTTGGCTAAACAGGCAGAACAAGAAGCAGTTTAGATTCTGGTCATTCCAGATGAGGCCAGCTGCTGACTGACGCGGCTGCTTTTGCTCAATGCTCGTCTTTTCATACTTCTCCCAGCTCTGTGCTGACCTTAACTCATATCAAATCTTTTGCTAAAGTTAGTACGCGACAAAACAAGTATCAGGTCCGTCTTCGTTGAAAAAGTCAGAAGAAAACACATGCACAGCTCTAACCATAATCATCATAATCAATAAATGTTTTTCACCAACATCTCATTATTAAATGTGTTCAGATCAGAGTGCTTCGCAACCTTGTTTTATAGTAAATTGGGTTTGACAGACAAAAGTATTCCATGAATCAGTTCATTTCCTGAATCAACAGTAAGTCAACATGTAATTCCCCAGATCCACTCTGTTTTAAACCAGTTTGACAACATCCAGTCAAGTTGCGGGAGAGAACCACAAAGAGCTAACTGCGTTACTGAGGGCCAGTTGGAAAAACTGATCAGTTGGTCAGTTCAGTCAAAAGTTGAGGACTTACAAAACAATGACTTGGTCCCACCTCTGAAAATGTATCAGCCTTAATGTGAAGTTGAGCATATGGCCTTCCTTGTCCTACAAGATGTTGTAAAATTATACATTATTCTTCCCTTCCATATGATATAATAAGTGATGTCAGTTTTTACTTATGGCTCTGTTTATTCACATCAGAGAACAGGATCGTTTGAACGTCTAGAAAAAATACATCAATGGTGTGAACTTCCTATAACACAAAGCTTCATTGATTTTTTCCAAAGCTGCTTTCAAATTAAAGCAACTGTGTATACGATGAGCTACACTGGTTATGGTTTAATGAAGAAGACCATGAAAAAAAGCTGCATGTTTTCCCTGGTAATGCAAGACACAAGTCACATGGGGATTCGGCTCAGAGAGTCAGCTAAATTTAACATCTTTGATCACATAACAACAGTTATGGAGAAGTAAACAAACTGTCTCAGTGAATTCGAGCTGGATGGCCAATTATGAGAATGTGTGCGCCTAAAAACTTCAGAGTGCAAAGAACTAAAGTGGTAGCAGAAAAAAAAAACATCTCCAATTTTAGGAGGTATGAGACATTGGCTTGGTTCCCTGCCCAGTTTCTTTCTGGGTTTCGCATTTATACAAAGGTCACAGTTTCAGTGACATACAGAAAATAGAAAGGAGAAGTGGTGTTAACATTGTCTTAAAGTGTGTACACACAGATATGAATTTTTATCACCAGATGGCATAACTACTAAATATTGTATTGGTGAGTGGCCAAAAAGAGAGAAAATAAGAACTTGCAGCCCCTCTATGGCTAGATATATGTGTATATATGTGTCTAAATATAGTTGGCTAGAGTGCTGAAGTCTTTCCTAATTTCCTAATTGGCAAATTACAGCCACACAACCCCCAAAAGCCTTATTGTTGTTTAGTTGATTTATATCATAGGCCGGTGTACTGTGATAACAAAAGAACTGATCAAATGTATCAGATGTACCATGCATAACATTTCATTAAAGCTGCAGTAGGTCATTTTTCTAAAAATTATTGTTTGTCATATTTGCTGACATTTTTACTGTGTTTTGACAGTACATGAGACAGATAATCGTTAAAGAAAATCAGATGATCAAACGAGAACCACCAATGAGAGCCAAGAAATATAGTTGACTCTGACTGTTGATTCTCATTCTCAGGTTGTCAAACACAGATGCTTTGGGACGCTGAGAACAATCAACTATCTTCATACCTTCAACCCAAAAAGTCTTTATATCTTTCTGGGCTCTGATTAGTTGTTTTCATCCGGGCCAGAGGGATTCTTGCAAATACTATTAGAAGCACTAGAAGGACCCAGAAGACCTTGATTTTTCTGTTTACATTTAATGACATTTTCAGAAAATGTGACAAAGTATTTTAATAAAAATCCACACACACACACACACACACACACACACAAACACACACAAAAAGATGCAGAGAAGCATTGCTAGCAAGACCCGGTTATAATATTAAATCCAAGGTGTCTCTGCTATAATGGTTCTTGTCAGAGCTGTAGCATGGTATGCACAGTGGGCAAACAGTGGCAACAAGAACAGTTACCTAAGAATCCAAAGCAAACAGTGCTGCTGGGCCTCACTGATATAACCACGCTCCCTTTAACATGTAGCGTTACCAGGTGTACCGCTCTATGTTGCTTTTTTATCCCTTGTCCTACATATTGAGACGATGTGCCACATTTTGATTGGCTCTAGTTTTCAAAAACTAGCTAGGCTTTTCTTAAATCTGGCTTTTATCCAGTGGCTGTGAAGAAAGCAGGTAAGGCTGTCATCACAGGGCTGTGTTTGATGTCAATCAAACTGCACACAAACTAGGGCTGTAGCGATACACTACACTTAATGTCGCGACTACGATACGATCACGATATTCAGCTCACGATACGACTATGAATATCCACGGGATATTCGCAACGATACGATTTCTGAACGATTTTAAAGGGACAGTGGTGATATTTGGTGAGATCTTGTGGGAGTGTTCCATTGGACTTGGATTGGAATCATAACTTGGAACTGGGAAAACTGAGAATTACACAATATAGGTGCTCTGACTGGGCAGAGAGTTACAGGGGTGCAAAATGCTGGAGCAAAATGATCCGAACATAGGGTGGGAGACAATGTAGTTTAATTTATTGAAAGTACAGGTGCAAACTGTAGCTTACAAGCTTTTGAAAAGTAAATGTGCCAGTATTACAATGGAACAACGGGAGAGTTTTTTTTCTACTTATGTACTGTAGATGCTGTTGCATTGGTTGCATTTAGTAATGTTGATTTTACTTTTCATGTTAGCCTTTATTTTATTTTTATGTTAGCTTATGTTTTACTCTAACCCATGTATTCACTTTCCCACCTTTGGTATTGGCAACTGATTGCACAGTAATTTCCCGGGATAAATAAAGCTTGAATCTTAAATTTAAAAAGTGGCAGCAAGTGGTCTGTTGCTGGAACAGGATCTTGCAGCTTTTTTACCTTGAACTGAACATATGATGAGCCGTAGTGCCTAAGCGCAGCACCAGGTAAAGTAACATTAGTACCGATGGGCTTCTCAAACACAGCCAATAATTCAATGTCCGCTAAGAACAACATTTAAAAAGTTTAACTTAAAAGTGTACCCCGTCTTAGCGGGTAGTTTAAGGCCAGGAAGAAGAAGATGTTCGGCGATCTGTGTTTTAAAAAAGGGAGTATCATAGACGGGTAACTTGCTATAAATTGCTCTACAGCGACACTAGCAGCTGGCTGACCTAACGCTCTTCCTGCAAAAGCGAAACACGGGGAAACGGGGCAGGAGCGCGAGTGCCAGGCGGAACCGGGGGGATTGAATGGGACTAAATGAGTCGCATACTCGCGGCTAAAAAATCGATACTTTCTGGGGAAACAAAATATCGTATTATATGCGGAGGATCGATAAAAACATGCATCATGCCCTAACACCCAACGTGGGTCAAGTAGGTTACCTGTCACATCTCTTGCTACGCCCAGACGGAGAAGTGCAAGTCACACAAAGTCCACAAGCTATTGCAGACAAGATGCAATGTTTATTTTTTAAATAGCCATTAAAGCTACATTTACTTTTATTATTTTCTGAAATTTGACACATTTAGA
>NW_023339763.1:24970762-24973196 GCF_004916995.1 Morone saxatilis | reverse complement strand
TATTGATCCCCTAGGGGGAAATTGATTTGGTTACATTTGTGTGGCTTACTCGTTTGTAAAGTACTCAGAAACAAAAATAATAATCATGGCATCCATGGTGTGGTAAGCGCTAAAATAACTGACCCTCATCCTATGGTGTGTGCATCTATAAATGCATTTGGAAACACACACAGGACTCTAAATAATTGATAATGTTGATCTGTAACTGCTGGATGAAGAAACAAACTACTCTTACTACTCTTTGCTAACAAATTTACCATATCAATTTAAAGGTGATGATATGTTTGGTTTTGTATTCACATCCTGTTTCTGCTGTCCCCCAATAAATCATTTATTTCAGGTTAAACAAAAAGCTGCAGGTACTTTCTGGGAAAAATACTCCCAACAGCAAGAAAGTGTGTTTAATGTATGGAATAAATAAAAGCAAGACTCATATTAGCATGAGCAGTAATGTCACCATGGCTGAGCAGCATCTGCAGCTCAAACCTACAAAGAACATACTGAATATCACAGTAGAAGGGAGATATGGAGACAAACACCTGAAATCTGTACAAAATACCACTATCCTCATGAACTAAACTGGCCATTTACTTCTATTACTATCACATATCATCCCACCCAGCATGATCCACAAAACAACGTGTATGAGCGTGTGAGCCAGCCTGAGAGATTGTTATTGCCTGTGTACGGGTGCCTATCTGCATGAGTCATCAAAAGGGTTTCTGCCATGGCAGTGATAAAAGGCAGACTGAAAGTCAGACTGTAGGCTGGCTAAAAATGGCAGCCTGATTGAGGGGAAAGCAGTGATCCTGCTGTCTGTTCACTCTGTGTGTGTGTGTGTGTGTCATCAGCATATGCAGGTAGGAGGGTATGTTTATACTTCACCCACTTTTGGATGTTATCTGTTGCCAGATACGTACCACAGACTTCCCCTTTGACAGGCCTTACACCTCCTTGTCACCCAGTGTTAACATGTGTCCACTGCTTTATATAGAGCAACGACATGTAAAATACAATGCTTGGCTGCACAAAGAATCGTAAGTACTGACCTTCAGCGAAGCTGGGGAACTAATGAGACTTTTAATGGTCAAAATTATGCCATTAGTTGATGTTTTTTGTGGAAAGAGTGATGTCCTGTTTATTTCCTTGCTCCAATCACAGTTTAGCGACATTTGAATCGAACCATGATGACAGCTGTGTGGATATTTGCTTATGTTGCCAGCAGTCAAATCTGATCAGACCACACCCACACAGTCCTAATGAAGCAAATTGACTGTTAAACTCTACATAAATAATACCCTAGGATGTTGGGGTTTTTTTGGCCAAAATCCAAAAATACATATTTTTCTTACCTGTAAGCAAAAAATACATTTGCCAAACTACACCCACCAATCGTAGCTGAATATTAGCTATCTCAGCGGTGCTAGGTGAGCTAGCTAATGTTACAGCTCGACTCAGGGGGACGTCATTATTGTTACATCCTGATGTCATGAGCACAACCCTTTTCATCCATTAGTGAAATCACACTTCTTTATGTGCAATGATACTTAGAAAGAACATAGTTCCCATATGACACTGCTCACAACACGGTATGTGGATTATCTTGAGGATCATAACATTGCTTTTGACTTTTTCAAATGTATTCTTTTTCTGGCACTTTGGCATCACCACAAGTCAAGTGCCATCTGGTTCTGTTATATTGGAGAGAAGGCCGATATCTCCAAAACTCAGCAACTCAAACTACATGTAGATGGATAAATAGCACTACAGGTAAGAGGAAAACTATGTATTTTTGATTTGGGGTGAACTGTCCCTTTTAATGTGGAGAAAAATAAATTAAGATTCAAGATTAAGAACAAACAGGTTGACATGTTTGCTCTTGGTTTGAAGAATGTAAATACTAGGTATGGTCACATGCTCGCCAAAGAGACCGCAAACATTTTTTTACATAGCTTATTCATTGCTAAGTGCAACTGTATCCAGCTACATCCATCTGTATCTCCATCTGGTCACACTGATATTAATCTGCTGTTATATCAGGACACTGAAGTAGCTTAAAATAACATTTCTGTTAGTGAATGTTACCTGTAAGATCACAAGACAAGTTCTGACTCTCATGTGTGACATTAAAATCTGTTTTCAATAGCTCACATGGCTCCATAACAGAAAAAGTTGTGCTGTAATACTGAGAAGTACATACTGTTTGCTCTGCTTCAAAGGTACACTATCGCTCGTTTCTCCAAACCAATCTCAATGTCAAGCTATACATTTCCAAAACCAAGATCCCCATCTTGCGCCTCCTGACTGCTTTTGCAGCTGACAGCATCAATGTGTTTCCAATATGTCCAATATTTCTGTTTGATGGGCTTTGCCATCACTGAGTGAATGTGTGTGAAAGGGTGAATGTGCCATGTAGCATAAAAGCGCTTTGAGT
>NW_023339763.1:24966634-24970748 GCF_004916995.1 Morone saxatilis | reverse complement strand
CAAGTACAGGTCCATTTAACATTTGAATCCATGAGGCCCAATTAGACATACCCCAAAGAGAGGTTTCTCATGGAATTAATGAAATCTTCAGTCACAACAAGGCAGAATTATTAGTGAGAAACAGATTTAAAGCTTTAAACCTAGGCTTGTATTGTATGTTAGGACAGTTTATCCCAGTATCCTGTATAAGGTTATTCAATTACTAATTCTACCTAATTGGACCAGATTTTAAAACCAAGAAATATATATGGGCTGGACACTTTTTTTGGGAAGTCTGGTAAGGTTTGGTGTGCCTCTGAACATTATATTTTTCAACTACCACACTCATGCACTCATTTCACATTAACCACAATGGTTTGGCGTTTGGAGGTTCAGCATCCAGGCAGGGTTAAAGAGTCGGTTGTAATTAAATCAGGACCTAAAAGGGTTGCACCATTACTTGAGGCATAACCAAACCAGTTTGGACGTAAATTCATAAGTAAGGCAAGTGGCCAATCAAAGATCAAAGATAAAGGGCCATCGCCAAACAGATTTTTTTCCAAACAAGTATTAATATATGTGATAGTTTTTGATTTGTGCTGGGCCAATTGGAGGTTGCTATTGGGCAAGATGCAGCCCCTGGGCCACCACTTAAATATGCCATGTATATGGCATGTATGGCTGTTACCTGCAATGAGGCACTGTCTCAGGAATAAAAGTCTTTTTGAGACAAGAGAAGCCAAGGATTTATATATATATATATATTATTTATATTAAGGATTCGTATAGCATGCTACATTTTCTATCGCACTTTGGTTCAATTCATGAACTGAAGGAGAACAAGACAGATGGTGGCAAAAAAAAGTAACTACTACTACTTGAATATGTGATGTTAGGGTTGCAGCATTCTGCACAGCGGAGTACAAAACATAATGACTCTGTGGAGGATTGTTGCAGGAAAGAACAATTCAGTCTCACTGGTGTGAGGCCCAGAACAATTAACACAGTGGGGGGAATAAGCAGCTGGCACTTCCTCCACACACACATAATGGTCCTGACCTGGTGAAGATGCAGCCATGTGGCCCTCCTCGCCAGGAATAAAAATGAAAGCTGTAATCTTATTTCGGGAGATGTAATTGAAAACAAGCCAGCATGCCAGGGCCAGGAAGTGTAAGTGAGCAGATAGTAATTAGCTCCAGCATGATCCACGGATCAGATTAAGGCCAGGCTCCAGCACATTAACACGGTGTCAGCTAGGGGAGACGTTTTGATCCTGCAGTTTACATTTTAATTTGAGCTTTTCTGGCAAATGTAGGGCTAACTCTGAATGGAGACCTCCCCCTCCTCCAAAATAAATCCTGCTTTTACCATTCTACTTTGAACTACTTTTAATAATTCAAATGCATCCCCACTCCTGAAAGACGCAGTGTGGCAGATTGATTAGATGCTCTGCGAAAGATGGGTGAGATGAATTCTTTTTTTTGTACAAAGGTCAAACAGCCAGCGTATGGCATAAAAACATCATCAATCATGGCAGTCATGATGATCGCAAAATACAGCTTGTGAATTTAGCAGCTACAAAGAATCTAATTGTTTCACTTAAACATGTAATCCTACTTTTCTTTCTGGATCGTTTTTCTTTTCCCTCTGGATGCTGGCAGGTTTCCTTCATATGGATGCTGGGTTAAAACTTGAGGGATTTGGGATATCTCTCAGAGGTCAATGATGGATACAGTGTCAGCACTTAAAAAGGACAGTCTTGTACCATCTGCAGGGTCCCTCACCCGAGTGTGAGGCTACACCTCTGGAGGCCTTCAGCCAAGCTGTTAGGGTCAGTGTCAGTAATGGATTGGGTTGCTGGCACTTAACAGATCATTTGTCGCCAGCAAAAACGGCAATCAAGAGGCCATATGTACATCAATGTGTATGTCGATATCCGCCGGCAGCGCCATCTGTATCAATCTGACTTGAAGCGAAAAGGGAATACATGTAAGTTCTGGACTTCAGTGTCAATGTATAGTTGCTACATAGTATCACATTACCACCACCCCTATCATTTATTATAACGCCTCCAGTTTTTTCTCTGAAGGTCAGTTTGTCTTCCACAAAAACTTTTCCATTTGACTGTGATTTTATACATATAGTAAAACCTTTTATTAAAACCTTTTTTAGGAAATCAGCATGTGACTGTGAAGAATAATGAAGCTAAGGCCACATAAGCACTACATTGTACAGCAAAATGGTACGACACACATATCACCTGTATCATTTCACAGCAGCACAGAGCCATGGGTAAATGGGTACAGTAAAGTGTAGCCTGTTTGTCTGCTCGGCATTTCAGCAGGAATCATTGATTTTACATTGCCTTTTTTCTCAGGTCGTATAGCTCAAGTAAGTTATAAACATGCAGTTAATGTTCTCCAATCAACAATACAGTTGGCCTGCATACACAAATAGAACCCACAATGAGAATCGTGTGTTTTTTAAAGTTCTCTCATAAACAAAAAAATATAAATTCAGTTCAAAGACACAGATCACACCCTTTGTATTCAGGATTCTACTGTTAAGAGAAAAAAATCCACATGCTGTCACATATTTGTGGTTTGGGAAAGAAAAGGTTATGTTCATGGAAATAAAAAAGGAATAGCTTTTGGTGCACTTTGGTGCACTTTTCCTTTGAGCTGTTTCTAAGTGGGAGCTATAAAACCACAGTCTTGAAACCTGCTCCTGTAACCACGCACAGAGCTTCAAAACCCAGTCGGCTTAATCATAGCTTTTGTTTAATTGCAAAAATGCGTGCAGGAGGTTTGAACTCAAATGAGGGAAAACCATTCAATCCTCTACAGCTGAGTATATTTATGAGGTTGGAAGTTCTCTGAATGTCTGTTTGTCTTAGTCACTTTCAAAGATCAATTGAGTGTGAACACGAGAATTCTAATAGCTGCCTGTAGGCTAGGCTCATTGTACGGGGGCAAAACAAGCCCCCAAACATACCCTTTCATCTGCCCTCTGCCCTTACTTGTCTCACATCTTTTTCTCTATTTTACACACACTCCGAGTTCGCCGCATTCCCACACAAGCTATAAACACAGAAAGTGCTTGCCGGTTTAGGCACGTCTCGCATGCAAAAACTGAGAGCTACAGCTTTTAAATGCCATCACCATATACCAAGACACGCTGAATGAAAAATTAAGGCAAATAGACCCTTTTTGATAAGTTGTTGACAGGGGAATATTATATATAATGGAGCCTGAGTACACTTGCAGTGACGGTGTTGTTGGCCTTTGTTCTGTTCAAAACTGTCCTAGCACAGAGAGAGCCACAAGGTTCCTTTTGGCAAGACAGCTAAGGTTTTATGACACGCAGTACAGAAAAAAAAACTTCAGTCAGCGTGACTTGCCAGCTGGATTTTGAAGAAGGACAAGGCCAATGTTGTGTGGATTTCAGAGCAGGCCTGGCAAGTCCCACAGATTCCTCTGACTCTGGCTAGAGTTAAAATTACTACTTACTATATGACCACCGGCATGGTTTTATTTAGGCTGACGTTGAATGCAACACTCAGTATTTACAGCACCGCCCTCCTCTATCTCCATGCTAATTCAGTCACTCACACCCCCCAGATGCACCCTCCAAAGCTTCCACGCTGGGAGTGTTATTAAAATGTTTAAACTGAACTGACCTGCACATGGACTATCCATTTTCTGAGAATAAAAGCTCTCAGGCTGGAGATACTTTGATAATAGCTGAAAGCTTATCTGAGAATGGGCCAGACAGGAAATGCAGCATCCATGATGAAAGCAGCTGAATGGGCACGTGTGCTATTCCTACTTGAACACAGAAAATCAGATTCACAGATGCATATGTATTTGCGTTTGTGTCAAGTCCTGGCTGGGTATTTATAATAGCAAACTATGCAGGGATATATTAAACACACACATATAATATTAATATTAATATTAATCAATATGTACTTTTCTCTGTGAAATGGAAAATATGCAATGTGTTGACTTTCTCCAGAATACCTTTTCAATTTCAGACACTTTAATAACAACAGCGTAATGCAATTCCAACCTACTGGAGCCACGATACAAACTGAACACAAATAAGAAAATGGGGTACGATACGATTCAGGAAC
>NW_023339763.1:24940225-24966534 GCF_004916995.1 Morone saxatilis | reverse complement strand
AAACCTCGGACAGACCCTTTGGCTCTAGGTGGGTGGTCGTCTGCACCAAGATCATCACTGTCTGATAGAAGGTTGGCGGTTTGATCCCCAGCTCCTACTGCTGCGCGTTGTGTGAATGTGTGTTAATTTCTGATTCTGTGTAAATAGGTAAACGTGGCATGTAGTGTAAAGCACTCTGTGTGGTTGGAAGACGACAAAGCTGCTATAAAAGTACAGTCTATTGACCAGTATAATTTAATGACACCTGCCTCCGTTACTGATGACTTGACCACACACGGGAGAAGTGTCTGCTCTCTTTCAAAAGGAAATGCAAAAAAGTCTGAAAAGTTGCTAAATCTGCAAACTAAAATTGCAAAAGTAAAGCAGGATTTCTCATTCTCTACTTTGAAATTGTGCCCTGATTATTCATTATGGATTTCACTAATGATGAATAATGAGAGATTACCTTTCAAGCCATTCAGTCGAATCAGTACCGATAACATAACCCTGCTGAGTCACGGCACAAAATGAGCCTACACACACTCATATACACCATACACCCTGTGACATGACAGAGCCATAAATAGAAACATTTTTGCAAATTCAAACCGCAACCTCAGAATGAGCAGGGATTGATCGGAAATGTGTGCATCAATATTTTGCTTCACAGTGTTCAAAAATGAAAGATGACATCAGATAACACTAATGACTGATTTGAAGCGCGTTGCAATGCGTTACAAGTCGATTATGAGCCTATTTGAAGCACAGATGTCTCTTTGTTGCAGCCCACTAATACTGAGAGAATTACATTTGCGTCAGTGTCATCACAGTTGTACCATGAAGTAGCTTACTTCATTTACAACCCTTGCTTTTTTCCTGATGTTACATGAGGATGTGATTGTAACGGAGGACCTCAGCTTAGTGTGGTAATGATGTCTTATAATGCCCTGCAAGCACCACTTCTTTTAGTAGTAAAGCCCTGTGAGACAATGCAAACTGAACCAAGGTCGACAATGGAGCCAGTGAATCTACTTTATGCCCACTACATCTCTGCCTCATTTTTTTCCACCCACACCAGCAAAGGAAGGATATAGTGCTGTTTAAGAGAAAGGAAACCTGAAAGAGAAAGACAGTGAACAAGCTTCAGTGTACAATTAAGGTACCATACTTTGTATGGGTACACTGCATCACACACAAACACAGTTTCTTTTGCAGATGCATGCACTTCATCTGGACTCTGACTGGGTATTAAGTTGTTTCAGAACAGCTCACCGCCTGCAGCTACTGTGAAAGATTCCCCCAACACTGCAGGTGTTCCAGAGCAGCCCTATCATTACCCGGCTGCCTTTTACCCTCCCTCCTGCTTCAGCCCCCCTCCTCTTGCTTCTCCTTTCCGTTTCTAACCAAGTTTTAAAGCCTGAATAAGTGCTTTGATCCAGCCCTAATCCCTAGTCTTGCTGCTTGAGAACTTTACAGTTGAGAGCAAATTGATTGACAGTTCATAATCCCCTTCTTTGACATGCGTACCTGCCTTGTCCTCAACCCCATTAATCAAAATCAAAAGTCCTGCACAAAACAATAAGGCTTTTCTTTTGGGGCGAGGTTTAGAGGCAGCTGGACAGCCAGGCAAGGTGGGGAGCAGGGAGCGATAAGGCAGCGCTCTTTGTGTTTTCGTTTCGTTTTTTTTTTTTGGTACTGAAAAGTAGACCTGACTCATCGCACTGACACATACAGTACAGTGGTGAGTTTGCACTGCCCTGGGCCTGCCTAGATAACACTATCTTGACTCAAGTATCAGGGCATGAATAGGAGCACAGACATATCTCTGTTAGGAGGTGTGTGTGGAGGAGGATGCAGGAGGTCTCCTTATCTAAACAATGTCCTTGAAATTTCAAATGCACCTCTTGTCCTCAGGTTTTAGACATTAAAAGAGCAACTAAACCCCTAAATTCTCCTTGCTCCCTCCCTTTCAGCAAAGAGCTAACCAAGCTATCTAGCCATGAGCAGCTGCTGTCAGACTCTGTGTCCATGCTAGAAACAACAGGTTTGTGACGAAAACTGCCACCACCTGCCTTAAGATTAGCCAATAGTGAAATTCAATTGCAATAGCTGGGTTTCAACCAGTAGAGGGAGGTTACGTGACGTATGCATAGTTATAGCACAATACCTAGAATTCATATAAAATGTCAAGATTTGGGCCTGAACAACAACACTACTACATACCAATAAACATTCGTCTTCAGCTAAAAAAAGTGGTTTGGGGATTTAGTTACTCTTAAAAGATGCAGTAACAGTCAGAACTACTACATAATTATTTTTAAGCCCTAGCTTTAAAGGACCAGTGTGAAGGATTTAGTGTCATCTAGTGGTGTAGTTGCTAATTGCAACATCCTCGCCTCACGCCTTCCTTCCAAGCGTGTAGGACAAACTGCTTTGAATGCAGAACTTTGAAAAATGCAAGAAGACCTTATTGCAAGAAGACCTTATTTTGAAGTGTTTGGATAGTCAGTTTGAGGTTACTGTAGAAACATGGCAGTTCAACATGTTTACCTCAGTAGAAGACGATCCGCTCCCTCTGTAGATAAAAACGTCTCCTTCTAAGCTAACGAAAACACAATAATTCTTTTTTTTAGGAGATTATACACTAGTGAAGACATACACTGGAACTCTAATACAGCAATACAGCAAGCAACCAGTATCTCTCTATCGAAGAAATGGCATATGAACCTCTTTTGTTTCTCATGTGTAAAACCCAAGAATGCTACTGCCATGAGCAGGAATTCCAGGGAGAACATGGCCTTGACTTGCTGCTACATTAAGGCAGAGTAGAGGACCAAAACACTCCGCTGCTACAAATCATCAGGGCCCAGCATACCAGGACTGTAGGCAATGGGACAACAACAGGACTGGAGGCTACGCATGTTTGCAGTGTCTTCATTCCTCCATCAGCTCCTAACACCTGCTGCTGCCAAAAAAACACTTGGGCATTCCCAAAGTAAATAAACATGGGTTAATTCAGTCAGAGAGAGAATGTTTAAAAATGATATATTGGAAATCTTCTGTCATTTTCATATTTGAATTTATCACTATACCTATGCTTGGCATTCTGTTACAACTAAACTGTGAAAACCCCATTTCCAAGGTTGCCTTATTTGTTAGATTTTACATGAACTTAACCTCTAAATAATCCATGAAAGGTATTTTTAAATCAATTCAAGATCATATTTCTGTCAAACAATTGGTCATCTTTTCCAGGGAGGACGAATTTAAGACTTTTATCACTATTGTCTTCAGTCTTGGTGATTTGATCAAATTTGTTTATTTGTGCAGGACTAGTGAGGAAAGCTTGGCTTTATCATGAAATATTTTGCCTTCTTTTATTGATATTTGATGTTTTTGGCCTTCTTGCCCTTTAGCACTGGGTTGTGAGCGAAGCTCAAAAGTATTTCAGAAAATTTCCAAAATACAAAACTATTCATGAAATGTGCTTTACAGGATATGGATCCATGTTAGATAGAATGTGTATCACAAAGTAGCCTTTGTCCTGTGTTTGTTTTTCAATTTCGTGTGAAAAACAGGTTTGGTGAAATTGTACTTTTTCCCCTGCAGACGTCAATTTTGGCGCTTTTTACTTTCACCCAAGTAAATGTTTACACCAGTAATTTTAATTTGCCTTCAGTGAGGAAAAATTACTCTTCCCTGAGCAGGGAAGGAGCGAAACAATGTGAGGAAAAACAGCTCTTTACCATTCGGAGCCTGAGCTAAAAAGGTGCTGTGTAGTTTGCTGGTAAAGGAAGAACACTGGCTATGCAAATATAGACTGTGTGTACACACACACACACACACACACACACACACACTCTCCTGGAAGACAAAATGCTGAACAGGTGGCTGGGAGCAAAACAGCCATTTTCTGTGTGTATCTGTCTCCCTGCAGCCATGAGTCCAAATGGATAGGATAGGTCATGCAGGTCAAACAAATTCTTCCCACTCCCTCTGAAGTGCCTCTGTGGGGGTTGTGGGTGAGGGGTTGCTTTAGAAACCCCATCCTGACAGCTGCTTTTGTCGTTACCACGCTACCTTGGACTAAATACACCCTGGGATCCACACTCAACAAAATGTATTGTACAGTTCTGTTTTTCTCCCCCGTTATGAAAAAAGCCTTCTCACTGTCCTTTCATGCTCATCTCTACTTATTGCTCACATCTGCATCTGCTGAGGAATGCAGACCACTCTGATGTCTGAGGGGGTCAGCTATTTATATTTTAACCATGACAGAGAGAGAGATTGATTAAGGGACTCCTGTGGGTTTAAGTTAAGCCAGAACAAAAGGCGAATGTAATCAAAAACCAATTGACCCAAGGACAAAACAGTAGGATGAAAACATTGAGACTCTTTCTGAGAAATGGAAGACATTTATACAAAATAGCACAGACTCAAACAGAAACCATCAATCTCTACCTTAAGTGGGGCAATAATAATTCAAGTGTCAAGTGGTTTCAGCATTTGGGCATTAAGCTTCTGAGGATATTTTGGGGTTAAATATTTGTTAAATAAGTGTGTGATAGATTGTTGTAGAGATGTCAGATGTTCAGTCAAACTTTTCAGCTCCAACCTCAAGACAAGTAAGACACAAACAGCCAAACAAGTTACAACATACTATACAGGATTTGTCCATTACTTTTTTTTAACTCATCATTCAAAGTTGGCCACTCCTTAGAGCACCTTTGGTCGAGCTACATAGAGAATGAATGAGGAGAGGCAGAGACGTCAGTGAGAACAAAGGAACATTTTTTGATTTTCTGATCATTTCACAGCGCTTTCGTTCTAAAGCACAAATAATCACAGCGACACCTCCACACAACCCTGCAGGAAAGTGCGGTGGAATGTCAGCATTATTTCTGCTAATTCAGCCACTTTTTAACAGTGATGAGTTTTCTGACACACTCAATGTGGAAGTGACTTTGGTGGCGCTGACGTTCTTGTGGTTAACCATTCTCACACTTTTCACTCCTCTTAAATCACATGAAATGCGTATGTCAGTTGCCACAGTTTTTGGTCTGACTCCCTAAAAACATCCCTCTGATTCTGAAAAAACAAAGAGCTCCATCTCATTTCGATGCTATGTTGAGAACCTCAGCTGCTATACCTTTCCCTCTGCCTCTCTCCGGGGACCATATGTTATTGCTGGTCTAGTCCCAAAGTGAAACACACACACTTCATATAAACTTCCTCATCAGCTGCAACTTGGCCTTTGTGTGCCCCTGTGTGTGGTGCCCTGTAGTAGGAGGTGAAGATGGAAAGGCAAGCACCCTTGAGAATTGAGGCTTATTCATTCTATATGGAAAAATGCCCACTGCTTGCTTCAGCAAGCTGCAGAGGCACCAGCATGTCTGGACAGCAACATTATGCTCGTCAGTGGAGATGGACGCAAACATTAGACCCACTTGTTAAAAAAATAAAACCGAGTGCCCTCCATTACTTACTAACAACCTAATTTGCCAAAAAACAATGAGCAGTGCAATCATTTGTTTCCCGTGCTGAAGAGACAGTCTGAGAGACGGGTACAGCAATTAAGAGCGAGGAAGACATTTTGACCTTCAGCAGATGCCCTGTCGTTATGTTTGTGTGCATGCTTAAGGCGTACACTTGGCAGTTGAGGAAAGTGAATTGCACAATTGCCTTCTCAGTGGAGGTCCATTACCAGAGACGCATAGAGAGTCAACCCGTGGCAGCTCTCCATGTTTATCAGAGAGGGTATTAATGGACACGGCTTGCCAAGTGATGCTCGCCAGCAAATGGTTAAAAAAAAGTCCATCAGCAGCTAAATGCTCAGGCTGGCTGATACGGAAGAAAAAGACACTAAACAGAGCTGTGAATGGGCGCTTTATCATTACAAGGTCTGTGGCTGGTTATCTAGGGACGGCAAGTCCACCCTAAGAATTCCATCATCCAGTGGAAACAGCCATATCTTAGCCCTATCTGGGAACAATGTAGATATTAAAAGGATTAAGACATTATCTATCAAACACCGTAAAAAATAATTTCTCAAAAGAGTCAAACACATATAAATGCTGACATTTAAGAGGAGTACCAGAAATATCTAAAGCAACTCTGGGTTTGATTGAACTTTTGGTTCTCCTTTAAGGAACTGGAATAAAAAATATGCAGTGTGTTTTCTCTTTTCACAGAAATATGATAATATAACCTTCATTCCTTGTTTTCAATACTCTATCATTTATATTGCCATTAATAAAAGATGATGTAGAATTGTTTGGGTGGAGTTTTCCAGGTGTTTAACAGGTCAACCATGCATGAGGTTCAGTTCAGATTTCACCTTCATTGCATTGGCTACTCCTCTTGGTTCGCTCTGACAACAAAGCAGCAGCCATAAGCCTTATCTCCTGGCTTTAAAATGACAAGAAGGACAAGTCACATCACTCCATACACCATAACTTACAAGTAGAGTTCCAGCCTCAGGAATATTTGCCTTAGGGCCTTTACCTATTAAACAAAGGCACAATTTTACAATGATTTCCTAACTTGAAACTGTAAAATTTCAATTTGTAACATTAAAGAAATCTAATTATACTGGCAGCAGATATATTTTATCATGTTATCATGTGTTTGGAGCCATAACAAGGGGTTCAAAAGATTCAAGAGGCAGAAAAAGCAGGCACAGTTAAGATGACCAAACTGAATTCTCAAAGTAACAAGTGGCACTGTGTACCTTATTACAGATGGAAATATGACTTGAATTCAAGATAGCAAAAACAGATGTCAAGAATAAAAGGAAATTTTAGATTGCTTGTCACAGATTTACCAAGTTTTTGGTAATTGTTGTTAAGCTGCAGAAGGTAATTCTTACAAAAATATTTTTTTATATATTTGCTGAGATTCCCACTGTGTTCTGACAGTGGTACATGAGACAGATAATCTGTGAAAAACAACTTCTTCTGGCTCTTTTTAGTGCTCCTAATGGCATTTGCAAGAATCCACCGGGCCTGAATAAAAACAACCAATCGGAGACAAGAAAGATAGTTGATTGTTGAGTCTCATTCCCACGGTGTCAAATACAGACACTTTGGCACCCTGTGAATGAGATACAACAATCAACTATCTTCAAGCCTTCAACCCAAAGAGTCTTAACTTTATGTGGTGTTTTTTGTAAAGATGATCTGTCTCATGTGCTACTGTCAGGACACGGTGAACATTTCAGCAAATATGACAAAAAGTTATTTTTGTCTACTGCAGCTTTAACTTTGCACATATTCAGTTCTTCAGCTCTCAATCACTCGCTGACTTTAACCTGTATTCAGGCATACAAGCACGTGTATTTAACAGTCCCAGTTGTGAATTGGGACAAAGGCCAACCAACTGAGCTTTTAGCTGCAGGTGATGCGACACACCGCCTGAAACAGCAAGAATGATGCAGCACGTGTTTTTCGGGTTTGTCAGGCGGTGGGTTAAGGATGAAACAATAACAGGAAATCAACAGTGGTTCTGACAGCCATCTGTCCTGAAAAAGATGTATCCTCAAGGTGATGGCACCAATTTATACAATGCCAACAGCAGATTAAGGGGAAATTAATAATGTCCTCTGGAATGATTTGACAGGCAGGGGCTGATTTAAGGACTTGTCATGGCTGCTAATGGCAGAGTTTGTTTCAGGTAGACATGAATTTGTGAGGATGATTTATTCGTTTTTACTAGGAACAATCTAGCCACAAGTGACAGACTGGTGTCTGAACAGGCATTCAGAGCTTCCTAATGCTTTATTAACAGCAGAGCATCATGATTTCATGAGTGTCCCATAAAACTGCTGTGCATGATCACCACAGTCCAAGCACTGAATCATAATTACAACTTTATCAGTAATCATCTGTCCTTTGTTTCCTCCTCCTCTTTTCTTCCATTTATTTCTCTCAGCCTCTGTTAGACTTCTCATTTCTTCTGCTATCATTCTGTCCTATCACTTTTATTCTATTCCTCCTTCAAAGGGAGAACATCAAATTATTTCCAATACCTCCTAACTGACTAAGAATATCATGTTACAATACAGGTTTGAATAGACATTCATGTATTTAACAGGTTTAATGTAGAATATTTATAGGATTTTATTGTTACCTTCATACATTATAAAGTGATTATAAAGGTGACAGTCATAAAACTAACCTAGTGTATCAAGTGTGTCTTCTGCTCTAATCTTTAATCATTCAAGAGCCTGGATGTGACAGTGTGAAAATTAAGACATTCTCTGTGAAGAAACTTAACATACCTGTAAAGCAGGTATATGTGGGCAACCATAAAGGTCATCTCCTTTTCAGCTACATTATCTACATCACCTGACCAGGTGAGGTCATTTACATGTAGGTAGCTGGGTGATGAGATCTGAATGAGAACCAGCTTGGATTTGTTTTATTCTGCAACAGAAAGCAACTAAGTATTTAAAGTTAGAAGGTGCAACTATTGTATGTCATTGTGCACTGTCCAAGTTCCTATAAGATACTCTGTGTTAGTGTACAGCTGCTGAATGCACACTGCAGCCAAACACTGAATCTATTTGCGGGCTAAACATGCAATTTATTTTGTACTGGAAGGTTCTGTTGCCCCTGTAGTATGTGTACCTCTTAATGTTTGTTCTCAACTAACTCAGGCTAACACTAAACACTAAACTATGTATTCTTACACATCCCATAAAAATATGAGATATCCCTTTTTCGTCATTTCGTGTTTGTGTCCTGTGTAAAACCAAATGCATATCAATTCTTGCTAGAGTTTGCATTTTTTTTCTTGCTAACTTGACCAGAAGTTTCACAACACAACAATGACTATGGTTTATTCAAGGTTTTAAAAGACACAGGGAATGACAATGAGAGGCTGTCTGTTCCAAAGGGAGCCTTTTAAATGTTTAGCATCGTTTCCCAATTCGCAGCACGAAACAATTCCTGAGTTTTCACTCGAATTACTGAATACCGGCACATGACACATGGAAATGTTGATAATTGGCGCAGATGTAGAGCGGGTCGTCCACTAATTGGAAGGTTGGTGATTCGATCCCTGGCTCCTCCCACCGCATGTCAGAGTATGTCCTTATGCAAAATACTGAACCCCAAATTGCTCCAGATGCTATGCATGATGAATGTGTATGAATGAGTTAGTTCTGTTTGATTGGCTTTGCCATCACTGTGTGAATGGGTGAATGTGGTACAGTGTTATAGCGCGTTGAGTCGTCAGAAGAGTAGAAAGGCGCTTTACAGACCATTTAAAATAATTGCCACACACATTAACCTGTTCCCACAAAAGGTATCCATTTGAAACACGATGGCTTTCTTTCACATATGTATCCAGCACTCAGTACCTTAGTCTGAGTGCCTTAGTCTGGGGTCTACTCCCTTTAGGACTTGGAGTTGGAATTTTGCCCTCAGGCACTCAACCGCAGTTTTCTTTCTCTGATCAGCTCCCTGGAGAGCTCTACAAGTTTTAACTTGAAAAAGAAAATGTATTTGGAATTTCTAGGCGAAAAGAACAGACTGTTCCATCAATATGACAAACTTATGGGCAAAATCACTCACTCCTTCAGGTAGCCACACACAGCACAGCCAGAATTTATGTTGTGAAATAAAAGCAAATATGTATTCAAATGAGACTGAGACAGATAATATGACTTAGCTCCTCAGGGTATCTATTTATTTTGAACATGATTAACTGAATTTAGTGAGCATCAAGTGAGGCTTTATTACTGCACCAAAGCATTTATCTTCAAAGCTGCATGTCCCAAACTCAAGCCTCGAGAGTGAAAGAGAGATAGAGAGGGAGAACAAAGCTGAAAAGCCTCAAGTTATCTATCCTGCATTTTGCATATTACCAATTTTCTTGTTCTGTGGATGGAAGCAATTCTTTCTAACTTTAAACATTTGAAATGACTGTTCCCTCGCCACCCTCTTCATTCTGCACCTTCTTCAGCAGATGTGGAAAGAAACAAACTCAATGGTGGAAGGGTGAAAAAATGTGAACACTGGTGCTACTGTATTCCTCAAAGGAAAGGTGACAGAAGGCACACCTTATTCTCTGTTGTCTGTGGAAGCAGCTGGGACAAGGGGGTGTGAACACAATACTAAGCAGTAGCTTAACTGAATGGCTGCACTAGAATAACTCCAAACTCCTCCACATTTGCCACCCCTTCCCAGTTCCCTCAGAATCTGCCTCTCTGTCCACCTCTCAGTCCCTCCCGCCCCGCCTCGTCCCATGGGGAGCAGGCTTCAGCTGCTCTGCCCCCCGACTCTGGAAACTCATCCCACCGGACCTCAGGAACCTGGACTCTCTCACACTTTCAAATCAAGACTAAAAAACTCACCTTTCAGAATTGCATACCCCACTTAACTGTAAATGCCATTCTATTACTTATTGACATTTCTTACTGTTATTAAAAATTTTTTGGTTGATACGGTAGTCCTCGAGTGCCAGAGAGGCGCTTTAAATAAATGTATATAATATTATTTTTTATTAATAAAAAAGGAGAATATTGTACACATGGGACTTGACAGAGATGCCATAGTGTGAGCCAAGCAAAGAGCAGTGAGACAAGTGTTGAGAGGGAGTCAGGGCTGGAGATAAGCCAATTCCTCATTGGCCTCAGGTGTCTTTATTAGCAATGCTGTATGTGTCAGCAAGAGACACGAGGAATGCTAGCAAATGTTGCAACTTTGCACTGTAGCTGTATGGGCTGCCTTAATAAATGATTGAAAGTGATGCTATTTCTTACTCACCATTATCTTTAACCTGGGTGGTCACCGCAGACATCGCAAATCCCAATACACGGTTTCAGGCCGACTTGTAACTGTGTTTTTGGTCTCGGCCTAATAGGTAGAGAAGAGATATAGAGACCTCCCAAAAGTATCCCTGAAAGAGAAATCCCACCTGCTTTTTATCAGTGTAAAACACGTTTGAAAAGCCTGTAGCAGTTTTCAGAACAGGGTTAAAAGTCATAGTATGAAATGTCAAAGAGAGTTGTCTGAAGGATGGTATAGGTGAATACCGAGTGCTGAGAAAATCTTGCATATGAAGATAAGCTAGTGGAGGATGGAGGGTGTTGTCTACTGACTAGGTCCATAAGAGATACCCTGGTATTTCATAAGGACAAAAGAGGCAAAGCATACAGTGGTTCCAACCAGACACACAGTTAAAATTAGACCGATAATACCCTTGGCCCCACACGACGAGAACATCAGAGTACAGCAGTCTTGTCTTGGCTTATAGCAAAACGGTAAAAAAATACAACATCAAGACTGCAGCCGTGCAAGGATTCATTATGAATCTAGATTTTAAGCCCTGTTGTTCAGAAATAAAGTTGGAGTCATACAAAAAACTTTGCTTTAGTAAAAAATAATAATAATTTGGTCAAATGTACCCTTAAATGTGTAGCACAAATTAAATTACTTTATAACACATGATATATAACAATAATATTTTTTTAAAGCCTGGTATTTATCATGAAGATTTTTACAGATTTAGGTTATAGTCTATTTCCCATTTTACAATATGACATTTGTCAGACTGAGATATTCTATATATATTTGGAAAGGATGTTTTGAGAAATTAATGATAATGTTGAGGTTGAGCCATAATGTTGAGTTTTGTTTGGATGGATGATTTAAGTACAGAGAATGCAAGAATTGTTCCTCTCGACGTTGTACTTTTGGACCAAGTGGGAAAATGATACCATGTTTAGATGAGTGGTGCCTTTTTTAATCCTTGTTTTTAAAAATTAAGTGGCTTCTTGTCAATTGGAAAATTAGGTTATTTCAGATGGACTAAATGATATGCGTCTGTGAAACAAGGATGTGCGGTGGGAGACGCAGCGTCATATGTGAACGGGGTATAAATCCTTATCTCATAACTCATTATCTTCCCTAAAAAATTCCTGACTTTCCTTCCTCCATCAGCGTTTACAGAATGCTAGTAGTATTTTTGCGTATGTATAAGATTCCTGTGGACACTGGTCATTGATACTGTTTCTTTAGCTGTTTCCCCTTCGTTGAACTACTCTTTGGGAATTCGCTATGTTCGGAATGGCTGGTGTTGGTATTATAATCCAGATGCGGATGCGGTGGAATAGTGATGTTAATTGACTGCTTGAGCTGTGTGGTTATGATTTCGTTGATTTTCTTGGGGCGGCTGTGGCTCAGAGGCAGAGTGCGTCGTCCCATAATCAGAGGTTGTTGGTTCGACCCCAGCTCCTAGTGCCATGTCAGAAGTATCTTTGAGCAAGATACTGAACCCAAATTGCTTCCCGCATTTGGTGTTCATGAATGCGTTGTTTCTTGTCGATAACTTTGGCCTCACTGAGTGAATGTATCCATGTAGCGTAAAAGCGCTTTGAGTTGGAAGACTAGAAAGGCGCTATACAAGTACAGGTCCATTTAACATTTACCGGTGAAAACTAAATCTGTCTTTCATGCTGCTTGTAAGTTGAGAATAGTCTCTTTTATGGCTTTGTTTTCAAAGATAAGAGAGATGAACCGGGTGTTCAGAGTGTTATAGTGATTTGTTTTCCCTCATGCGTTTGTCTATTTGGTCCTGACTGAATTCCAAGCTTTGGTGAAGTGCCTGGAATTCCCTGTGCAGCATCAGTGAGTGTGATGTGGGTGGTGTTGCACTGCAAAAACAGCCCTTCTACAAGCCAAATATTTTTAAAGATCAAAATGTATTTTATTAATCAAAACAAATTTGCCAATGGGGCAAGCCAATATTGCCTGGCAAGAATTCTTAAAATTTGTATAAAAATCTAGCTACTGAAAGACTGTAATGGGCCTTAAACTAGAAAATGTCAAAAATGTTAGCAAGTTCTGCTTAGTACAAGCAATGAAACTATATTATTTATTATAGACTTATTTAAGATAGACTTTTTCAACTTTATTCAGCTGAATTTAAGAATATGTCCCTAATAGTAATAAAAAAAATTTGAATAAGACACAATTTCTTTAAACAGCATAATAAAAATAAAGTGACTTTTTCTTAAAGGAAGGCACCAGAAGCATTCTTATTTTTAGCGTTTCTTATTGAAACAATGACAAGCTAAACAGCGGCTTCATTTCCAACACTGGGACTAGACTACTTTTTCTTAAACTGAGAAGTTGTGCAAAATAATGCCTCCTAAAATAAGGAAAATAATATTGTTCCTCTGCTGGCATATTATGCAAACCATTGTTGAACTTGTTAAATCTAGCTCAGTATTAGCTGTGATATCTTAATAAGACTAAGTTTCTCAGAAACAAGGCTTTTTTGAAGTGTGTACCCGGGCTGGAGAGTTTTGTGGGGTTTGAAGTGACTGTTGAAGCACTTGTCTATATATTGTTCCAAGTGGTCCAGGTTTCTTGATGTTATAGTTTTGGGTCGTCCCCTAATCAGAAGGTTGTTGGTTTGATCCCCGGCTCCTCCCTGCCCACATGTCGAAGTATCCCTTGAGCAAAGATACTTGAACCCCAAATTGGTCCCGATGCTTCATGCTGCATCAGTGTGTGAATCTGAGCTAAACGCTGAAATAACTCTCAATGACAAGCAATACTGTCAATGGTGCAATGGCGCTTGTCTGTACGCATGCCATCTGTACGCTCAGTTGGGCATAGCAGGAGAACCGACTAGCCAAGTCCAGAAAAGCAATTGTCTTATGGAGTTTTACACTGCCGCTTCAATCTCTGCACTGATATGACAACTTCTGACAATATTAGCATTTCAGTCGGTAACGGGGCGTTGTGCTGTTTGCAATGATCACAGATAATTGGCTATTTCTGGCTGCGTGTTAATTAACGTGACACATGCTGACAGGATTCCGTCAAGGGTAAAATCTGAAAACGTGTCAGGCCTTGTCTTGAATTGCCTACAACCTTAATACCACCATTCAATGGCTCAATCTAGAGTGTGCACATCATGTACTAAAGATGAGTCCTTACTGCAGCCCAGAACCCCTTGCTGCATGTCATCTCCTCTCTCTTCTCAATTCCTGTCTCGCAATGGGTGTTTACTAAAGTGTCTGTGAAAACAATAACTGAACAAAAATATTTTTTCAAAGAGAAAAGAGGGACTTAAAGCTGCAGTAGCTAATCTGTATGGAATAACCTTTTGTCATATTTTCTGAAACTGAAAATCTGATTTTTTTCCACAGATTATCTCTCATGTACTACTGTCAGGATATAGTGAATTTTTCAGCAAAGTTTTTTTTTTTTTTTAAAGTTACCTACTGCAGCTTTAAACACACAGGTCCATCTCAAGGAAAAACCTGTGGAGCACTAGTATGACTGTCTGACATCTGTGCTCTCATCTGGCAGCAGCTACCTGTGTCCACTGAGGTCCTAGCCAGGAGAAACATAGCAACACTGGGGCTTCTGAGTTACTCCTTAGTAACAGAGGAACAGTGGCAGCGTGGTGCGCTTACACAGACTATCTTTCAAAAGGAGAACTGCTCTGTATTCCTCAAGTTCCCTCCTGCAAAACACTGAACTACCAACTCCAGGGCTGCTATTCTGCTGCTGACCCTGCAGACAAAAAAGTCAGGATCTCCCTGCATGAGTTAATAAAGAATTAAATTAAAATGGAAGGGAAGCAGTGAAAGGGTTTGCAATATTCTCCAGAGGCTGCTGCTCTGATGCACAACAAACGAACATACCTAATTACATATCTCAAATTCATGACCCTTTCACTCAACCCTTGCCTGGCGCCAGTGTGGCTTCTTAATAGCTGGGTCTATGTAAGGAGAAAGAGAGGGCATCAAAGAGGAGACAGAGACTAAGAGGGGTGGTGAGATTTCGAAATTGAAGTCACAAATGCAAAGAGACGGAGGAAAGCAACTTTCTACATTGTCGGCAGTTTCTCTGTGAGACTGTGTCTAGTTGGCTGAATTGAACACTAGCCCAAAAAAACAGAACAACTGCAAAAGTGTGTGACTCTGACTGTATATGTCCTATCAGGGGAAAAAAGCCTGTCCGTGAGTGATGCAGCAAAAGTGAGAAACACGGGGGAAAACACCCACGGCGAGCAAACTAGATTCACTGAGACAAGCCAATGGCAGTAAACACAACTTTAAGGCAAGCATAATGCCAGGGTTTACTGTGGGTCTTAGCACCATTCAAATGAATAATCTCTCAAATATTGCATAGAATTTGTAAACAAACAGTGTAGCTCAAGCAAAGAAACATCTAAACAGAATGCCAAAGAAATTTTCGATGGTGGGGTGTGTAGGGCAACCATTTCCAATTCCCTCTGCCTCATTTTCCACAAAGCCCAGCAATGAGGTTGCCGTACTTTGTTGATTAAAAATCCATTGGACCGCATATCCCTTAGCATCCTAATGTGAGTGGGTGTATTTGAGATTAAGGCCTTAGCACCTGTAATTTTCTCTTTGTGCTAAGTGTTCCAATTTGAAGTACTCGTTGCAAGGACTGTTTGCTAAAAAGGAAACTTTCTACAAATAAAACATTCCAAAGTAAGCTTGAAGGAAAAGCACAGCTTGTAAATTGCCTTTTTAACCCTTTAAGATTCCCCAGTCATATGTACCCCTACTTAACGTTGTTTACCAAAAATTTATTTCTTTCTGCCAGAGCGGAGTGTTTCTGGGGGCGTGGTTACTGTACAATAACACAACTTTATCGCTTATACAAAAGGCAAACTCCCCTAACTGCTTATGTAGCTTCCATTAGGAACAGCCTCCCAGTGAACACAATCTCTGAGACAGATGAAGGCCTGTCTGAAAACAGCAGTACCAAGGTGATTTTGAGTTTCCAGATAGACTTGTTGCTAAAAGAAGCAAACTGCCACTAATGGTAATGTTAGATGCTATTAGCTAGTCTAGCTAATATTAGCTGACTCAGGCCAGGAGCCAAAACCGGTAAAAACACACCTTGGTACTGGATTCCCAGTCGTCGAACTGTCGACATCGGCTGCTGCATTTGGTAAATATGCGCAAAATATCACTCTGTTTTCTGTTTCATGTGGATTTCAAATGTATTCTTTGGTATGATGCATGAAACATTAATATTAAAAACATTCAGTCAAAGCTTAAAACAGTGACAGAGCCCAATATTGCTGGCAACATTTAACACGTTTATAAATTTCAAAGCTGCGGTTTCAGTTTAATATTTATCCAAAATGACACAGACAACTCTGAGACAACACAGGGGTGCTAAAATTCCAACTACTCCACCAGTACAGACATGCACCATAATAGTTATGAAGAGAGAATGAAGTCCTAGATGATCATTTTTGAGGCTGTGACCATTTGTCTGTCCTGAAAATGCTGCAGTAACAGAGAGAATAATTGTCTCAATTATAACATTCAGGTGTGCCAGTAGCAGCTGTGACACACTCATCTCTTCTGCTGTGTTCTCTGTGGGGCTACACATCTATATGTCATCACCGGGAGAGACAAAACCTTTCTCTTTACTCTTTAAGTCTTTACTGCTGAATAAATACAGATCTCAATGTTCTACAGCATAGTAAGAGCAGACTTCAAAGCTGAGATTCAGTGGTAATCCCCTTAAAATGTATTAATTTGAAACTCCTGCAGATTGTGCGAACATGAGGATGAGAGCGGGGAGCATTCCTGCTTCGCAGCACTGAAACCTGAGCAGCTCGACAGTGTAGGCTCCACAACTAATGTCTTATGTGAAGCAACATGTTATACCACCAACGGCTTCACAAGCACAGAGGTGGCTGTCAGCTTTAAAACCAAAAGCCTGGTCTTCAGGCTGCATAAGGTTTAGGATTACCAACAGAAACAGCAGGCTGGAGGGATAACGGCAAGATACACCAGTCAGATTTTAAGGGAAAGCAAAGGAGGGGATTGTACAAACATCCCAAATCTAGTCCTCATGTATTCTACTGAATATTGACTTTTGTTCAACATTTTGTGAGCTTGTACTATAATTTTTCTATCTTGTTTTGCTTTTTGTAAATACAGTATTCAAAGTTGGCCCTTTCTCCTTGGCACATAGAGAATGAATGAGGAGAGGGAGCAACGTTAGCAAGAACAAAGCAGTCAAATAAATAATAATTTACTGATTGTTTCACAGGTTAGGTCCTTACAAATAAACACAGTCACGCCTCTGCACAACCCTGCGGGAAAGTGCCACATTTCTAGATTTTGTATGAATGCAGCTGAAGCGTAGTTGACACACAGACTTGCATCTTGATATGCATCCACGACATAAGACAGAGAGAGATAGACAGCGATGTAATCTGATCACTATGTTTTCATAGTCCCGACCTCACACCCTGCATGCTGCCCAAAGGTTGACCAGAAAGTTCCTGCATACGAGAGCCTGCTAGTGGGTCATAAGTGATGAATGAGAGGGATCTATACATACAGCTTTTTGCTTTGTTTGGTTAGGTTCCCACTGGTATATTTGTATGTCAGGATAACAATAAACTAGAAACCCAATTAAAGGAAGATGAAACCAGGCTTTCCTCCCATTGCAGCCGAAGGTCAGCACTCTCAGTTCCTCCTACGTTAAATTCTGCCTTTCTCGACTCCAGGCAGGCAGCCCTTAGTAGCTTTGTACATCTAAATGCTTTATTCCCAGGTTGTTCCTGCTGTATATATTTCAGAAACGAGGAGACACATGTTTACACAGCTGAACCCTCCTCTCATCTAAATGTTAACTACCAATGCATCAAGGTGTGTTTATCATTCCTGCTGTAGTTAGACAGCCACCCGAAAGCGATTTACCTCACTCTGGTAAAACAGCTGAGGATACAGCACAGTGCATTTTCAATTTTTTACTTTCCTTTATGGTAAGGAAATTTTACATTTCTAAGATTTGTCTTGCATTTGCACTCACACAGGGATAAAAACAACCACTTTGGCAACGCTTTCTTCCTCACAAAATGCTGCGTTAATTAACAAAAGTTTAGCTGTACCTTTTCCCACATTATCTCTTCCCATCTGCAAAACCCAAAAAGTAAGACAAGTAGTAAGTATTTCACAATGAAAGAAATGAGAAATTATTCATATTGCCTTCAGTGGCATATCCTAATTAAGAGAACACGAAGTTGCATTATAAGCTGTCGCTCAAAGCCGTGTAGGCTCATGCAAGCCAGTCTGCAGAGTCCAAAGCATCCTGGTTGTTAGGTGGCGGACACATTAGCTGGAAGTGGTTTAACACAAACATGGTGATCTACAACTGTAGTGCTTTCATCAAGCATTAGTAACCTTCAGGGGAAAACACAAGATGAATGCTCGCTTTGTGAAGCCACTGGGACGCACCAATTAAAAGTAGCAAACAATGTCAACATGACCCACTTCCCTGTCTCCTCTGGTGCCCACGTTGTCAGCTACCACTCTCTCACAGAGGACAAAGTTTGCAACACACACTCCCCTCCCTGCCTGCACAGCATTTGTCCAAAACACAGCACTGTGCTCTCTGCCCCCAGGCATGTTTGTACCCTACCTACATATACACAATGTAACACTATCCTTTGGCATGCAAAGAAATGCCTCTCTGTCAAATACACTTGCTTTTAAGATTTTTAGGACTCGTCCGCAAACTGACAACCTGCTTGTGCAGAAATGAAATATTGCAGGATAAAAGCTGGAGGAAGTCACAGAGCAGATGTCGTGTTGAGAAATCTAATTATCCTGAAAAGAGTGGCCTGGTGTCTTTTTTAAAATGCTTTTCAGCCTATCTGCATCAGATTGATTTGAAGTTTCTCATGGCAAAAATAATTAAGCAGCTAATGACTGAGTTCACTTATTTTAAGTGGTAGCTTGCATAGCTTCATATTTAACTTACAACATAACCTGGCTGACCTTAACCTCTCAGGAATGCATGTCAAACAACAAGTCAAATGCTTGCATCTCAAATATCAGCCTACTCATGTTCGTAAATATTCAAGTCTGTGTTTAACTTAGAGGAAACCTAGTATATTCTGTTTGGCAATTCATGTGCATCTGAGATAATGAACTTTTAAAGCTACAGTAGGTCATTTTTATAGAAAAAAAAATTCTCGTCATATTTGCTGAAACCTTCACTATAGCCTGACAGTAGGACATGAGACCAATAATCTGTGAAAAAATCAGGTTCCTCTGGCAAATATGACAAAAAGTTATTTTTCCACTGTATTCAATAGTGATCACTCCATTGTACAGAGTGTGAACAACTTGTTTCATAGATTGGAGTTTCATGGACTTTGGTGGGCTATCTTTCATCTGTCTTGTGTTAACTGGATAAATAGCTGGTTAAATGGTCTAAACAGTGGACCAGGCTTTTTTATTCCCATAAATGCATCCAGGATGCTTCTTCAGTAGAGTGATCCTGAGACCTGCATGTCTTCATCAACTCACAGATTCAGAGCCTGAATGCAGCACCATTGTGTGCAATGTTCCCATTTTGTTAGCAGCTTCCGAGTTAATTTCCCTGTGATGTGGGGCACACGGCTCAATAGCCAATTGTATTCAAAGGCATATGAAATCTCCAAGGAGGGCAACATTGCTGAATGTTTTTCCTGCAGACCTCCTTCAACTCACTGATAATAGAGCTTTTTCTCCTTTCTTGTTCCTTTTAGGGGCCACTCTCAGCTGCATCCGGCTAATTGACATCCAAGGCTGCAATAATGACCACTGGTTATGGGAGCCCAAGCCCAGTTAAGACTCATTTTATGGCTATTGATTTTATGTTTTCAGTAAGTTTTAACAGGATCCTGAGAGGTTTTTCACCATTCAGTTCAACAAAAGCTAGCCCTCTACGAGAGAGTGCTCAGTCTGAAATAATGAGTCTTATAAATATCTGAGCTAAGGGCTGGAGACTTCAGTGTTGCGACTTTCTCACTAGATATAGATAGATATAACTTTTTTAGACCATCTTGGTGACTTTCTAAAAAGCAACAAATTCAGCAACTTATTCAGACAACCAGGGAGATGGCGAGAAAAATACTCAAATGTATTATATTGTAATTAATCCCCATGAATGCTGAAAGGCTATGCTGCCAACAATGCAAGGGTCTCTCCCTCTCCTCTTGGGCCGTGCTAACAGGCCGCAGTAAATGAGGGCAGGCAGGTTAAAGCAGAGACGTTTCTCTCTCTCTCTATCTATATTGATATCTGGATTAGTGTAAGGCATGGAAATATGTAGTTTGTTTGATCTTGTAAATATATAAATAGTTTTACTTCAAACATAGAATGTCCCTGTAGTGAGTTTGTGGTTATAAGGTGATCTTTCCCTCACTGCAACCGAAACAACCACTAAGCTGTTTAAGCTTTTGTTTGACACATCTGTCGGAGCTTGGAGGAGGATACTAAGTCTCAAAAACAGTTCTTCAATCAATGGACAGTATATCAATCTCACATTTCGATGGCGGATAAAAATCATTACTGGTGCACATGGGGGAGGGGGAGAGGAATCCTCTCTAGATTAAATTCAGAACACACTGCTGGACTCCCATCAACAACAGTCAATAAATCCGAATGCATGATAACACAAGTTACTTAACTGCTTTCACTCACTGCTGCCTCATTCCGTCAGCATTTCCCCACAGAGCTTCTTGGCAAGGTGAATTTTAGTTTTCCTGCACATTAAACAAAGCTGCAACTCTCCCACTGAGATATGGACAAACACATTGTTTTGATGCAGTCACATTTGCTTGGACCTGTCAAATGACCACCAAAACATCATTACTAGATGGAAACAACCTGACACTCCCTGTGACTTGAAGTGCAACGTGCATGAGTCATGCTGCCTCATGTGACTGCCTCAAGTGTGTGTATCGGTGTGGGTTTATCCATGATGTCATTTAGTTTCACTTTCGTTCACTTGTTTCAGCGACTGTTGCTGGTTGTTCCTTGACGTTTCGGTCTGTAAGGTGCTTTTTATAGGGGGAGTTGTTGAAAACTGAGAAGGGGAAAGCCCACTGTACTGCCAAACACACCAGCTAGCAGTGTGATGTGTGGCCCCAACATTAGACGCACTTCTCACCTTGACGAAAGAGACCAGGAGGTCTAATCCCCACTGAGAATATCATATATTTTCAAGATGGACAGCTTCTGGTTTTCCTTCTTTCATTAGTCTCGCTTTGCTCTGTGCAGCAGTTTGGCAGGTTTTTCCTGTTAAAGCTATAATATGTAACATTTACGCAATGTCTATAAATAGTTGAGTTGTGTTCTTAACATTATTCCAGATTTTCCCAACAATGTTCAAACCCAGAGAAATACATAACTGTATTCCATTAACGGTGCATTTCTTACTTGCCTTAGATTGCTTTAACTTCTGGGCAAACACAGGATGCATCGGATACGTCAAGAGAGTAAGAAAGGAAGTAATTGAACGTGACTACGCGTCAAGAAATGACATACTGTACATTTAAAGGTGCAGTGTGGCAGATTTCTTAGCAAACACATACCTACTGCCTAAACACAAAGAGCAGCCACAGCTGGCCAGGCTGGCAAACGTGATGGCTCTGTGCAGTTTACTGATACCTGATACCTTACTGTTGTAGGGAGCTATAAATACACTACCACCTGGGTACCAGATCCTCTCGCTGTTAACTGACCCTTCCTAAGCCCCACCCTTTTTGGCTCTGTGCTACAATAATAATTAGGTAAGCCTCGCTCAAAACCTCAAGTAAAATTTCTCCTTTCCTGTACTTAGATGTGCTACGTGCTAGGCTAATTTGAAAAGAAAAGACAAACACATTTAAAGATGATTTCAGGATAAAAGTAATATATAGCCTGTACAGTCACATCTTAAAATAGCTCATGATAGCAAAACTGTTAGCTAACTAATGATTTATGTAAATTAGCTAGCATTTTGTTACCATTAGATTTCAGATGTAACTTAAGATGTGTCTTAAGATGCACTTTTATCTTTAGCATAGCATATCTAAGTACAGGAAAGGATAAAGATGACTGAGGTTCTGACCGAGGCTCACTCGCGGCCAATTGGGGATGTAAAGATGCAGTTAAGTTAAGATGTGACAATGTCGAAGTATTTAAACAGGATCTCTTTTAAAATGACTATTTGAGTTTCACTGCAAAAGCATCTTGCTCGCTGATGTATTCTGCAGTAGTGAGAGGACGAATTATTAAAGACATTGGCATTTCAGCCACCATGTGTGTCTTGCGGATCTTTATTATGTTTATTTATGACAGTATGTTTGCAAATTTACATGTGAATGAGGGGAAAACAAGTGAATGAATTAAATGGAGCCATATTTTGCCTGTCAAGGCTGCTGACTGAAGCGTTAATCCATCTCAAGTGAGGAAATCAGGCCCTCTGGGAAGGAAACCGATGCATTACCCCTATTGTAGACTTAACGCCAGAACCACATTTTACCATCAACATTTATTTCCACATTTAAATGATTGGTGATATTATCATCATGACATCCCAGGCTGTTCATGATGTCATTGCCGCTGGAGGTGAAAGCCATGTTGTTCCTAAATGTCAGCCTTTCAGCATTTAAATAAAACACCAATGCATTTAGCTAGCCCACTATGTCACTCATAGTCTGGAAAGGATTTCATCAGCAGCTCATGGGAGGGGGAATTTTTCTTGTAGACCATAACCCCCTTTCACATGACAATAGCAAGTTATGGGACATTTATGTGAAGTGTCTGAGCAGCAGCAGGGGTCAGGAGGGAGCTTTCTGAATAACAGATCAAACTGAAGCCACCGATTTAGGTGGGGCTTCAAACAGACTGTGACCTTTCAGAAATCAGCTACTGGGGATGTTGGATGAAGGCAGTTGTAGGTAGCTGCCCCCACCCCACCGCCTTCTTGTCTTCACATATTCACCTCCCACCCCTCCCCTCCCTAACCACCACAGACCCCCACCAAGGTATTTTCCCTCCAGAAAAAGACGAGACATTTAACATGTCAGGGCAGATAGGGATAGCATTTCTAACCGTCCCGTCCCCCAAGCTAAAGCAATATAAAATGCAACTGCATACCACACCCATTACCACGATTATGAGCACTATTAACCCGCTCTTTGTGTTTTCTTTCAAAAAAGAGGAGGTTTGGTTTACTAAGCATTTGGTACTAAGGTCCATTGCAGAGTATGTGTGGAATATAATTACAGCCTGGCTGGAACCTGTGCTCAGAAAGGATCAAAGATCGATACCAAAGGACCAGATACTATTATATAATAATACTAATAATGGGGGTTGAGTCCTCTGTGAATGGTACTTTAACTCAAATGGAAATTGTAAATAATTTTATTTAGTATATCTATTGAATAGCGATATGAAGACACTCATCGCGATGTAGTATTTGAATTTGTTATCTTCGGCATACACTATCCATATTTTTAAGATAGTTGAGTGTAGTATTTATATCTGGTTTGGTATAGTAATATTTGCATTTTTTGAGTATACAGGGTGCGTCTATAGATTCAGATCGTAGAGCTATAGCTAGTATTATATAATAATGTACTAGAATAAAGGTTCTGCGTCACTGGGTTAGTTTCTGTTCACTAGCATTCACTTCCCCCTGTGCTTGTTCTATTTATGTCAATGATCCGAAAAGCAGAAATATGCCCATGTTTTTGTTAGTAAGACAGCTCTACTGTAGTAAACCCTAAATGAATGAGGGTGTTTTTCACAGAGTGCTAATGAATCAATAATACATCTTAATGTTACAGCCTCCTTCCCATCATAATGGTCATAACTATATGAGCATGTCAATGTGTGTGTGACCACCTTTTACATTGTTAACAGCCCCATGGCCAATGCTACGCTATTTTATGGCAAACCGTGGAACTTATGTATACGGAACATTGTATATCCACAAAGCATTTTTTAAAGTGAACTACTGCAAAGCTAAAATGCTTGTTAACATAACAGGGAATTATGTGATAGTGCTCTTTATTCACCCACATTACACACCTTCTCATAACAAGCCATTCTCTGCCACTAATGATGACTTTTCTAGACAGTGTTAACCTATACTTTTCTTTTATTAACAGCCCACACTTTGCTGTATCCCCTCACATCTGCACTGGCAGCTTACCACTCTAAAGTCACCCTGAAAAGCCTCCCATGGCTTCAGACTTCTAAGTCTGAAAGTCCCTTTGAAAGAATTCCCCCTTTGATGTGAGGAATGCTACAGATCAAGCTGGAAACTGACTTCTGCTATCTACTGTGCTCCTACTATCTGTCATTATGTGGAGGATAAATATGGATTCCATCATGAACGTAATGTGAAGAGAAGAAAAAAACTTCTCTCCCCAGTGGAGCCACTGATCCAGATACAGAACAGATAGCATCAAGAGATGGAGATGGTGCCCCTGGCTGTTATGAGTGTCAACCACCAATGACCCCCCCCCCACTTAAAACACAACACACACAACACACACAACCACCACTCAGCCACCAGTGGAGACAGCCCTGCCGCGGCCCCCAGCCGACTCTGGACGAAGATGCAGCCTCTGTGAACAGCGAAAGAATGGCCATTGACACAGGACCACAAGTCAAAGATAAGAGCTGGGGGAAAAAAATTCTTGATTATATCCTGTTAAGTGACACAAAGACAGTGTCAGTGATGCCACATGAGTCGGTGATAAGGTTTAGTAAGTGTTTGAAACATTTTCCAAAGCCCATGGCCTTGTTTCAAAGAAAAAAAAACCATTTCACCATCAGGCCTCTGAAGACATGCAGCCAGGGAAAAGGCAAACACTTGATTCCCAAAAAACAGGAACTTCCAGGCCTTTTTAAATGTTCCTGGTTTTTACCTAGGCATGAATGAATATTCCCAAAAAGTTTTTATGAATGGGCCCTACCTTCTCATTACAAATATTTTCCAACACAAGGCAGAAACAGTGCCATCTCCTTCAAAACTTAATCCAACAGCATTCAGTAAAGGACCATGGTAAAATGTTGATTAGTTAAAAAATGTGTATCTTAGGCCTTATTTCAAAAACATCCTGTTTTACTATTATTTTTTGGAATTGATCATAACGCGTTCGAGGGCCCCGTGCCCTTTAACCTTAAACTAACCCAGGCTTACCCAAAAAGTTGGCCCAAGTTATTTGCAACCAGAGACGGTTGATTTGTCTGCCAGATGTTTGTAGAGAAAAAAATTTTAATAATTTAAACAAATTACAATATATGTCGCTGTTTATGCTTTTTTTATGAGGTAAAACGCTCTAAGTTCCTAATAATAATAATAATAGCATAGCATAATCTTAGCATGGTGGGCAGTGACACTTTGCACAGGAAGTCAGTCAATAAAGGGAACTTGAGATCTTAGTGCATTTTGTATCTTAATAAAACAACACAATAGGGGTTTTTTGGGGTCGATGGCCCTCCAAGGGAGTACATTTGGGCACCCCTGACATAACCCAGTCCTAACCCTAAAACCAAGTCTTAACCCTCAGCTTTGTGGGCACCAAAATTCTGGACCCCACAGGTTTTAAAATCTATTTCTAGTGGACACCAAGAAAAGTTTACCCAATAGTAAACACACACATACACCACACACACAAACAGAAGCTCGGATTACCACTGAATTTAAACAACCGCATCCCTAATTACAAACAAATGATCTGATAGCAGCGACCAGGGGGGAGGTGGTTGTGAGGAAGGGGGGTTGTTTGTTTGGGCAGGGGGCTGGCTTTATTAAAAGTAATTGCCATGGAGGCTCGTGGAGGGTAAGCCCACCTGTATTCAGTTTGCTCCACCTGTTTATTTACAGACACGAGTCTACCGAGCATTTATAGCCTATATCAGTGGTTTAATATCAGTGCTTCCCAGCCCCCAATAGGGGGTCGCTTAAGCTTGATGGGGGGTCGTTAGGCCTTCTTGATTTTAAGTGGTGTAAGATAACTAAATGAAAATATACACTGAAGGCCTGTATCTCAGCTTTTGGTTCACTTCTGTGACAAAAAGTAAATGTGAATTGTCTAATAGAACAATGGTCAAGCATCAGGGAAAAGAAAAAAAAAGAAAAACAAAACATAATACAGTCAGAGAATTGTATAAAAAGTTTTCAAAACCAACCCAAAACTGAAACATTTTAACATGTAGGGAACGTTATACTGGAATATTCCTATTTTCCTAGAACCAGAAACACATTTTCCCAGAACGTTTAGGAACCAGATGTTGCTAGGCAGGTAGGTTCACTTTCCCAAATGATCAGGGATTTATGCCTTTGAAAGTATGACATAACCTCCGATGTATGCATGGCCTGGTTTATTTATTAAACACTTATTAGCCTACAGATGCTACATTGTGTATGCCCCCTTGTTATTTCTCTGTACAGACAGATAATTGTATAAAGAGTTCCCTAAATATAGTCTAAAATAATAAATTCCTCCAAATCACTCGTTTTACACAAACGTCCTGC
>NW_023339763.1:24939763-24940187 GCF_004916995.1 Morone saxatilis | reverse complement strand
TCGATCCCTGGCTCCTGGTGCCACATGCCGAAGTATCCTTGAGCAAGATACTGAACCACAAATTGCTCCTGAAATTTACCATTTACCATTTAGACAGTTCAATGTTTGGGTTGATTATACAGTTTTGAATATAATATGAAATGTCTAGGAAATATGTCACTTACTCAGGGGCTGTCAGTTTACTCAATGATAGAATAGGGGAAGGTTGGGAACCACTGCGTCACAATGGCGTTAATATGAGGGTACAAAGAGGATGAAGTTACTCTTTCTCTTCATCATTTTAATACAATTAAAAAGTATAGTGGCTTCATGTTTTATTTAGAGGGAATCCCTCGCAAGCACTGATGGATTTTCCACAGTCTCACGGACAGTCTCTCTCCAGCTACCAGTCCACACTCTATATTATGTGGTCTGTGGGACTTGA
>NW_023339763.1:24939273-24939709 GCF_004916995.1 Morone saxatilis | reverse complement strand
ACTGAGCTACTGCCGCCCCTAAAGCGTATGAATATGACTAAGACTTCTGTTAAGAGCAGGAACTTCAGGTGTAAGTTGCTTCAGGTCTTAACATTGAGGCTAATATAGCTACAGTAGACTGTAACGTAATAGCCACACCGCCTGTTGTCAGAGGTGTATTACTACATTATTACCGACGCTTCCTCTTACCTTGGAGAAGCGTCCCGGCGCTCGCGAAAGCCAGCAACAGGAAAGCAGCCGAATCCATCCTAAAGTGTGTCCGGGGAGAGCAGAGGTCTCTGTCGAGCTTCGACGAATGAGGAGCTGAAGTCCGTGTGAGCAGTTCTAATATGGCCAGCAGATATGTCACTCTTTCTGGTCGGAGAGCTGTGGAAAGTCCGCAACACACCAGACTGAGTCTCTGAGTGAGCGAGTGCAGGTGAAACTGAGGGACTGA
>NW_023339763.1:24937550-24939256 GCF_004916995.1 Morone saxatilis | reverse complement strand
AGGAGGAGGAGAGGGAGGAGGAAGCTCTGTTGCCTTGAGGTGTAGTCGGAAATAAGGAAACTCCCAGATTGACAGGTCAGAAAAACAAAGCGCTGGGCTGAGCCTGACGTTACTGTTGCGGAAGTGTGGAGGTCTGAGGCGTTCATGAAACAATTAAATAGACGTAAAGTAGATTAGGCCAAAAAATATCACATCACAACAGCTAACCCATAGCCTAACGTCCACCATTGAACTGACCTTCCCAGAACTCTCTGGGAATGTAACAATATTATAATGCCATTTTCACATCTAGGGAATGTTTCCAGAACCTTCTAGTAATGTACTAATAACGTGTACATCAGAAAAACTTGCCAATGTAACATTTAGGGATTGTTAAGGGGACACATTCAGGTAACAATGTAATAGCCTAATAATGTTGGTTTTACATGAGAAAAACTTGCAGTTTTAATATCTAGGAAATGTTCAAGTAAACTTCCAGTGGAAGGGGAAGATTAACTGATGATGTTACTGGCTGAGGTGAAAAGTGGTTTTAGGCTAACAGCTAACGTAAAGTAGATAAGGCCGGGGGGAAATCACATCACAAAACCGTTAACACATAGTCTAACTTTCACCTTCCCTTCCCGTTTTTTAATCAGAAAAAACTTTTCATATCTAGGGAATGTTAAGGGGGTTATTTATTGAACAGTTATTAGCCTACAGATGCTACACTGTGTATTTCCCCCTTGGTATTTCTTTGTAACACTGCAGACTTCCAGGTAATACATGTATCACAGCTGTGACACATTCTGTTACCTGACCACATGCAGGTCCTGTCTGGCTTCTGAAAACTCACAGAAAAATTTACAAGGGACACCCGAAGGCAGCATTTCTTCCCTTTTTCACTCCACCTTCAAGCCAGCCTTTTTTTATGACATGACAATTAGCTATTATTAAAAAAAGAACCCATGAGATTCATTTTCAGAAACTGTAGGGACACTCTAAACCTGTCCACAGGGGTTTTCCCACAAATCTAATTCCTATAATACCAGAGTACTGAAACATCTTGTACTTCACTGGTATTAATTAGACTCCCTAAATCTTATCTTTCCTTTAGATGGATAAAAAAACACTGGGCCATAAACAGGAATGGGTTTTTAATGATATCATATACAATATATTTCATGCATTATTAGGTTTCTGTAAATAAGCTACCACTGAACCACTGTAGGGTGACTTGTTTGAAGAATATTATAGAAATAATGTAGGGGTTTTTATTTATTATGGGCAGCAGATGAAAACATTGGTATCATACATAGTTCAGTAGTTCCCAACCTTTCTTTCTTAAGGGACACATTTTCTATCATGATGACCCATGACTATGTGACATATTTTATGGATATTTCATATTATATTCAGTGAATCACAAAAACAGTAGAGAACAAGTGATAAACTGTACAATGAACCCAAACAGTGAACACAATAACTGCAGGAATATTGTGTAAAATGAGAGATTTAAATGAATTTTGAGCTGATTATTTCCTGTGAATATTGATCAGAGATTAGTTTTTCTAAAATTTTTAGCATCTTTTATACAATTCTGACTGTATTATGTTTATATTTTTTACTTTTAACAATCATACATTCTTAATAGGGTTCTTTTTTGACAAATCTAGTCTTCTCATTGTTCTATTAGCTCTTTGTTTTTTTCTAATGCAAGATGAGGCTGT
>NW_023339763.1:24935822-24937450 GCF_004916995.1 Morone saxatilis | reverse complement strand
CAAGATGCTCAATTACTGGGAGAGAGAGAGAGAGAGAGAGAGAGAGAGAGAGAGGAAGGGAGAGAGAGAGAGGGAGGGAGATGGGAGAGAGAGACTTGGAAGTATTGTTTAATAAAGGATGACAAAAGAATCACTTCAAACCTAAAGCACAAGTGGGCAGCAGTGAGGCTTGAAAGTAGAATACACCTCTCTCTCTCTCTCTCTCTCTCTCTGTCTCTGTCTCTCTCTGTGTGTGTGTCTTTCTCTGCTTTTGTCTTTCTTTCTCTCTAGCACACACAAACACACACATGCAAACACATACACATACACACAAACAGTAACAGAAAGAGTTAAATAATTAGTATTATTATTTGGTAAAGACTTGGAATATCTTAACTCTTCCATTTTCTTCGGACAAAAGTGTTTCATGTCCCCACATTTACAGTACTTGCTCAGATGAACCAGCAGGAGGCGCTTTAATCATTTCTTGTTTGTGTCAGTTTATATAATTTGTGAACAACTATGCCTCTAATAAAGTATATTCATTACACATACACGTACACTCCCAACACACCCTGCGTGTGCTGAATGTGAAATTCAGCCTTTTAATTAAAGCACACTGCTGGGGGTTTACATTTAAAATGATAATCACTAAACTGTGTGTAAATATATATAGAGAGATGGTCTCACAGTGGGGTCCCCAGGAAACAACAAACCAAAAAAGGTACGTTTTTGATATGATACAATTAAATCAAATATAGAATGGCAAATATTTCCAGTTCGAGTGTACAACATAATAACAATGTTCTATCTATCTGTATTTATGTAGAATCTTAAATGACAGGGAGTCATGGTGGTAGAGTCTGTGACTTGATAACATTGGACAAATCCTGTGTTAATAAATAACATACTATTTAAAATGTAAGAAGTAGAAAGTACAGGTGCCAACATGTAGAGGGTAAAACCACGTCAGTACCATATCTGTACCTGGTGAGTTTCTGTCCCCTGTTGACAGCTGGACAGCCCTCATTATCAGCTGCCTTCCCGCTCAGCTACTCCTCATAAGCTCCCCTGTACAAACTGAATAGGGAGCAGTTTACAATATGGAGGTACCACACTGGTTTCTATTGCCTTTTTGGTACCTACTCATTTTCTGACACCTTATAATTCTGTTTTAATAGTAACACCTGAGCTTTTCCTACTTTGATGAGTATGAAAAAGGTCTGTAATGGGCAACTACTCCTCTGAGACATGCAGTCTGCCTGAAATCTGCCCGGAAATTGACCAAAACCTTGCAGTCCTTGACAAAAGGTTGCATGCTGATTCAGTTGATCTCAGTGACTAAAACCATAAATACTGAATGCAAAAATACTTTTGGTCCATGTGAGGCTAGACTATCTCATTTGGGACAGAGAGAGGCTTGGACTTGGACAAACAGATGTTTGTTTCCTGTGTTCATTGGAGGATCTGATCCTTAGCAAGATCCTCCACCTGTCACATGTCAGAGACACATGGATCAAGGGCTGCACAATACACAGTAAAAACATCACATTGTGATATTACTTCATTATAATGCTGTTTGTCACATTTTACCTTCATCTGAAAGTTATATTATAATATGTTATGTTACACCCTTGGTGTAAGAAGGA
>NW_023339763.1:24935181-24935664 GCF_004916995.1 Morone saxatilis | reverse complement strand
GAATTTCCCCGTTGTGGGATTAATCAAGTAATACAATACAATACAAATATACACAGCTGCTAAGAACTCTGTAAAACAAGCCCCAATCCACTACATCTACACAGAACGCATATAATTATTTCCCCATAGTATCCTATTAAAATTAGGGGCCTCAGAGATAAGACATAACAAATGCAGTGGCGTTTCACAACACCAAAGCTATGGAGTCTTTTGTGGTTTGTTTTTCAGACAAAATTGAGTAAATTCATAAATCAGGTGTGGGGTGAAAAAATTGTAAATTAGATTTTTAGGCCATATTGCCCAACCCTAAATTGCATATAAAATGCATATAATCAGCTTGGAACAATAATGGGTGTCTGATATGTTTTTCCCACAAAAAAAATAATTTTCACATTCAAATCCTTAAAAAGTCCTCTACTCCTATATAACTGAAACTAAGAAACGTTCCACTTTTGGCAAATGAACGTGAAAACATCCTTCTAG
>NW_023339763.1:24926407-24935081 GCF_004916995.1 Morone saxatilis | reverse complement strand
AATAGTTTTAACAAAAGACTAAATATTATGGGATATCTAGTATCTTCACTGCCCAAAGAGCTCAGCCATTGCTGCTGAGGAGACAGAACTCTATCTCTTACAATTTCACCCAGAAGATTTCCCACCAGTGACATTTGAATTTAATTCGGAGAGAGAGAGAGAGTGCAGGGTCTAAGTTAAAGTTGGAATGTCTTCTGCAGCATACACTCTCTGATTCAGTCTGTGATAAGATGGATGTATTTAGAATGAGACTCAACAATCAACTATCTTTCTTGGCTCTGATTGGTTGGTTTTGTGCATATGTGGTGGATAAGAGGGTATCTCCCATCAAAATAATAAAAGTGAAGTATTGTGGGATCATGGGAGTTGTTGTCTTCACTACCATTGTTGTCATTGCAGTCAGCTTCTCTCAGTTAGGATTCCTTCAGTGTTCAACGTTCAGGAGGTTTCTACCGGAAGCCCAATTATTCTCAGAGGTCTCCTCTACACTGTTGGACCAACCAAGGACGTCCTGGAGGGGCTGTGAGCTAAGCTGCTGCTAACGTTAGCTTAACTTGTTTCTCTGACAAATTAAGATCCAGACATCTGATGACTAAATCCTTCATCCGGTTCAAATCCACCAAGATCTAAACAGTGGATGGTAAAAATGTGGCTTCAAACTCGATAGAAAGTCAGTTTATAACAGCTTCTGGCAGACGCTGTGCATGTATTAGTAATTATGGCTCAACACAGAATCCCAGTTTAGACTAGATGTTACCCAGTCAGTTATCATTTATTATCATCATAATTTTTGTTTGCATTCAGTATTTATCAATAAAGCATGTTGTGTGTATCTATACCGCCTAACAAACATGTTCAATGCATTTCCTGGACCACTGGCAGAACCTGTTAGAAATGTTTTAAAGCTGCAGTAGGTAAAAATAACTTTTTATCATATTTGCTGGAATTTTTACTGTGTCCTGACAGTAGTACACGAGAAAAAAAATCTGGTTCCTGTGGCTCGTTCTAGTGCTCCTAATGGTATTTGCAAGAATCCACCGGGCCTGAATGAAAACCAATCAGAGACGAGAAATATATAAAGACACTTTGGGTTGGTGGCTATTAGATAGTTGATTGTTGTATCTCATCCCCAGGGTCCCAAAGTGTCTTTATTTGACACCCTGGGAATGAGACTCAGCAATCAACTATCTTTCTTGGCTCTGATTGGTTGTTTTCATTCAGGTCCAATGGATTTTTGCAAATGGCATTAGGAGCACTAGAACACTGTGTTCAGAATGTTATTTCTCCTTTTCTATTGCTGCATATACTGCATACTGCCACAAATCACACTGCCCCATGTTCTGGGTATCTTCTTTTGCATGTGATATATCCAATCTGGGCACAAAATTAAGTCTCTGCAGCACCAAAAACTCCACAGAGTACCTTTTAATGTGGATTGCTGCAGTATCCTGATTCCATAAAGCCGAGGTGTGGTCATGTCTTGACGTCATGAGAGTGGTCTCATCTCCTTTGTTTAACCAGCTGTTTTTGAGCAGTATTCGCTTTCATACCTCCCACCCCCTAAAAAACACACTGGTGTTTAAGTTAATTCATTGTATACAATGTTTTTTGTATTAATATTAACAAAGGTCAGGTTATATAGAAAGAGACAGGGTTTCAGTGACATGTGAACCTCCATTGTGACCCACTGTAAAACTAGATACATCTTCTATACAAATATGCCTTAAATATTCAGGATTTAACAAGGTCATTGACAAATGGTGCGCAGATCAGTGAAGAATAGATACGTGTTCTCAGTCACTATCACTTACTGTGGTTTGTAACATAATCCATGGTTGCTTTTTAAAGGAAATCTTTTTTGCAGAAAATATTCAGGGATTTGGGGGTAAAAAGGTAAAATATGATCGAAATTGTAGATTATGAGAGTGCATGTGAAGGTTGACAGTCCAATTATGTAAAGTAACAATAATTGACCAAACAGATTATTTTATATTGATATTCAAATGTCCAAAATGAATTGGTTTTAAGCAAAAACTTAACATATAATGACCAAATTATATGGAACGGCAGCTTCACCCTCAAAACTCTTCACATTCTTTAATGTCCAACTTTGTGTATAACATTTGCAATCACATTTACAACTAATTTAGTTTTGCCTTCATAAACTCAGTAGAACACAATGTATTACATTTTCTTCATAGATTTGTAGTAGTACATATGTGTCAGCTCATACAATATCTCCCATGGCTCTAGATCATTTTGTTACCCTCAGAACGAACTAGTGGTTCCCCTTTTTATGCTTTTTAAAGCCAAAGCGCACCAGTGCTAACATTTGAGATTTTCATCATATAATGCCCATTTCTGCTACAACAAGCAAAGCATGTCCATGTGCAAACCTTCTCGTTCCTCACTTTGCTTTTCAAGTTAGTCTATGCAGTACATTTCGAGCACAGCTACAACCATAAGACCACTAAACCACACATGCACATGCTACATAAGAACAAAACACATTAAGAGTAATATTATGCTGACCTTAGTTCTATGCCACAGGTCTTGTAGGAAAGGTTACTGCATACCAATTTGCCTAACAGTTAAGCTTGGGCATCTGCTCCAGTTTAAAAGTGTCTGAGCCTTCTGTAGAAGACAGCAGCCGCAGCCAGAATCACAATGACAGCCAGAGTGAGGATGCCCACGGCTATCCCAAGACCCATCCTGGAGCCCGAGTCCGAGTCACTGCTGGAGGCAGCTGCTAACACAACCAGAGAGCAAACATGTTCATCACACCTTCACTCACACAGCAAATGGTGGTCTCACTAATTAATAATGAATTTTACTGCCATACAGATTTGATCTGCCATATTACATAGTATTTAGATGGAACAAAGTCAAACAATTGTATTCCTTTAAGAATTAAGTAAACAGTATCATACCTTCCTCCTTAGCTGTCAGTGCTGAAAGGAAAAAGTTGAAAGGAAAAGAAAAAAATCTATTAGTATTTGAAAGGGGCATTTCTGGAACAAAAACTGGACTTTAAGTCAGAGTCTGAGGTAAGCTTACTATTGTGTGTTGAGAGCTAGTAAGTTATAACCTTGTGGGGCAGCTGGACTACTGACAGCTAAAACATGAGCTGCAGACGTGGTTTAACGCTAAGTGTGTGAACAGTGACTGCTCGAAAACAACAAAAGCTAGGGGTTAGGGGCTAGGGGGCTAGGCTAAGAGGTTAGTCTAGATGCAGCTGAAGAGCAATGGTGGTGAAGACATTAAGATGTCATCAAACTCCTGTTATTCTTTTGTTATAGTTTTGATGTTGATGTTGATGTTGAAGTTTAGGTAAGTTATACTGTAAATTGCTTTTGGAAAACCACAAAGGTTATTATGCCTTTGTTCAAAGTACAGTGTTACTGAACAACCATACTTACAATTCTCATTTTTGGTGATAATTGGGACTGCTGAAGATAGGGTGGTGGTCCCTGAAACACCAGTGGAATCAACATCCCTTTTCCTCCTCTTGTTACATTGCTGTAGATGAAGCAAGAAGAAATGTAAACAATAACTGAATCACATCTAGTATTAAGGGGAGAAACGGGCTAAATGTGTTTTTGCATTAATGATCCTTTACTGACCTTAAAAGCATCACAGGTGCTGATCTCGCAGAGTCTGGTGATACAGTGCAGGTAGTAGGTGGACACCGTCTGGTTCTGCTGTTCAAGAAACCTGAAGGCTGAGAAGGAGAAGCGGGCGTGGTGACTGTTCCCGTTCTCGTGCATGGTGGTCATCTGGTCTTTGGAGCACCTGTTTGATTGATCAAGAAGAAAACAGCGTTGGCCTACTGTGGACCTATGATTCTCTTCAGAATGAGATTTGAGGACTTACGAGACAAACAGGTTGAAGAAAGTGGAGTTTGTGGGATAGGGAGAGATGGAAGCGTAGCATCGGTCCATGAGGACATGGTACCTGGTTGGGGAAGAACAAGGTGAGCATCAGAGGTGCTTTATACTTTTTTTATCCTGATAAGACATTTAATACCATCCACTTCATTTGTGTTCATAACCCAGAGCTTCAAGAATGTGTTTACATTCGTGATCCCTCTTGTCCACAAGACTATGTGTTCTTACTGATCAGTTAGGTTGGCTGCTCGGACCTGGACATAGACGTCGGTCCTCAGCTCTAAACCCAGTGGTGGTATGACCAGAGGAGTGGTGTAGTTGATGTCCTGTCAACAGAAATGTACAATTGGTTAGCTGTAAATGCTGATCATTGTCCAGAGTTTACACAGTCCATTTGGGGGGCCTGTTTGCCCTGGTTTTTATGGTGTTATTTCAATGCAGAGTTAGGTTGATTTGATTAGAAGTAGGGTTACGGTTAGTGAGTTGAATTTTTCTGAATTTAATAGTACATATGAGCCAGAAAAAAAACAACACATTGACTTTTGGGCTTTTTGTAGTAGATTCCATAATAAAATATTTGAATAAATGTTACTTTATTTAATGTCTACAAAACACTCTAGAAAGTGTGGACAAGAAATACAACTCCCTAAATGTTGACATAACCAGTTACACTGTAAATAGAACACGACAATAGCCAGCACCTCACCAAAAAAAAAAAACCTCAGTCTCAACTTACACTGAAGAGTTCCATGCTCAAAGTACTGATGAAGCTTCCATTGTTGTCCCTCACTGCAATGGAAGATGCTGACCTGAATGGGGCAAGGGGTGATGTCAGAAAGGAGTTGCTGGATGAGACATGTCTGACTGCATCCTATATGTTACTATACACCAGGAAATGATTTCCACCAACAGAAGACAATGTACTACTTTTACAGTCTGAAAGTGCACTCTTATTTTCTCAGAGTGATCAGGACAGATGTACATCCCCACAGTACTACATACTGGGTTACAATTGTTTTAAAGACCACAGTGACATATAAAACGATAGATACATACAGTTTGGCTTGTTAATGTTTTTATGCTGAACTCTCTCAAAAGCAGCTAAATACAAAGCTCAGATTTTAATTATATGCATGTTTAAAATGTTTTTTTTAACAGAGAAAAAAGTATAAAGAAATTATACTTAAAATGATTTGTCTGCGGCTACTATATGCTTCCTTGTGTATGTGTATTCCTTGTGTTCTTAATTGTGTTGTAATCTAATTTCTTTTGCTACATGAATCTGTGGATTGCATATTTCCCATATCGTACAACCAGGGATTGAACCAAACTAGGAAAAAAGGCATCCATGACTTTGCCTGACATAACATAACATGACAATATTTTTAGAAAAACTAATTATCCCTTTACAAAGCATAGCTACCATACAATACTTACCATCAGAATTATTAATGAAACTGTCAATTTCCCTGTACAACAACATGTCCAGGGTATGTACAGTAAATCAATCAAAAAGTAAAAGTTCTTACACTTCCACCTGGGTGTTGTTGATGAGGTACTCCAGAGGGTAAGCACAGGAATAGTAATATTTTAGTTCAGCGTTATAGGTGACTATCCCTGTGGTTGGGTCATGTGAGCGCACCACGCCACTGACATTAACCGTCTGGATGTTAGAGAAGTCGGCAAAGATCCCTGTGCCAGCTGCACTGGTGGTCTGGAGGCAACATTATGGTAAAGTCAAGCACAGAGAAGAGAAAAAAAGCTTTGAGAATTATGGATTCTCTCCACCAAGCTCTACTAACCAGGAAGTTGCTGCCACAAGCATTAGTCATGTTGAGGGGGAAGGTGAACCTGACAACAGGCGGGGTGGAGGATTCATCTACGGTTCCTTTGCACTCCGGCTTGTCAAATATGCGGTTGAGAATGAGCAGAGACGCGTTGTAGCCAGTGTAGACAACAGGGCAGATTTGGATAGCCAGGCTAATGGAGGACGTGCCACATTCAACTGAGATGTCAGTGTATTCTAGAAAAGAGGGAAAGACACCCTTATTCTCCAACTCTCATAACTCTTAGTAATTCACATACTAATTTCATGTCTAGAAGGAAAGAAACATAAAAACTGCTTTCCCTTAGAAGATACTAAAATAATAAGCTTTACACAAACCATGGGTGAGAATATGAATTCCTTTTTCAGGAAATGCAAAGACAAAAAGCTGAAGCAGGCATATTGTACCTGGACGTCGGAGTTCATTTTGGCACGTTAACTGGCTGCTCTCGACCACCATGGATGCCAAGAGGAAAAAGCTAAGAAGGTTCATTTTTTCCTTCCTTATTATGGACATACCTGCAAAATCAAAAGATAATGATAAATCAGAAGCTCTTGAAGTGTCTGTAGATGTTCTTGTTGTTGGCTTACCCATTTCAAGTGTCCCCCTTCGCTGCTTGTCTACTGCTTCGTTCAATGTATGTTGACAGTTTATATTCTTAAATAGCTGTCACCCTTTCTTAGGATTGGACAGAAACGAGGTCAACGTAGCTTGGTATGTCCACCCTAAGTTTACCATATAACAATTCATTCAGTACAGGGAGTTCCATGGATCATACCTTAAGGGTGAAACCCTACATAGTGAGAGTCTTTATGAGGGACAATGGCCTAGCTCTTTTTCTTTAAAATAGGCTACAGATCCCCTTAGAATGTTAAGATGAGACTTCATGAAGTAAGTGTTAAATCCCCAGGGATAATACACAATACTTTGATACCCTTTTTAGGTGAGCGTCAATGTACTGACAATAACAGCAATATCCTCTATCATGACCCAAAGAGCATCCTGTGGGATAGTCCTGGGTCCCAGAGGACGTTGTGGGGTACTGCACTTGGGTGCTGTGTTTTCAGTGATTGGATGAATCTCTATGGACATATGAACAATACCATTAGCTGTCAAGTTAGAATAACACTTAACTTGTTAAAAAGTTTGAAGGTACAGGGGAGAAAACTGGATGAACAAAAAGGCAATCCAAGGCACTCCAAAAATAGCAATGAGGAAGGAATATACAGTATTAAAGAGCCTTTATTTAAGGGCTGAATCGCCAACATGTCTGGACTGCTGTAGGTCGAGACATGTTGGCTTGACCTAAAAGATCATAAATGCTTTTTACTATATTCCTTCTGTTACTTTTTTTTTTTTGGAGTGCATGGAGATGAGGAGTTTGTTCATCATCATCATTCAATGTGTTGGAAGGAAAATAGTGTGCCAAAAGTATTTGGGGTTCTCTAATTAATTTAGGTTTATTAACCTTCATGAAAACTGATGTTGGAACGAAAAAAGAATGAATGTTGCTCAATGTCACCACTGTTACAAAACTGCTATGGACAGCCTTTTGTTTAGCTATATATTGAGGCCATATTTATAGTCTGGAGCTCTGTTTATGTCGCCAGGTCATTGTTTGCTTTTCCAAGCAGTCATACTACCTTTTAACAAGGGCTCTGTTCGTAGTGGTGCAGTGCATATCAGAGGAAACAAATTAATTTAGCTTCACAGAAGCTGTTAATTCCTGCATCCTGACATGAGGCAGTAGTGTGATCTAAAACTGCAAAATTCTACTCTTATAAATCAGTTCCAGTTTTACCTTCTTTCCATGGAGAAGAAAATTTTCTTCAGTGTGGTGGTGCTTGGGCTGTCACCTTACTTAGAGAGGCTCACTGACACAAGGGTGCAAAAAGCTGGAATACCTGGCTGTCTAGGTGCTTACAAAGCTCACAAATCTGCCACTGAATTCAGTCAGCTAAGCCAGACAGGAGAGACAGTCATGCTGTATTTTTGGATCTTGCAGATGCATTCATCTCTGCAATATCTGTAGCTGGAGCACCGAGAATCTTGTTAGAGCATATTTCCAAGATCAAATGTGTGTGTTTTACAATAATGGATTTTACTGCTGCCTGGCAACATCTTCAAATAGGAATTATGGCAGGATGCACAATTTGTCCTCTGGTTTTACAACGACAGTGGAGGTGGGGTGACTGCCAGTGCACCTGTGTGATAATGGGGCAAAGATAGCAGGGATTATGTTCATAATGTAATGCATGAATAATGAATAATGGTTTACTTTGTTTTTTGAGCTGTATTAAGACTCTGGATGCTTGTCTGAGATGTGTAGTCATAATTGTCAGATTCACCACAGCCATCTGCTACTGCTGCTTCTACTTTGAGTAAGTAAGAATTAGCTTTCTAGGAATGAGAACTGAACAATATGTCAGTGTCACTGGAATTCTAGGAGACAACTTTGATACAGTGGGTGTACACTACATGTTGCAGCTTCATGGCTTCAAGATTTAATTGACAGTGGCGGACAAAATCCACACTGATAACAGCAAGGGGATTATTGAAGTAATCCAAGGTTTCTCTTATCAGAAAAGCTATGGGCTGCAGAGAAAACATCAACACCAAACCTGGGATGATGATTTTTGGGGACACAAGTGATGAGCTATAAACCATTGCATAAACTCCTTTTGCTGCTTTTCATAGCCACTCTTTTCCTTTAGCTTTTAAGTTGTGCAGCTCTGAAGCTTTCTACAGCTTGTAATGAAAAATGTTTTATGGTTTAGCATAGTTAATCAACACAGCTTAAAGGACAATTCCGGCGCGCAAAATGAAACTGGGTTAATAAAAACACTTATTTACCGAGTTGGTCTGTTTGTCTGGGATATGTTTTCATTCTAATGCACGCTGACCAGTTTTAGCACAGACCGCGAATTACCGTTAAAAGCTAGTTCCAAACGGGCATGAGTA
>NW_023339763.1:24924881-24926307 GCF_004916995.1 Morone saxatilis | reverse complement strand
AGATCTTGATATCGAAGCTTTTTTCTCATTAAAACAACTTTTTTTCTTGTATTATTATTACATTATTCTCGTAATATTATGACTTTATTCTCGTAATGTTACGACTTTATTCTTGTAGACCTAATATTATGACTTTATTCTCGTAATTTCCCAAAATGGCCCTAATACTCCATCGTAGTCCGTCAAGTTCAAAGTGCTTGTTGCATTTTTGCTAGTTCAACTTGTTCAAAAGATGACAATTCCTCATCAGAGCACCCATGGCCGTATCTGAAGTCCAATTGAATAACTTTTTTATAGGTGAGTTTCATGGATTTGCACGCCAAGTTGTCATATGGGGACCAGGTCCTGTGTGGCAACAATACGTTGACATTTAAAAATAAAATGTACTTTTGAATACTACTAATAGCTCAGATCAAGTAGTTTGAATGTAGTGTTACTCAATAAATCAATAATAAATAAATAAATTAAAAATATTTTTCAGTTTCCTTTTGGAGAAAAAACTCAAATTTGCATTCCTTTTAAAAAAAAGTTTTACAGTCATTCGCTGAGGGTGTACTGAAGTATCTGCACTATAATCATCAAAATAAATGTCAGACACATGAATGCTTTCGTTTACATAAAGGAACATGTGAGAAGCCATTTCACCCTCAATTTCTCTTGTTGAAGATAATGGTGGGTGTAGGTTTCTGATTGATAACTTTAACTTGGTGACCTTTCCTTTCTTTTCTTTCTGTCCTGCTCTACTGTGGACCCATAAGGACTGCTGTCTCTGTACGCTGTGTCAAATATGTTATTACATGTTTTCTTCATTATGACCACTTTTTAAACTTTAATCCAAAGGTAACGTCAACAAAAATCTACAAATAACGCAATACCAGTAATTATCACATTGTCCTAGTTAAATACTACACCAGATGACTTCACTGAATAGCCAACCATTGGCTGAAGAGAATGAGCTATAGTGTTATGTTGATAGAGTTTATCTGGAGTAAACCCTACATACTCTCAACCCTCTGTAGTTACAGACCCCCACTGTAAAGATACAAAGTAAGCTACTCTAATCTTTAACTCCTCTGGGTTTGCCAAACAGCTACTTAGAAGGTAATGATCTCTTTGAGCTGAATCCCCCTGAATCCCCTAATATTTGCACTGATTAAATAAAGATTATTATAGCTATTGTGTATGATGTGGATTAGGGCATGTGAGGTGATCTAGTCGAATAAAGGAGGCGTCTAGATTCCTACAGAGATGTCAGGCTATATTGAGCAGTAACAGAGCAGTGCCTTACTTTATTGTCTACCGCCTGTTCTTATAAAGCACTGAGACCTACAAAGATGAGTAGGAACAAGTGATGTACACATCTATGGAAGTCAAGTTGCTGGCCATATTTGTAAGCGAACAGCTATATCTAGAGCCAGTGTTTGGT
>NW_023339763.1:24917209-24924827 GCF_004916995.1 Morone saxatilis | reverse complement strand
CCATGGAAGGCGACCTGTGGCATTTGGAAAATATAAGGCTCATTCTAAGGTATCGAAAACATGATTCTTATGTTCGGGTAATTGCACACCAATGAAAACATACCTATGAATATTATATTACCACTAAATGTTACACATGTTGTTTAGAACCTCTGACTTATTGTCACCCCCCTGCTGAAACTCCCAAGTGGAGTTTAAGTAAATTCATACCGCATTTTTAGAAATATGACAGTTTTAATCACAAGTCAAAGTGCAATCAGCAATATGCACAATTGTACAATATTTGCACATTTCAGATCATCAATGGCATTTTAAGAACACATTTCGGGAGAAGTTATACACAATTACATAGGGTACATGTACAAATAAAACTTAACAAACAAGTTTATTGCTGCCACATTGCATAAAAGATTTAAAGTGAGTGAGTGAACTACACATTTTGGTAGAACAGACCTATCAATTTATCAATCATTATATAAAGACTACTCCTCTAATATGTATCAATATTAATAAATTAAACACTTCTCCAATTATTATATCAATATACTTTTAAAAGTTAGATTTTATGTCAAGAAAACTTGAAGCTTAACACCAAAGCCTGAGGCTGAGCTCATTTAATCACTTAAACAAATGTTTTATATTTTACATAGTAGTGTTTCCTTTCTCTCAATGAAGTGTTCTTATATTTCGGCCTCTTAGCAGGAAGTGTGAGTTTTACCAGCAGATTATGTAATACTAATATGTACTGTAAGCCTCGCACTTGATCCTATACCCTGCAAATGAAAGCTGTATAGCTGAGGTATTGAATTAAGTTGTGAGTTAAAGCTGCATGACCAATAATAACATGCAGGTTGAGACCTATAGCTTGCCAGACGGTCGAAACACAAAGTACAGAACAGCATATAAAAAGTCTACACTAATGCACATTGTACAGGCCTGTTAAAAAAATTCTAAATCAACCTTTAGTTTTTATTGTCCTGTAAAATGACTACACACACAAACATCTTGTCAAATGTGTTGTTTGCCCCTCGCTTAGCATTGTCAGTCGTGAGGGAGCGTCTGTAGTGGGCTAGGTTTGGGCGTTCAGCTGAAGGCTGGGTTACGGACTCCAGACACAGTGCTGACAGGAGTACTCTTGCCTTTGAGGAGGGTCAGGGAGAAGATGAAGAAGCAAACGCTCATGACGCCCAGGATGATCATGCCCGAGATGAGCGCGCTCGTCACCGTGTTCATCTGAAACACTGGAGCTTTCAGATGGGCTGGAGCGGCACAAACACAAAGAAACAATCAAATCTGTTAATTTTTCTACCGCCTTTTCAATACTCACTCTCAAATTAAACTTGAATGCCAAAAAAATTCCCCCTCCATACAGACATAACTACTGGTAATGTGCTGAGCAGTTTGCTTTTCTCTTTCCTGAGAGAGATTACACAACTTTTAATGTCACGCTGACATATTCCAGCTCAGCCGCAGTGCATTAGATAGCAGAAAATGATTCAGCCATCCAAAACAGCAGAAATCAAACTATCCACAGTCAGTTGAGATAGATAGATAGATAGATAGATAGATAGATAGATAGATAGATAGATAGATGCATATATGATAGATAGATAGATATTCAATTAATGTGTTGATCATTTTCCTGATTGGAATTGATTAGTTGTTTGGCCCATGAAATAGTGAAAAATCTGTTGGATCACGGTCTTTTCCCAAGGGACCAAGGTTTTGTCCACAACCCAAAGATATTCAGGTTACTGTCCTAGAGGACTAAAGAAAGCCCTACTATTTCATGTCAAAATGGCTGCTGTGAAAAATGACTGTTGCTTTTGCTCTCTCCACCTGTGTGAATCGCTAGTTTCTGTGGGAGTTTTCAATGTTATGTAGCAAAATAACTAATTGAAGTGCAATTAAACAATTTCATCACAGAATAATAGGACATAAGACTGAAGGAGAGGATAAGACACATTTGATTACAGTTTCTAGGCTTTTACTGTCACACAAAACTACAAGGAGTTCTATCAAATGACTAGGACCAGTGGATTCAGAACAACTTCAATTTAAATAATATTATCCAATGTACATCTGATATTTAACATACCAAAGGTCATGCAGATTTTTTTTTAAAAAGAAAATCTGCTTTGTCTACCAATTAAGGCATGATAAATATCTGTAATAAAAGTTCTTAAGTAACACTTTATTGTACAGTCTGCAAATTACCTGGTATTTACTAGGAAACTAGACAGTAATACAATCTATGTATTAGTATAGTTCCCATATGGAAAGGATGGTAAGTTTTAAGTTATTATCAAGTAAACACATAAAAACATACGTGGAAACTAGATGGTAAAAATATCCTTAATGATAAAGTACCCAAATTCATGATTAGAGAGTATGTACCCAGTAGGTAAATACAACTTATTAGGAAATACCATAAGTTTCGTTGTTCTTTTAATACATTGATTACAGTTACTTTTCCTTACCCTATACTGCCAAATACTAGTATACAGAAAACTATCTTTCTCGATCTGATTGCTTGTTTTTGTCTGGGCCTCGTGAATTCTTGCAAATGCCATTGGGAGCACTAGGAGGAGCCAGAGGAACCAGATTTTTTTCTTCTGTCTCATGTACTATTGTCAGTATAAAGTGGAAGTTTCACCAAATATGACAAAAAAGATATACCAGTATAAAATAGCAGTTAATTATCAGACTGTAAAATATTTTGTCATGTGTAGCCACATGTCTCAACAGTTTCCACAGCCGATTTTGTGTTTTTATCTCTAACAGAAAAAACCTCCATAGGGGATTCCATATCACTGAAAAGCAAAACCACATTTAAAAGCACCCGTCCACACTATGGAAAGAATGTGAAGCCTTACCCAGCTGAGAGTTGTTGGTTGGTGTTTCATCTGTGGAAAAAAGGCAGAGGGCATTTAAGGGTAACAGCAATGCATTGTATTCATTACAGTATACTTTACATGCGTATTCTTCATTTCTTGTACAGTAAATAAGTCAACAGGATGCCTTCAGGCTCTCTGGCAATCTAGGTCGCCCAGATAAGTTCTCACCATCAGTCAACATCCCAAACCTCAAGTTTGACACACACGGATACCTTATAATAATTATATCCAATCTGAAATCAATGTAGACTTACACAGCTTGTAGGACTTTTATGAATCACAGCAAAAAAATAATAATTTTAAAGAATTAACCCTGTAAAGCCTGAACCATGAAATAATTGCCAGAAAATTCTATTTTTTGTAAACTGGAGTGTTTAATAAACCTGCTGACAAATAATAGTAATAAAAAATTAAATATCAATTTGCATATATGAATTCTGATTTGTATCATATTTGATACATCAATACTCTTCCTCAAACATACATGTTTTAAATAAATGTTTTCCATATAACACAACATCATACATCTGCTGAAATTAAGTTTTCACGCAGCAATGACAAATCCACCACTGGAACCAGCATATAATTTTTGCTACATCTGGTATTTTTGTGCAATTTGTTGCTCAGTTTCTTTATCTTAAACAAACAAAAACATATAAAACACCTTTTAATTCATTAAACTTTGAGTTTCCTTTAAAATTTTCCTCAAACATACAAAATAAAATTTTATATCAATATTAATATTAATTAATTTTACATTACATCAATCCATTAAATATTCCTATTGAAGTTTCAGTAACAATTTGAAAATGTTTCTTACCTTAACTTTTTCAAAATTGACAAAAATATTCTTGAAAAATTACATGTGGGTCACTGATTGATAGCAGCCATTTTGGATGTCTCAAGTGAAGGGCCCTCTGTACTTTTTTATTGGGCTGATCAGGTAGAACTGAATTTGAATCATTAAAACTGAATCTGGAATTGCTGCAACTTGAATAATTGCATTAAAAATCTGGAATTTGAAATTGCATAATTTGAATTTGTATTACACAAAAATCAGGCCATAAATAATTATGGAGTATAATGTTTCAGGTGGGAAGAAAAGGCTGCTCATGCAGTAACAGTGCTGCTTGGATAATGGTTGACTGGTTGGTGGGAAACAGAGGAAAAGAAGTGCTATCAAACTGTACCACTCCGAGTGATGATAGGCCCGGCAGTCAGGACAGCATTCCCAGAGTCCCCGTCTGAGACATCTCTCTTTCTTCTGCTGCCACAGATCTATGAAAAAATAGACATGGACTTATGGTGGCAGCCATGGGACACACCCACTGTATGTGTGTCCACTTCTCGTGATATCACAGTAGACCACAGTGGCGTGCACGGGGGGGGGGGGGGGGGCGCCAACCTGCCCCTCGGTGGCCCCTAATTGTTGAAAAATCGCGTGCTTAAAGGTGCCCTCTTGGGAGCCCAAACGGTTTGCTAAAGTGCCCTTTTGGGGAGCCAAAACGCGTGCTAAAGTGCCCTTTTGGCGACAGAAATGTGTGCTAAAGTGCCCTTCTTGGGAGCCAAAACGCGTCTAAAGTGCCCTCTTGGGAGCCAAAACGCGTGCTAAGGTGCCCTCTTGGGAGCCACAATTCGCTTTAAAGTGTTGCCTATTGGGAGGCAAAATAAGTGCTAAAGTGGCCCTCGCTTGGTTGGCAAAATACACTAATTGCACCTCTTGGTGAAAAAACACTCAGACTGGCCCTCTTCTAAGTTCTATTATTAGGTAGAGAAATGCCCTTATTGCATGTTTAAGGGAGGACTACTCACTAACGTCTTGGGGAATAGGCTTATTCCAAAGCTAGCAAGTAAAGTTTAAAAGTTGGGGTTAGCATTGCATTATCAGGGTTTCCGGCCAGGTTTAAGTTGCTCCCCGCTATTTATTTGCATAGTTTTTTTTTTTGAGTTGTCAAATAAATAGTTTAAATGTGTATTGTTCCCTGTGTGATTTTATTACAGAGCCCTCTTGGGTGAAGAAAAAAAAATAAAAAATTCGAGAAGACTATTAGGACCAAGAAATTTTATGTTTTTTATGTACTTTTATGTTGGTATACTTGGTTTCTCAGAAACAAATGTGTTGACATAAGGAGGCACACGCTGCATGGTTAATATTATTGTTGCCTTTTACATTTTATAAACTGTGTTGTGGGTTATGTTGTTATATGAAATGGGATATATGAATGGTTGGAGATTTGGAATTTGAATTATTATTCTACAATATGATACTACGTTTTATTCTCCATTTACTCTACTATGAGTCATTTATAATTGAAAATGAAAGCGGGAGGAGGGAACAGTGTATTGAGTGAAGGAAGGATTATATCATGCAGCTGCTCTGCCCTGAACACTTAAATGGATTACAGGCAGTCCTCAGCTGCTGTCTATTAGGCCCCAATAAAGCAGTGTTTGGAAACGTGAGCAGGCAATCATACAGTCACTTAAGCTACAGACCCTGTAATAACATCAGACATCAAATATATCTGACATTCTCCTGAACTTTTGAGTTTTACTTTGGAGAGATACATGCCATGAGAAACATGTGATTAAGTTTTAGTTTTGTACAATGATTCATTCATTCATTAATGCTGTGAAGAATCAAGATAAAATTCACACAATAGGTTTATAACAAAACAAATATTACCATAAAGGAGAGCTAGTTTTGATGCTAGCTGGTTAACTGTTTTTTTTTAGATATTTTTTTGTAGCTAGGCTACAACATGTGGGTGTTAGCTTAGCTAGCAAAAAATCACAGTTGGGGATGGCTGTCACATTCATTCGATCTTGCTCCCTAGATTTTGCTTTTAAAAAATGTAGGACTTTTCAACAGACTTGAAATGTCTTTCTTGTCAAAGTGTAAATATCCTGCTTTTCTGTCCGTGTCTTCTAAGCTTTTACACAATGGGTTTATAAAATTCCCATTAAAGGGAGAGCTAGTTTGGATTTGTTTTTTAGCTTGTTTTTTCTTAGCTAGGCTACACCATGTGGTTATTACTTGGGTATGCTTGTCACATTGTCTTTATTTTCTTATCTCATTTCAATTATAGTGAGGAACTGAGATTTAATGAGTATTATTGTTCTTTGTATAGTTCTTTCTGTTGTTACATGAGGATAACAAATGGAATGATTTTCCTGTTTATTTTCTTTCGATGCAGCTGATGTGTTAGGTTGGTCATTATTCCCCATTAAAGTCCCATTATACATTGAAAGGGAATCTATTAAGTAAAAAGTGTGACAATCAACCCCGTTCTCCCCCACTTGCCCTACTCATGCAGAACAGTGATATAGTGTTATAATATTTGATCATTATTATTGATGTAAGAAGAATTTTAATGTAGCTGATTGAGGTGGTGCAGTTGTTGACAATTTTACATATTATTGGGTAGTTTAATTTCTAAAAATCATATTTAATGAGGTGATAATATGTTTTTTGTATGTAAAAAGTTGCAATGTAACTAGTAATCATAATTGTTGAGGGTAGTGGAATAAAAAGTACCATGTTTCCCTCTGATACATAGTGTAGTATAAAGTAAAACAAAATGGGAATACTCAACAAAAAAAAAACATGTATTTGATCCCGACAGTTTGTCATGTTACGTGTGAAGCTGTGCTTTATGAGACTCACTGGCATGAGCATAGGACAGTCGTCTGTCCGACACAGCTTGGTGACACAGTGCAGGAAGACGGTGGACATCTTCTGGTTCTTGTGCTTCACGAAGCGGAACACTTCAAAGGCAAAGCGGCCCATTTGGCTTTTCCCGTTTTCAAAGACACTGGTCTGAGGGTCTTTTTCACAGCTGGCTCAGGGAGAGAAAATCAGAAAGTGTTGTAGGGATTAGAGTGAGAGAAATGCAAGAACTGAACAAAATTGTAGATCTGTTTTTAAATTTGAGTTACCTAAAGAAAAGATCATAGCGGAGGTCATCGTTAGGGTTTCCAGAGGGCGTGGTGTAACAGTAGTCCATTAGAATGTTCCATCTATTTAACATTAAAGATGAGGTGAATTCAGAGCTCAGACATTTCAATGCAAATGGCCTCATGTAGATGTAAAGGGCTACTCTGACACTTTGGTGGCACCTTTCTTGGTAGCTGAAGAGAAGATTGCCACCAAAATAATTGTACCATCATGAGACATTACTTCTTTGACTCCTAGAAATTACATTTATATACTGCTCATTTGTTTTCCCAATTATGTTTTGTAGGAAAATGTCATTACTTCTTATGTTCTTTGGCAAAGTTGTTTCTAGTGTTTAAAGCCTTACATTTATGTATGAGTCATAGGCAGATGGTCAGGGTGGATGGTGGTGGCACAAAATGCAGAAAGCCAGTCCCACTTGTAACTACTTTTAGGCAACAAAAGCCTTGTGGTTTAAGGGACAATTCACCCCAAAATCAACAATATTTTTCCTGTTATCTGTACTGCTTTTTATCCATTTAGATTAGATTTTTTCTCAGCAACGCACAGTTTTTTCTCCTTATGGCATTTGCATGAATCCACTGGGCCTTAACAAAAACTTTTTATAAAAGTTACCTCCTGCAGCTTTAAGTTCAATTAAAAAAGACATTCATTTGTAAAAATGTCTGAAGATTTGTAAATAAAACTGTGTACTGATTTGTAATGCCACCTTTAGATATTTCTATTAAATGCTTTATTAATGCAAAAAGCTAGGAAATCGGAAAGG
>NW_023339763.1:24913578-24917109 GCF_004916995.1 Morone saxatilis | reverse complement strand
GTTTTTGAGTTCAAATATCTTCATTTGGGGGCTTTTCCAAGCAAATATTGATATATGTGATTGTTTGTGATTAAATCAGCAGATTTCTGCCACCCCTTAAAGTCTCCATGCCACCCTCTGGCCATGAATATTTATTATGATCTGCCACTGAGACCACCATCTTTCTCTGACCTTAACAAAGTTGAATTATTAGTTGCTATGGGTAATATTGTAGGAAAACAAATAAAAGACATTGTGAGTGAACATTCTGCTGACACATTCATTATCAACATTTTGTAACTGTTAATTAACAGCGTTTCTTCATTATGTTGTAAGAAAACGTAATCCAAGTGGCATTCTGTCAAATGGATTTTCTCACATAATTTCAAGGAGACAGGGTTGGACATTGGCATAGACTGTGTTCATTTATTACTGGTGACTAAAGATGTGGTGGTAGGGTAAACAATGATCCAAAATGTGTACAGTCCTTTTGTTTACACCCTCACCCACCATCAGCCCCACAGGCAAGATAGAATGATCACAAGACTTCACATCATTAATTCTGAGTCAAAACCAAAGGGGAGATACGTCTGTCCGACTGAAGCAAGACAAATAAAATGCCAGAAGTATTAAAAATGTTGCTGCTGACCATGGAACCCCTTAAGAATTTGTTCACCAGGGAATCGTCCCTCATTAATTACATTAGATTGTGATTTAAGCCCAAATGGGGAGAAAAGCAACATTCACAAAGCAGTCCAGAATTACATGTTTAGGTCATGAAAGCTCACAGATGGGAAGTCCTGTTTTTTTCCCCTTTCATGACCTAAATGTTGTTGTTTTCAAAAAATCTAAATCAAATCAAAAAATGCTAGGACCAGCAGTGTTTGTAACGTGTGATTTTCATGCATTTTCACTATTTGCAAGTATTAAAAAGACTTTGATTTAGATCAGTGAAGAGGTTCAAATCAGACTCAAGACAGTACAGTAATACAGTTGTCCTTTATACTACATTGCTAGAGGTTTTTTTAAGATTATATTTTGCCTTTATTGGATATGGACAGTGAAGAGGCAGACAGGATACGGGAGAGAGAGAGGGGATGACATGCAACAGAAGTTGCTGGAATCAAACCTGCGACAGTTGCAACCGTGTGGCCATAGACTTCCTTCTAAACCTCACCCCACAAGAATGGCTTCTTCCCATCTGCTGCTGGCCTGGTCAACAAGTTCTGGGACCCCCTCTGATCCTCACTCCCACCCCATCCTGTACACATTACATCTAAAGTAACAGTCATATTGTACTATTATATATAATACTATACTATATTATTATCTTTATCACACTTTTTCATGGGGCGCCAGTTCTGCCAGGTGAGTCCTTGCTGCAGCGGTCATGGGTTTGACTTATTGACAGTATATATAATATATATATATACATATACATATATGGTTTCGACTCCAACTAGTGGCCCTTTGCTGCATGTCATCCCCTCTCTATGTCTCCTCCCTTACTATCCAGTAAATTATATATAAAATAATAATATTTTTTTTTCTCACAGTTTTCACTGTTGATTTTCAATTTCTCTATGTATGCTTGTAACCATCTTTCCCCTTCTCTGTGCACCTTGGAAGTAGCTTAAGTTGTGTTAGAAGTCCCTTCTCTTCTTCTACATAACCTCAATATCATGACATTTTACAGCCACAGTCAATATTGTGTGGGTTTCTCACTAATTGCATTATTTCCATTATAATAATCCAACAATTTAGCAGAAGACACATGATAGTGGATGACAAAGTGATACAGTAACCTTCTTTGCCTCTGTTGAGGGCTTCAAATTAGAGCTGTAGTTTAGTATGAAGTTTATTTTCACAGACTAGAGAGTGTATAGATGTTGAGTGAATACCTCCTATCCAGGTTAGAAGCTTTTACAGCTGCAAACACACGCGTCTTCAGGGTCAGTCCTGCCATGGGGATGGACAGCTGCTGAATGTATGATGAGTCCTGTAAATGCACCACAAGAGTATTTCAGCACATTTCCTGACATCCTGTTGAGAGTGATTTGTTCAGTTTCACTACAGTTCATAAATATCCAAGATCTTTTTTCCGTAGAATTCCGTAGCTTAGGAGAGTGGTTCCAAACCTGGGGATCAGGACACCCACAAGGGATTGCCAAAACTTCTTGGGGGGGGCTCACAAGGCCTTCTTGATGCGTGTAACAAAACTAAATAAAAATATACACAGTAGGACTATATCTCTGAAGAGAAAGAAAATGAAATAATCTGCTCAAAATTTTCATTTTACACATTCCACTGTTTCAGTTCACTGTTTGGTTTTATTGTGCAGTTGTCAAAATAATATTAAATATCTATAAAATATGTCACTTAGTCAGGGGTCATCAGCTTACTCAATGATAGAAAAGGGCTCTGGCTGTTGGCAGTTCAATGTCGAAGCATCCTTGAGCAAGAAACTGAACTCCAATTTGCTGACGAAATGAGTGTGTGCAAATGGGATTAGTTAGTTTCTCATGAGTAGTTGGCACCTTGCATGTTAGCCTCTGCCATCAGTGTATGGATGTGTGTGAATGTCACCTGTAGTGTAAAGAGCTTTGAGTGGTCAGAAGACTAAAGGTGCTATAATAAGTAACTATAACTAATATAAGTGCAGTCAATTTATTGGTTTGACTTCAGTAAATTTAGCACAAGGTTTGAAATGAATTGAGGATAATTGAGTATAATCACCTCCAATTACAGGATTAAAGGTCATTTTGCTTGAGCTGCATAAAAGGCTTTTTCAGTCATTGGTGTCTTTTACTGTCTCAAACGGGTATCCTCATTCTCAGTAAAGACTGGAATTGCAGATGTAAAAGGTGCAGATCAACTCCACACATTTTGGCGTGTAGCTTTGTCTCCAGTGCAGCAGTCTCAGCTCAGAGTGCAGCAAAATAACAGATTTTGAATGTGATGTGAACTTACATTGTAAAGCAGCAGATTCAACGTGCTGACGAAGGTACCGTTGCTGTCCTTCACTGATATCGCAGCTGCTGACCTTCAATGAAGATCAAAGCAAAGCAAACAGATGTGGATTTACTAATATTCACAATACCGTTGAAGAAGAACACACGTGCTGCACCTTAAAAGGAGTCCTCTTTCGCTACTGTATGTGGTTTATACACAATGTCTTTACACCATATAAATCATACAGTGCAGAGTCTGGACGAGCTTTTATAGTCTTTAACTTTGACTTCTAATCAGTAACTTGAATTTAGCCTTCCTATATACATCTGTTCTGAAAAATTACTTATTCTTCCATCAGATCCATTGACTGGTTGTGTGAATTTTAGATAAAGGACGTGGACAGAATAACTGGATGATAATAATATAAAAAAGCCCTGAAACCTTTCTGAAGTTGAGAAAGTTCCAATTTGGTGACCCTGCGTCATGTTGAGTAAACTCTGTCGTAATTTTTTATCCCGCTTCTTGTGGTGTCTCTGAATACATTACCCTTTGTTGGAAATTCTTTATTAGGAATAACCCCTTGAGATGTACCATCTTGTT
>NW_023339763.1:24903637-24913478 GCF_004916995.1 Morone saxatilis | reverse complement strand
TTCCAGTGGTAGAATGCAGCGAAAACCTTGTAGCAGCAGACCTGGCAGGGTAGCTAATGATGGTGGGGGGGATCCGGTGTGGTCGATGTACCCTGATATGTTTCCATCTGCACCGTGACAGGTTTCCCATTAAAGCGTTTGTCCCCTGAGCCGTGGAGGACCTGCAGCAAACAAACATGAGGTGGGTAATACACTCCTCCTGCTCGCTAACCGAGCACCATTATATCACTGTGGGCAAGCTGACAGGGGTTGATACCAATCAGCCATGCCACTGAGCTATTACTAATACACCTCACTAATCCCCCAACTCAGTCTCTCCTTGATCTGAGAACGGAAACCATCAAAAACTGTCCCAGTTGCATCCGGCTCTACACTCAGCCAAAAACATGGGGAGACAGCTCGCTTAGTTGCAAAGATTAGCTTTAACTCCAGGTTAAACTGTTTTAAGATTGTTTTTGCTCTATCATCCTGAAAGGGCCTCCAGGATCCCACAGGAGCCCATTTTACTGAAATAACGAGTGCTGGACTTAATTCCCATGCAGCATAAACACAAACTTCATCAAAAACATGGATGCTGTCAACGAGAGAGCCGCCTGAAATAAAAGACATATCAGATCTTTCTTTCACTGCTTGCAAGGCTTTCTGCCTGTTTTTTCAAGTTTTTTCAGCTTTCAGTTTGTATGTATATGGTTCAGTCAGTATTAAGTTGCCATACAAAATGTTATAAAGATAACTGTAAGAGTTCATCTAAGACTGTGAGTCATTTGTGACACAGCATCTGTTGAGGCATGCCTATTTAAGCACCTTACCCACTCCTCCAAACAGTAAACTACATTACATCAGCTTTAATGATGGAGATGGTTTATGAGCCAGACCCTGATTAAGACCACTGTTTAAAGTGTTGTACGTTTTGACTGTTGCCGGGCAACCAGGCACTGTACCAGATTGTAATGCATACCTGTACCAATGGATTTTGAGCAGCTTATTTCCTGTGAATATTGATCTAGAGAATTGAGTTTTACTGATTCTCTGTCTGTATTATGTATTTTCCTGTATTTTAACAATACTTCTAACCTAATGCATTGCCATTGTTTTATCAAGATCCATGGGTTGTTTAACTGTGTACTTTTCTAAATGCAGGATAGTAAATAATAATCTAAACTTTAAAAATAAGTTCATTACTTTTTCTTCACAGAAATTAATTGGTAATGCTGAGATTAGGCCTACTGTGTGGTATATATATATATATATATATAGTATATATATATACACCCCTTAAAATCAAGAAGGTCTTGCAACACACCCGTAAAAGCCTTGGCAACCCCCAGGTTGGGAACCAGCTGAATAAGGTATAAAGGGAATAAGAATGGTCCGTAGATATGAGCACTGTCAATACATCAGATGCAGATATGATATAATTTATTATTTAAATGGACTTTTTTATAATAGAATATATTATGTTTATTGTGATTCTATTTATTCTGAATTGAATATATCTGGTAAATACATGGTTAGTACTGCATCTTGAAATGTTGAGATTTTGGTATAATATTGTGATATTTTTTATTATTATTTTTTAATATTGTTAGTGTTTTACATTTGTATTGTTAGCACTAATTTCAATTGGCAGTTAACGCGTGATTGAGTAAATCCATTCTGTTTAATTTGTCCTTTCAGAATAAATTAAATCCAGCTGGATTTGTGTCTTATTTCTAAATTACTGCAGAAACTTTACATGATCTACTCCTTTAATTGTATTTTCCCAACACTATTGATGATAATATTTCAGATAGGTCTTAATTAACAACTCCATCATCAGCAGTGTGATGCTGACAGTAACACTGTAAAATCCTTTTCCTCTTACCACCAGGGAATTGCCACAGGACTCCAGGGTGGCCAGGCTGATACTAAAGATCACAACAGTGGGAAAGGTGTTGTTGTTGATGAATCCGCGGCAGTGTGCATCTCCATGGCGACCATTGAGGGCCAGGTCGGTGTCGGTGTACCCGGAAAAGAGGACGGGGCAGAAGTTGATCTTGAGGGTGATGGTCTGCACGCCGCAGTACACACTGATGTCCCTCTCCGCTGTGAGACAGACAGACACACACACACAGACACACCACACCACCCACCACCACACACACAAGATATTTTGTTAGATTACAGTCAAACCATGATGTAAAATTTTGTTAAAATCACAAAAATTAATTATCTTTTCTTTGGAATATGAAGGTAGTTAGATAATCATATGTAAATTCCATCCAGTAATTCTAAAACAAAAAGTGTGAATCTGTGTCAGTTCCTCACCGGGGAAGCGGCTATGAAAATTGGAGTCACAGTTGTATCCATTGAATTGAGCTCCAACTGATAAAGCCTTAGTAAAGAGTAAAAGAATCAAAAGTATATGTTCCATTTCAGCACCTGAAACAGAGCAAGAATTTACACTTAATGCTAGAAATCGAATGTAGGTGCTTCATCTGTCACTTCATAAAAACATAACCTTTAAAGCTTGGGAGAACAGAAAGTGAATTCCAGCATGAATGTAATTAATTTTGCTGAGAAAAACAATGAGATATTCTCCTGCAAGTGTGCTAATGTCAGATGGGAAGATTTTCCCAAAATATTTCAGTTATCTGGTAACAGTTTTGACTTCAGAGGAACATCTTTCACATGGCTGCCAAACAAAATCAAAGCAGACAAATTTCAGATTAAATTATCTTTGAGCAGTTGCAGATTTGACATCAAAGTTGTATGAAATTATGCTGGATAATGTGCTGATAAGTGCAGTCATTTCATAAAAGTATAATGGCTTATCTCTGTGTGCACATCTCATTGTGCTGTGAAAACCTCTTATCACATAATCGTTGTCAGTCACAGATACAGATTCTCAGTCCTGGAGAAACAGCTAAATTAACGAAGTAATTGCACCAAGTTTACAGTTAGTGTCTCTAGCTATGACAGTTGTTATGAGGTAAAAGGCAGATCTACGAGAAGAAGAAGCACTCACCCTGGTTCCTGGAAGCCAGCGAGTCAGCGGTTCTCCATAAGCTTGGGACAGACGATGGAATGGTCCGCACAGCATCCCTACCCGACAACTAGAAACAGGACTCAGGAGCAGGGGGGGAAAAAGGGATCCTACACATAAGAGATTCATTATTTGAACATGTCAACAAAAAAGGGCTGTCCGGAGTGAACATGGGAAAGTCCATCAAATCTGAATGTGTTATACAAATCCTTTCACGTTCGCAGAAACATGAGCAGGTTTTGAAGTTTCCCACTCATATCCTTTCGGCCCAATCTGGCTGTGTCACTGCTCACAAATGGTTTGACGCTGCATGAGGTCCAGCGGCGGTGGGGGGGTAGAATTATCTTTTCATCGCTCCAGTGGTCCCGGCTTGCTGACTGAGCCGTTCCTTTCTCCCCGGGCCTGCTCGGGGAGTGCAGAGCCCACCGCGCAGGCCCTTGGCCCCGGGAATCCACACTTTTTATTGTTTTGTGTGCAGCAGTTCTCAGTCAGCACAGCAGCAGGCAATCTGCTTGGTGGGGCTGCAGGCCTCTACTCCCGGCCTCCTACCTGACCCCTAAACTTTGATTTCTGCTCACATAAAGAAAGCAAAGAAAAAGAAAGCAAAGTTCATGAAGTTTCAGGGGATTAGCCGGCCCTCACTGTCCCATCTTCCATATGGATGGCCGTATATCTGCCACAGTGTGAACCAGACAGAGTACACACAGGGATCCTGTGAATATGGAATATGAGATGGAAAGGACACTGGAAGCTCCGAGCAAACTTCTCACTTTAGATCAAATGGAAAACAAAAGATTCTCTCTTCTGACTGTTTGAAAATCCACCCACATGTCTTTTTCCTCTCCGCACAGGACTGTTATCACCAAGATAATTTCACCAAGCAAAGGTTCGCCTCTGTGGAAGCTTCCCAACAATCTGTCCTGTATCAGCTTTCAGAACAGGTGACGAAAACAATTAATATTTACATTTTTAATGAGTTAAAGAGGTCCCTTACCTTGTTTCACCTGATTAAGAGTATCTTCAATTCTTCAATGCTTCAGCAATCACTACAATTTCTCTGTCCACCAGGGTTTTCCCGTACAAAACATGTTGAAGCTGCCCATGCAAACTGCTGCACAGTCGTGAACCTCCGCAACTCAAGACATTCAGTCGTGTTCTTTCGCTGCTCCGATATTCTCTCAGGGAGCTGTGGGGAAATTGAGCACTGAGAGCCGGGAAACGGCGACTTCTTATTTCTGAGGTTTTTGCTAATCCAGATAAATTGTAATTACCAGAATCTTGGCCAAAAAACTGCTTCACCGCAGACTGATAGCCATCTAGAGTGTCCGAACACCTCAATTACCCAGAACTCATTTCATCACTGATAGGTAGATTCAGTTTGGCTTATCATTGGGAGAACATCTTAATCCATAGAACATGACAACCATGGAAGCTAAAGACACCATTTTGGATCTTTTCATCACCTTGCACAAACAGACAGACTTACACTGTCAAATTGCATCAATCAGGCGTATTTATAACTGAATCTTGAGTGCTCTTTGAAGAGTATGTGAATACATAGATTCCCATTGTGGTGTTATAATGGCTGCTGATGTTATAAGACCTCTATGGATTCCTGCAAACTATACATTCAAGAACAAAAGAATCTATGGAGGTTACTGAGCAACATGTTGACAACTTGAACTAGTTAACATCTAGTTTGATCAGTGCTAAGGTTTTACCCTAGTCTTAACAAAGCAACTGGCAGCTATTATTATTTTCCAGACACCAACAGGCATAAGCTTTACCTGAGAACAACACAGCCACCTGTAATCTCTAACTCTGAAACACAGAAAACAGATACACTCTCCTCAGGAACATCATTTATAGTCTGAGTACATATGCCAATAGTCCTTTTCTTCACACTTCACATCAATTCATCTCCAACACTGACAGACATACCTTGCTAGTCACAGCAGAGGCATCTGAGATATATATCTGAGATATAGGAATGTGACATTATCGTTTCCCTTTTCTCTAGTCTGTGACTTGTTTACTTCTCATGAACAATGAGCTGAAGCTCCAGTCAGAAATCGCAGGGTTTCTTCTTGTCCCTACAGTGTGCTGTTTGAATGCTGTCTGTGCAGAGTTTGACTCTAGAAGGATGTTTTCACATTCATCTGCTGAAAGTGAAAAGTTTCTCTGTGCTCACTGAAAATCTGATTTTTAAAGTAGTTTAAAAATAGTTTGGAAGTCCATGCTGGTCCAGTATGCAACTTGTACAATGTGATGTAGAAACCTGAGGCCACCAGTGCACATACACTGAGAATGGACTTTACAGTGAAGTAGGAGACATCTTGTATCTAACAGGAAAACTTGCTTTTTTAAACTGTATTTTAAAACAGTACGTAAGTGACAATATGTAAAAACACTACTGTAATCATTCCTTCTGTCCATTAAAAGATCCTTTCCAATCTAAGAGATGGGGGACAAAGTCATAATCCTCATTCTGTTTAAAATTAATGCTTAAACCTACAACGAGTTTTTCACTGGTTATGAAACAATCTCAATTTCACACTGCAGACCTGTCATTTTTGGGGCAAGGCCAATTTTTGTAGAGTTAGCTTTTCACAGTCTGCTGTAAAGAGTACAAGAAGATGTAACGTTGCATAAACAGATTCCTTTTATTAGAGCTTAGATCTACACACTCACTCTGACTAAAGAAACAAAACTATTCTTCTGTGTAACAATATATAAAAGATGCTAACAACGTTACACCGTAAATATGTAATAAATCACACCATCTGTGAAATTACAATAATTATAGCTGTTTTTAGTGATAAAAACAGATTTTCGACAGTACCAAGGCTTATACACTGATAAAAAACATTTATTCAACGTTTTTGTTGTGAAAATTTCTATAATACAAGATATCTGTCAATCAACAAACAAATCCATGTAAAATTACAGAATAAATACTTTTTTCATTTTATATAATTTTAGAAATGTATTAACAGTTTTAAACTTAAATGTATCAGTTTAATCTATTAAACAGTAAATATTATGAAATATGTCTAGATATGCAAATGTATTTTTATATGAAAAAATATAAAGCACTACAGATTTTACAGATTTTTCACGTTATTTTACATTAGACATTTTTTAATTTTATTAATATTTCCATGTATTTAAAAAATCAATAAAAAATCTGCAAAATAAATGGAAAAACCCATAAGTTTACGTAGTTTTTTTTTTTACAGTGTAATTAATGTCTCTGGTTACAAATATATTTGTGGGACAAATCTCGGGCTACTGTTGATGTCTAGCGTGATGACAGACTTTGGGAAATGTGACTTTGTTTATTTGCTGCATCGCAGTTTAATGAGGAAATCAAAAATGTACATTATTTTTAGGGTAACACCAGCGAGTTCAAAACAGGGCAATGCCAAACTGGCCATGTGGGTAGTTTTTTTGGGATGGGGCATTATGGCCACACAGAGGACATCCACAGCACTGGCTGTAGTATAATTCCTGACCTGATACCTGATATATATGACCTATATAAACAAACTAGACCATTACCGAAGATACATAGTTATAGTTAGAGAGATGTATAGTTAGTCAAACCAGTTCCTTATAAGGGCTTCAAGTTAAAATGAGGCTCATTAGTCTGAGTTACACAACCAAGAGGGGACCTTCCATGGTTACTTTTGGTCTTTTTAGTAGAAAATTCCTAAATTCCTATGCCCCTCTTCCCATTTCTGCAACTATTGTATCTATGTCTCTCAGGATTGTTGCAAATCAAAAGTTTGACTTACCCAATTTTGAAATCAAATTCATTTTTGATATGGTTTTGCCATAAAGGCCAACTATAAGAGCTAGTGTGCTCGTGACTAGAGTGTTACGAAATGTAATATTAAATTAAAAAGGATACAGTAATAGATACAGTACAGCATTATAAGTTTTTTTTTTAATTTTGTAAAATAGCAGATTATTCTACAGAACTCATGTTCTTCATTTAAATTTGATTCTTACACTTGTAAAACACTTTCACGTTTCACCTTTAATAACATAGAAAACATAGTAAAATCCACTATATCTTTACTGAATTATTGAGATATCCTGTATGCCCTTGCTGCTGTCACCATTAAACCACTGGGTGCCATTTACCACAGTGCGGTTCCATTCATTACTGCAGACAGAAGTATGTTGTTATTCTATGCATTTCACAAGAGCACAAACGAAATTCTTAGGGAGAATACTGGTAAACCTTCTGATAATTTACTTTAGGCGTCACACTGGATGGATGACAATTCCTCAAACACCAAAAACACCATTTCCTAGATGCTACTGTCAAACTGGGACACAAACTGTTATTCAAGCTTAGGCCTAATGGATTAAAAAACTCAATAGTAATATAAACAACAACACAATTGGTGAATATGCCGTGCCACGCTCCTAAAAGAATCCATTTCCTTTTTATTTAGTTTATGATTAGCATTAGTGCTGATTTTTTATAATGGAAGTACATACACATGAAGATAAAAATTATTAAGTTAACCAGTCACCCTATTTGTATTTTAAATTTGTTGTTGTAGTTTGAGAGTAAATCATTGTTGCACTTTATAATCACAATGCCACCTTCAAAGAGAAGTAAAACTGAATTTTGATATAGCATTTATTGTTTATCATATTAAAGCTGCAGTAGGTAACATTTCTAAAAAAATAATCTAAATATCTGTCTCATGTACCACTGTCAGGACATTCAGCAAATATGAACAAAATGTTATTTTTTATAAAAGTTACCTACTGCAGCTTCAAAATGTTTTCAACTGTATATGCATTTATGTAGGCCACAAAATTATATTTAACTAAACTTTGCTGTCAAACACCAAACTGATAGTGGGTTTGCCAAAAAAGATGTCAGTGACTTGAATCCATATCTGTCCAGGTGACTTTCTTGCACCGTATGTTATATATATCCATTCCCTGTGCATCATATGGCAGGTTTTTTGTATATGAAGCTAGCTTACTGTTCAGAGTCCCAAATTAGGTCTCTGTGTATAAGATGATAACATTAGTAGGTCAAATGTATCACAGGCTTCCGTTTTGGTGGCAATATAGTACTTGAATATGGTCACAGAAGACAATCAACCTGTATTCGGTTTAATCTATGATAAAACTAGTGATGATCTCTCTCAGCAGAAAAAGATCTAAGAAGCCTTTATCTGTAGTGAATCTAGACTGGGTGCCGTCACACTGAGCTCCCTTTAGCCGTTTGATTGGCACACAAATAATTTTGCGTCTTTGACAAAATGAAAGGGCAAGTCTCTCTGCTTTTGTCGGCTAAAATGTCATCACTTGGCACACATATGGGAAACCAAGTCTTTGCATCATTTTCAGCGTCCCTCAGAGAGTATCTGCTTGTCCTCCCTGTTGACATAGCCATTATATACATGACAAATACGTTCTTCAGAGAAGCATGTATTCTCTGCTACTACAATATAGCTGTTGCAGGAAAGGAAAAAACAACATGGCTACAGTAAATTATATGCTACATTATGCTGAAATTAATTGACAATAGATAAAATCTGAAATAATGCTTTAGGTATATATGTCTTATGTATCACATCTTTTGATTGATTTTTATTTATTTAATAGCATAAAGTATTAAATACACTCATAAAGCTGCAGTAGGTAACTTTTCTCAAAAATAACTTTTATGTCATATTTGCTGAAACTTTCACTAAACCCTAATTCACAGATTATCTGTCTCATGAACTAATAATAATAATAATAATAATACATTTTATTTAAAGGCGCCTCTCTGGGCACTTGAGGAACAGTACAACACATAAAAAATAAAACAATAGAGTAACAAGGAAACACGATAAAAATATATGTCAATCAATAATAGTGAAAGTTTTCAGCCAAATATGACCCAAAAAATTCTAAAACTCATTCAGAAAATGTGTGAATACACTGCCAGCTTCTAAGTTAATGAGACAGGTTAGCTGAGCATAGTATATATAATATAGGTATCATCTTACATATCGGCCCTCTGATTGACATATCGGCTGATATCACTAAAAATGTAATGATCGGGAATTATCGGATCAAGCGTTTTTTATAAACCGATGGTCTTGTTTCTGATAGGCTTCAGCTTTTGACCGAGGCCTTTGCTGAGCGGGAAGGGTCTAAGGATGAACGCGATGAGCTCATGTGGGGACGGACTCGGGGACTAAAAAACGCGCCCTGGACTTTTGACTTAGCCCGGCCAAAGCCAATCGAGCGTGCAGAAACTACAACAACAACTAAACAATAGACCGCCTTTGATCATAATGTGTCTCACAAAATGATGATTAATATATGCAAAAATAAATGTAATTAAAATAATCGTATTCCTATAGCCTAGTCTTAAAATAATTTTACTTACCATTAATAGTATTCTGGAATTAAATGATATGCAGTAAATTGAATCTTAGCCGCACAAATAATAATATCACAGTTTTAATGAAAAGTGTATGGCATCCATTTCTCTCAGAGAGCTTTAGTACTCGTATCCTGATATTCTATATAACGATCTTACAAAAGAATCTTGTAAGCTTAAACTGTAAACGATTACCAAAACTTTAAAAAGATAATTATCGCTACTAAAGAATATATTTTCGGTGTTAGTACGGGGCGTAGTTAAAACACGCTAATACTTAGTGCTAACTTCCTGTTTTAGCTAGCATAAATAGCCACCCCAGTGCAGTCAGTCGTACATCTCTTCCATTCTTTTGTTTCTGCAGTTTCATTTTGCATTGCTACTGAGCAAACCACGCAAACTGATGG
>NW_023339763.1:24900322-24903537 GCF_004916995.1 Morone saxatilis | reverse complement strand
AAGCCAATATCGAGCATCCCTACATATATATAGTAGCATCTTTTTGTGCCAATAACTGTAAATTAAAGTACAGATAAAAAAATGTTCTGCAGCTATGGGGTGTCTTACACCAACACAATAACAAAAGATGAAGTCTGATGACATGAAGTAGCATTGATGGGAGTTTTTGTCTTCACCACCATTGCCGTCATTGCAGTCAGCTTGGAGCAATACATCTATACCACTGTGACTTCTTAAATGTACCATGAGAAGTACATGGTGTTGTGTCACACCCATCATGACAGTATCAAACTCAACATATTACAGTCAAGTCCCGTGACCCTACATCTTTGTATAGACCGCACATCTGTTTACAGTTGTGTTGTCTTAACATCATTATCTAAATCATAAAACAGAGACATGCATTCACTTAAATTGTTTATACATTTTTGACATTTACTCTCAAGGTCCCCCTCCTCAATGACCTTGTCCTTTTTCTTGAGGCATCCATCCACCTTCTTATATACAACCTTATGCCTCTTTGTGAACAAATTATCAGATCATTGACATTTCTTAAACACATGTGAAGTGCAATGAGACGACTAACTGACAAATGACTAACACTCTTACAGGTAGAAATTCATTTTACCAAAGTTTTCCTCACCTGTGCACTGCCCTGGTCCCTTTGATGCCATGGGGAGAGAGTTCATCTTCCGGTATTTCATTGCTAACTAACTCTTCATTCTGTTTTTTCTGTGGCAGAAGCAAATCACGGTAACGGCAGCGATGATGACCACAACCACGGTAGGAACAGCTGCTGCCATAGCTTCAAGTCCACAGCTCATGGTCTGCGGTGATGTAATACTGAGTGTAACCTCACAGTCCTCCATACCGACAAGACTTTCAACCGTACAGAGGTACGTTCCACAGTCCTGCTCTGTGATCTTAGGTAAATACAAGGTACCACCAATAGTGTCAACAAAGGCATCACGATGCAACATCTGGTTTCCACTTGTCTTTGACCATCTGTATCTCAGAGGGGGGGGTACCTTGTCAAGTCAAAGTCAAAGTCAGCTTTATTGTCAAATATGCTTATATAACATGCCTCCAGTCAACAAGATAATGATCTTGTCATCTTCTTCTCTATTTGGAGGCACAATGTTCCACTCTATCTCCATGTGTTGCAAGTTCTCAGAGGCAAGGGAAAATTCACAATTAAGAGTCACACTTGATTCTTTACAGATATAAAATTACAGATATAAAATAGTGCCTCATATGTGAGATATTGTCCTTGGGTTGTTGGGGATGGGCTGGTTCTGCCTCACAGGGTGGGCTACACAGTAACTTGGGTACATGTTTTCCAATGGCACCGTTATACCTAAACTGTGTTGTGCAAAACAGCACAATAAATTCCATGAAAGTTTTTACAGTAAAGGACCTTTTACAGCAAAAGTAGACTTCCACTCATCCTTAAACAGAAACTCCTCTAACTCTAGCACAAAAAAAAACTTTTTAGTAGAAATGAAACAGAAAAAAAGTGGGCTACAGTTTCACATTTAGCAAAAAAAGAGTAAGAACAGTACTTAAGCAGAAAAAAAGTAAAAAAGTGGTCAGTACTGTAGCAGAAAAGAAATTAGAAGTTGACTCTTACCTAGAAATGAGCTGCCACTCCTGTGAAAGTCACAAAAAGTACCTGCACAGGAACCATGTGACACAAAAGCTGCGAAATGAGCCCCTGTGTGACTTGTTTTTTGTGTGTGTTTTAAATAGCTTTTCTTTGTCTTCTTTGTTGTGTCATAGTGTACATTTGTGCTGCTCTAACACAACAATTTCCCATTGGGGATAATTGAAATCTGTCTTATCATATTTCATTATCTTCAGTACATGATAAATGAATAAATGATACATAAAAATAAATAAAATAAAGAAATGAATAAAAATTTAATAATAATGAATACATACAATAAAAAATGCTTCAGATATTAATCGACCTGACAAGCATCTGCAAGAGGTCCATCTACTTGAGGTATGTATTTTAAGTTGTGTGGTCCCTGTGTGTTTTTCATTTGGTGAGGCAGCTCTAGATACATACATACATACATACAAACATACACCTATGGAAAATGATTGGGCATCCAAGCTGTTATATTGTGAGGTTCATGGATGACACAGCAGTGGTCAGATGCATCACTAATAATGAGTTTGGCTACACACAGGAAGTGGAACACCTGGAGGGTTGGTGCAGAGAAAACAACCTCTGCATCAACATGAAGAAGACAAAGGACATGATTGTGGACTTCAGAATGGACAGACACCTCCCCTCCTCCACTTCACATTCAGAGGAGCAGCAGTGAAAGTGATCTCCAGCTTCAGGTCATCACCTAACTGATGACCTCACCTGGAGCAACAACACTTCCAGTCTGATTAGGAAGGCACGCCAGCTCCTCTATTTTCTCAGTAGGATGACTGTAGCCATGCTGCTACCCGAAACTGTCACTACCTCATATAATATTGGCAGACAATATATTTGCACATTGCACAGTGAACTGCTCATTTGCACAAGATGGACCACTTTATTTTGTAACAGGACCAGACGCTCAGAACTATATATACATGTTGCTGTTGTGCCATTGTTTGCTGGGCTTTACCAGGAAAAATCACTTTATTTAGCAACATGTGTAATGACAATAAAGACTCTTTACTTTTTTTTTTACTTCTTTTACTTTTATACTTTAAAATATCTTCTTTTTTTTTTTTTTTTTGATGTGTCCAGGCCTGCAGAAGTATTTTAAATTGGCATGGCATGCCAAGAACAAAAACTGTAAACAATGAACAATATGGATTCACAGTTATTGTCAACCTTTGGATGAAGATCGTCACATCGTCACAATCAAATAGCAAAACAAAAGAGATCAGTCTTTTTCTTTATTCAGCCAATCAAGAGCCGTGTAACACTTAGCCAGCCAATCAGGAGGCGTGTCACACTCAGCCAGCCAATCAGGAGGCGTGTCACACTCAGGCAGCCAATCAGGAGGCATGTAACACTCAGCAGGCCAATCAGGAGGCGTGTAACACTCAGCAGCCAATAAGGAGGCGTGTCACACTCAGGCAGCCAATCAGGAGGCGTGTAACACTCAGCCAGCCAATCAGGAGGCGTGTCACACTCAGGCAGCCAATCAGGAGACCTTTGACAGTCAGCCAGCCAATCAGGAGGCGTGTAACACTCAGGCAGCCAA
>NW_023339763.1:24897161-24900222 GCF_004916995.1 Morone saxatilis | reverse complement strand
AATATGTACTATTTGAGTTACATAAAAGCTTTTTATTTGTTTTCTTCCTAATTGTCCTTGAAATAGTGGTCAAGAACCCCCCCCACCCCCAACACAAAAATGGTTTGGCCACTGATCAAAATTTGATGTTGTCATTTGATTTGAAGTTCAGTACACTCAAAATGTCCAGTCAGCCAGTGCTCAGAAAAGGAAAGAAAAGAGAAGAAGAGAAGAAGAAAATAGAGGCCTTAAAGATTTTCTAAACAAATATTTAAAAAAAGGTGGTGACGGTGAAGCTGGAACTAGTAAAGTCAACGTAGAGCAAGGTAAGAAACAGCGCAGCCAACGTTTACCAGCCTTGTAACGTAACCTAACAGGCCAGCTCTAATGTTAATGTCCATTAGCTTGTATAAAAGCCTGACACAACACATTATCTTTGACAGAAACAGTTGAGTTTGGTAGCTCCGTCAGAGAGGATGAGACAGAGAGGAGAGAGATCCAGCTGCAGTCAGGTGACAGAGAGAGTGATGCGGGAGCAGAGGGACAGAGTCAGGCTACCGGTAAGAGAGAAGAGAGAGAGAGAGAGAGAGAGAGTCACAGTGATGCGGGAGGGGCCCGCTGTCCCGGAGTGGAGGGACAGAGTCAGGCTACCGGTAAGAGAGAGAGAGAGAGAGAGAGAGTCACAGTGGAGCGGGAGGGGCCCGCTGCCCCGTCGGAGAGTCTGAGCAGGATGGATCAGAGACTGATCACACACTTAATTTCAGCGATTCTGCATTATGGCCAACTAGAATGACCGACTCTGATAGAGTTGCTGTTCTCCTTTGAAGTAGAGAAAAAGTCAACTAGTGCACTAAATTCCACAGATGGGATGAAAATATCGAATATAAAATACAGAAAGCTTTATGAGAGATTTCCAGATGAATGACATGAAAGAAACCATGCACACAAACATTGTTATTGGAAATGGAAGAACCTACAACATTCTGTCCTACAGACTTCTGGAATTGACAGCCAACAACAAAAATTGATGGAGACAGAAATCGAAAAAAACAAAGCACTACTGAAGCGGCTGCTGGATGTAACACTGTACTTAGCCTTCAGGAATCTGCCATTCAGGGGCAGCACAAATACACTAGATGAGCCAGACAATGGACATTTTCTTGGCATAATTGAGCCGTTGGCAAAGTATGACAGTATCCTAAATGACCATTTACAAAACATTAGAGAGCACCGGCAAACGGGAAAGAGAGCTCATTACCTTTCACCTGACAGCCAAAACGAATTTATTGAACTTTGTGCTCTGCGTGTCCTAAACACTATTTTGAGGGAAAGGCAAGAAACAACATTCTATTCCATGTGGGTGGGAAATAAAGTTAAGGACTTTTCAAAAAAGACAGGAGAGGAAATCGCCACAATGGTGGAACAATCACTAGGTGAATATGGGATAGATATAGCTGATTGCAGGGGTCAGTGCTATGATAATGGAGCTAACTTGGCAGGAAAAGTGAGAGGAATGCAAGCTTGCATACTGAATAAAATCCCTTGGCCACATACTCACCATATGCATCTCATACGTTAAACCTAGTTGGTGTCCATGCCGCCCGGGCCTGCCCTGAAATAGACATATTCTTTGGCTTCATCAATCAGCTGTACAAACTATTCAGTGGCAGCCCTCACCGATGGGAAATCTTACAAAGAGTTTCTGGTTGTTCTCTGCACAGCTTGTCTGACACACAATGGAGTGCGCGGATAGAGGCAGTGCGCCCAGTGGCAAAACATTTGCCCGGTGTGATCGAGGCATTAGACACCTTTATCACTACAGGTAACCTCACCAGGGAAGCCAAAGCTGAAGCACAGGGTCTAAAGACCTACTTTCAGTCCTTTAATGCAGTTTTGCTTCTCACTTTTTGGGTCAAGGTGTTACAATGTATACAGGATAGAAACCTTACCAGCCAGTCTTCAACCATCTCACTCTGATGTGCAAGCTGTCAATATAAAGGAACTTGAGGAGGAGATTGCCTGCATGCGTGCATCATGGGACAGTTTTGTGATGTTGCCACGTCCATGGGCATCAAATCCCAGTTAGAAATGAGACAGAGAAAGAGGAAGCGTTTCTTTGATGAGTCAGAAAAGCAAGGAGTGTTTTATGTTGCAATGAATGCATAATCTCTCAACTACATGTACGATTCTCATCAATGCAGCAGATATGTGACGAGTTCTGCGTCCTGTGGAATTTCAGAGATATGCCACAGGACAGCATTAGTGCATCATGCTCAAAGCTCTCTGAGAAATATAAGAATGACCTCACAGAGTCCCTTGAAGACCAAATTCAGCACTTAAAGAAAATATATAGTGTAACTTTTGAAGACGGTCTTGGACCTCTGGACTTACTTAATGCCATATACACAATGGGACTACAGAGCATTTATGGAGACCTGTGTGTCCTGCTGCGTATTTTCCTGTCTCTGCCTGTGACTGTGGCTGGAGGTGAAAATGATCTCATCCCGGGCCCTGGCAAGACTGTCAGCTGGCCTGCTACTATCTATCTAACAATCGTCAGGTCCAAAACTTTCTAACAATGTATAACTCTCCTGGGAAAACAACCTCCAGGCTTCCCCATATCCAAAAACGTTTCACTCGCTAGACCACGCCCACTTTTCACAATTTTCTCAGGTTTTTGGCAAATTTCTCTTTAAATTACCTTGAATATAACCCAGCATATTTCAAATAGGTTCTATTCTTTTTTCCTAATTTATTCTTTATTTCCATTTAAGAGTGATTGTTACAACAGTGGACCTATTATTTTGAAATTAAGGTCGGCTTTATTTTGAAAGGGTCTCGCCGGAAATAGAAGTCCGCTGGCTCGTCAAGTGTGACAACACGACAAGAGGTGTTTACCTCAGAAACGTCAGAAACGATCGCTAATTCGTTTATCTAGCACCCAGCTGAGTAGAGCACAAGGTTTGTTATGATATGTTTTATTTAATGTTTAATATGAAGCCATATTGTGGCGCTTTTTCATACTTTTGGAGAGTTTTAAACTAGTTAGATTATGCTAGCAAGACTGCTATATTAGCTCATT
>NW_023339763.1:24891678-24897061 GCF_004916995.1 Morone saxatilis | reverse complement strand
ATTTAGGAATCGTGACGTTTTTAATTTCTGAGAATCGCGATACTTTTGAAGTATCGGTGTACCGTGCAACACTATAATAAACTGCCACTAAATGTCCAGCAGAAATGTACACATATCAGAAGAGTACAATTTTTGTCAGCCCTCTGAACCCTGTAACAGGAAGTGGCGCAAATGTCTTGTTGGAGGAACAATCCTCTTTTCACACACCTTGGACTAAATCCAGGTATAAAAAACTGCAAAGCAAGTGTCATTACATCAAGACTGATTCTCTCCTCAGCGACAAAACAAAGTCATCATATTATGAAAATGAACAGTACAGCTTTAGAACACTCTGGTTATATATTGCTAATGTGTGTGAACCAAGTGGCAACCTCCTTGGCTGAGAAATGAATGTGGCATAAACCTGCAGTTCCTCTAAGGGCCATTTGAGGGAGTCTCCAGCAGTGAGTCAATCTTCATAAGGCCCTATATTAAAATGCCCAACTTTACACCAGAAATAAACATGTTTACAGCCTGGGACAAAGAACGGTTTTGGTCTCCACAGCTAACTTCCCTGTTTGTGACTGTACAGGGAGTTAACTTTTATAGAACGCACCCATTTAAATTATTAAGTATTAAGACACTTGGCCACCGGGCCTATCAACTTTTTTGGCAGAAACCCTGACATTGCATAAATAAAATCTCCCCAACATGAGGGTAAGTGTGTGTACAGCAGTGTGCAAAGGACACGTGTGTAGGATTTAGTGGCATCTAGGAGTGTAGTAATACAATGCCCTCACCTCATCCTCTAATTCAAAAGTAATAAAGTAACACTAACAAATGGCGCACTATTCTGGATGTCTACCTTTAATGCAATATCCATTAAAAACATTCGAGGCAGCTTCTCCCACCACAACTTTACGCCAGACTGAAGAACATGTGACTCTAATATCAATACATGAATACCTGCAGCTTCTAAATAATGCACCACGGACCAAAAGGACATCTAGGGCACATATATACGCCTACAAATCCTATGGAAATTTCCTCGAGTCAAGATGTTTATGCCAGTACCAAAGTTCAACAGCCACTGCTGATTTTATATATTCATCATGTCATGAGAGACCTTTGAGCAGTTTAACAGCAGTGTGTAATGGACTTTGCATAATGGCAATTAAACTTGACAAAAAAGATTGCTGCCATGCACTTGGGCTGCCCACTATTTCAACAGCAACTCTCAGTGAAGGAAATACCATACATTACATAACCGTGGAGCTACAAAGACCAAAAAATCTGTTGTTGCATACACACTGCTGGGGTGTAAACTGAACTAAACCAACTTGGTGCAAATTTTCCCAGAAGTCATTTCACACTTACTTTCAACAAACACGCAAGTAAATAAGATGAAGCTGGCAGCAGAGATTGATTTGTTCATTCTTTACTTATCTCTGTCTGGTAATTGCAGAGTCTCAGTGTGACAAAGTTTATCTAGCATGCCAGTGTTATAGAATGTGAACCGTGGTCCAGCGCAAACTCAACAGAAAGGACAGGGCCATATCTCACCTGCAGTCCAGACAGGAGAAAGACAGGGATGGCAGCTAGACACATCATGGCTATATCTGGCTGGTCAGGAAACTCCAAACACAAGTGCAGCCTTCAGCCCTCTTTAAATACCTCAAAGCCAAGCGAGATTCCTGCTGGGCAGCGGGTCTCTAGATAACCTCAGGGATAGGTTCAACAGCTATGCAGAGGAGCCACATATCACCTGGTTGGCTGGAATCACTGGGATATGGCTGCATTGCTGCATACTACATCAGCTGAAGGCTGTGGTTATTCAAAAACACGTTACAACATCAAACACGACACTACTTGGTCAAGCCAGACCTAAAAATATGAGTTAACTGGATGTGAATTCCACACTGTACTGTGAGTACTGCAATAAGCAATATACTGTTACTGGACCAGTTAATACAACAGAACAGAGCAGCATGATGGCATGAGAATACTTAAATGTTTATTACAGGCATGTCATTGAGAACTTTAGACCATGCATCTAACAGCCTGTTTGCTGTTTGTGGACCAAAATGCTGCCAAGTTCAGGTGCCTGGTGTGCCACATTTCATTTGCAAGGCCGACAGAAGCGAGCTAAAATCTAGACTGAAGACTAAATCGCTAAAGTCTATGCCTGGAGAAGGACAACTGAATGGAAAAAGAAAAAAAAGAATACTTTTTGAAAGATGATTAATACAAACATTTAAAACACACAGCAGGGGTAAAAATTAATTAGGGTCACAATTAATGAAATTAAAGTGCCATTATGTGAACTTATAATAGATACTTTCAATTTCTACCACACTGTGGAGGAGTATATTCACTTGTTCAGCTGTCTGAAAGTACTTATTTTTACACTTAAGCTAATGATTGCTTTCTACTGGCCAAGAGCAATGCAAGGCAAGGGCATAAAACTAGCCAACTGTAGCCTAAACTAAGCTGGGGTTGGTAGGCTGGCTATGTCTTGGCTACGCAGTGTGGGTCTGGCGTTGGTTGCTTCGTGGTGTTGGCTGATTTGTAAACGGCTAGCTAATTAGTAGCACTAGTGTCTCTGCTGTGAGACTGGCATATGGGACCTGAAAACGGTATGTCACTCCTCTTCCACTGGCACATACCACTCCTCATCGGCTTAAGGCGATTCTTTACTAGCATCCGCTGCTGACTACTATGTCAATATTGTTCCACCTGCAGACACGAAACAGGGAAATGTCTACATATGATCTGTTTGACTTGGAAGCACCCGACAGCACCATGGAGGAATGTGATAGATAGAAAGTCAAATATGACCCAAAGTAAGTGCAAACCTCTACAAATTTGTAAAGATTATTATTCTTATTAACAGCTCAACACTAAAACCACCTTATTCTGAAAGGTGGCAACAGTAGATCTGGTAATAACCCTGCTGAATATGAATTTGCTTGTGTGCTCTTGATAAAGCTGTACGTCAAAGTTCACTACTCCACAGCCACTTCTTGAAATAAGAACAGACTCAACAGGCACTAGAACTGCTGGCATAGACAGAAATTTCTACTGAGCTTTAAAGTGATGTCATTGTTGTAGCACACACTTAGAAAACACACTCATAATACAGACACAGCTCGAATATTTGTAGTCTGAGTATGCCACATTCTGAAAAAAAAAAATAAAAATCATGTAACACATAAATTCCAGGCTCTTTATAATGTTGGAGATGCATAATTAAGCCAAAGTTACAGTTACTACTTTTTCAAATTTCAAATTAAATGCCTAGTTTTGGAAAATAGCCTGGCTTGATAGTGTGACTTATTGGCCATTCTAAAAGCTTAAATATTAGCTAACCCAAATATCACATGGAAGTGTGATACAAAACAATTCAAGCTGAAATAATAATTTCATAGGCTATACAAGTTAGCCTTATAAAGTCACAAATGCTAAATGTTTATGCCAATATTGTTTCTTACTCAGATTAAACCATTTAGGTATGTGTAATGTCCAAGAAAATACTGTGGCTGTCTCGGATTTCAGCATTTTTTAAAATAACAAAACATCAAACAGAAAACCTGCTCTTTTAATTAAAAAGGTCCAGTGTGTAACATTGAGAAAGCTCTATTGGCAGAAATGGAATATAATATTCATAAGTATGTTTTCATTAGTGTATAATCACTGAATATAAGACATTTTATTGCAGTTCACAAATAGTACAATGGCCAAGCATCAGGAGAGAGACAAAACACAGAATTTGTCAAAATTTAAGCCTATTAAAGATGATGTTTTCTTACACCACTTAACATCAAGAAGCCTTCGCAAGCCCCTGTGAAGCTTTGGCGACCTATAGTGGGGCTCCCACACCCCAGGTTAAATACCCACTGCTCTCACCACAGCAGATAAATAGATAAAACTACCTTAAAACGTTTAATAAAACAGATAGATGCCGGTCTCCTTTATTAGCCTGGTGTGACTACACGTTATGACAAATAAAGGCAAGTCTCAATTAGAGGCCTGGTCTGGATTTTATAGAAAGTATCGGAATCTATAAAACCTGTGTCCGCTTCTCCATTATTTATATTCCTTTAGTCTGTGACGGTCCAGCGATAAAAATAATATTGTCCCGGGAAGTTTGTTGCACGCCGCCTGTATGCTGGGTCTCATAAATCTTCACCTGCTGTAAATGTGACCACGGCGCCACAGAGAAATAAATACGACCTGAAATTCAAGCTGTTAGTTGTCAAATTTGCTGAATAAAACTATGTAGAAGCAGCATATGATAGTTGGATAGTATTTCCATCTGTGTGGAGCAAGAGTTGTGTTTGTGCTAAAGGAATGCCTGTCCCAAACTGACACCCGTCCCCAATAAAGGCAGGGGGAGTTCAGTGATCTAAGCAAATAAATGCCCAGGCTATTCTTATTAGTTTTATGGTAGTCTCTAATTTGCTGGTTTTCCAAGGAACATGGGAACCCTACCTTGCTGTACCAAAAACGAGCCAAACAGTGAAATTCATGAATGTTTTACAGAGAAGTAACAAGAACCCGAGCTGCTAAAACTGAGCCTATGCCATTAGCAAACTGCTTATCAAAACGGTTAGCCTTGCTGCTACCTGAGATACAATGACTTCTATCTATTCAATGCCTGTAGAAACGCATATTGGCTAAGTTACTGTTATATGTATGTGCAGGCCTCATAGCCACAGACACAGCATTCACATTCTGTTGGTAGCTACCTAAAGAAAACGCCGGGCCCCGACAAATAAAACAACCCAACAAATAGGATACTTACAATCCAAATGTTTCTTTTTTGGCCCCATTATTTCGTGCGTGGTCGCCTTGCACACAGTCTTGGATATCGCCGACCCGGTGACACTGTGCTGAGCGGCAGTTATCCGGTCTGTAATGCTCTGTCCAGACATCCTGTATCAGCTCAAATAGACACGGTCAGCGTTACAGTAAATGTTTCCAAATCCAGCGGGAAAAGCCCGGGTTTAAGTGCACGGCGTCGGTCTTCAAAGGTTCTGTGCCACCTGATAATACTGGAGACAAGAGAGAGGGACAGACAGAGAAGAAATAATGAGACGACGGTGGCGTTACATTTCGTTTGTATGCTAACTGGCTGCTAACTAATAGCAGATGAATTCAGCCATAGAAGTTCAGCAGGAGACACTGACTGAACCTGTAGTGACAACATCCATATTTCATGACTGTAACATACGAACCCGGTCGTTTAATCGATCCCTCGCGTCTACACTCTCTTCTCCTCTTCCCGTACAAGTCTTTCTCTCACACTCACTCACTCTCTCACACTCTCACACTCTCTCTCACTCTCACTCTCTCTCTCTCTCCCTCTCTCTCTCTCTCTGTCACCCTTTTACACAGATAGTGT
>NW_023339763.1:24885647-24891578 GCF_004916995.1 Morone saxatilis | reverse complement strand
CGCTATACAAATAAAATTGAATTGAAATTGAATTGAATTGAATTGAACCCCGAATTGCTCCCGATGCCGTGCATCAGTGTGTCAATGTGTATGAATGCATTACTTTCATGCTCGATGGGTTAGGGTTAGCGCTATATAAGTGCAGGTCCATTTACCATTGAGAAAATTTTGTTGCACTCAATTCTGGTTGGCACAGCTACAGACAGAGTAGAATAGAATATACTTTTGTTAATCCATGAGGGGAAATTCATTAAACCAGCAGCTTCATTAAAAGAACACAATTAAGTATCATAAAAATCAACAAAACCCAGCTAAATCAACCCCCTCCTGACCAGCCATGCAAACTCTTCAGCCCATCTGCACTGCCCCTGAATATCCCCAGTTCCATCCCTCTGTTCCCTAGACTTTGGATTTCCCTAGACCCCTGTAAACCCCCTAGCAGTGTTGGGCTTTTTTGCATTGTGAAGACTTCAATACCATTCCCAAAAACCAACATACTCTTTGCGGAGTGGTCGTCTTGCTGGAATATTGGTATACCAGCAATTAAGTTTGAAGTCCAACCTCCAAGTAGTACTTTTGGACTGGTGGCGCCAACGACCTCTGCAGACCCAACAACACAGTTCTAATCCAATAGGTCCTTACATTATCCTGACACCAGTGTCAATTCAGTTTGTTATAATAAAGTTTTTAGAACACTAATGCACTTGGCTCTGCCCCCCCATGTGACTGAAGAAGAGCTCATTTCAGAACAGGACACCACATGTAAGTTTGATCAACTAACATACATCTTAGATGTGGCATTTTAGCTGACATCTGCTAGCATGCTAGCTAAAGGCTAACTGATACAGTCATAAAACAAAAAAGGTAGATATCTTGAAAATGGAACAGCGCATAGACTTACTATACAGTTGGAAAGCTCTTACCCTGAAATGGTGGGGTCCGACCAGGTTCCAGGTCTCTCAGATCTTCTGTTCTCAAGATTCATCATTTTCTGTAAACACAAAATATTGAAAAAGCATAGACGATGAAGCATTTTTTTTTATTGGGTGTTTTTTAAAATTTTTTAATTACTTTTTACAGTGACAAATATGGCAGAACCTCTGGAGAAAGAAGAGTTGGAGCGAGTGAATGGCGAAAGAGTTTTGGTCCTGTGGGTTGGTGATGGTGCAGAAGAATACTACATAGACGATTACTGCCTCAATGGGATAATTTTTAATGTATTACACCATTTTGTGCATGGCCTTATTGGGGCTGTCATCACCCTTGAGCAAACCTGGGCAACATTTTTAGGGCTCGAGTACTGACGACATCAGCACTCATCATTATGTTTACTATTATTATCACTATGTTTACTATTATTATTAGCAACAATAAATCGCATTATTGGCAGCTTTCCCATGCCCGAAAACTCACAAAAATTTGGTGCACGTCAGGACTGGCCAAAATGTATGCATTTTAAAGTCATTGGACATGGCCGGGGGCAAATTGGCTCAATAGCGGCCCCTCAAAGTTTTGAAAAACTCAGCCCCTCATGTGAGTTTCACCTACACACATGAAAATTGGTAGGCTCATAGGCTCGGACCATTAGTTCATTATAATGACATTTTTCTTCTGAGATCAGGCAGACAAGACGTCAGATGAGGGTGCGGTCGTTGGGTTCGCCTAGTGGACACGGGGAATGTACTTAAAGTGCTACATGCCGTGTCCATCGCTGCACAAACCCCCCCGTCACTTGCACACCTGAGTGCTGAGTGAAGCAGCCTTCGGCATACCGACTGCTTTGGGAGGCACTCCACCTACAAAGAATGGTTAATTGTTTGTGTTAATTTTATTTGTTGATTTTTTAGAATCAAAACAACTGTCTAGAATGGCTCCATCCAGCAGAGCATACTCCAGACACCACACAGGAAAAACCTCTGCTACATGGAGTTAGCAAAGTGGAGCTCCTTACCTTTATTGTACTTTCACTTACCTCCTATTATTACCCACCTTTTGTTCTACTCCTGACCATGACCTTTCAATCAGATATGCCATTATGACCATCTTTATAATATTGTGTTGGTCCCCCTTTTGCTGCCAAAACCCCTCAAACCATTCCTGAACCATTTTTGCTTTGTGGCACGGCGCATTATCCTGCTGAAAGAGGCCAAAGCCATCAGGGAATACCGTTTCCATGAAAGGGTGTACATGGTCTGCAACAATGCTTAGTTAGGTGGTACATGTCAAAATAAAATCCACATGGATGGCAGGACCCAAGGTTTCCCAGCAGAACATTGCCCAAAGCATCACACTGCCTCCGCCTGCTTGCCTGCTTGTCAATTCAATTCAATTGATGCTTTATTGTCCCCCAGGGAAAATTTGCTTTCACAGTCAGTATTGCAAGACGAGAATACAGACTGTGCTGTCGCAGCAAAACATGCGCCAGAGCCCACTGGCACTGACAGAGCAAACTTCTTCAACAATTTGAGCCACAGTAGATTGTCTGTTGAATTGGACGACACAGGACAGCATTCGCTCTGCACATGAATCAATGACCCTTGGCCGCACATGACCATATCGTATCGATATTAACGATAAGTAGAGGGATGTTCCTTTCTTGCTGGACATTTTTGAACATAGCATTCATACACATTTGACCGTCAAATGATTATTGAATTGAATTGAATTGAATTGAATTGAATTTTTGAACCGATCCGATACCAAGTAAATACAGGGCTACATCTGCAAGTGGCACATGTCCCAGCATGGATGCTGCTGCTAAGATAAGCTCCTGTGTGCTAAGGTTGGGGCCTATCTCTGCAATTGCTCCACAACCAGGTCCATCAGCCCTTCTGTGACCTGATTGATGGAGCTGCATGAGGGATCAACTGAGTCGCAGTACACTTTTCCTGCCTCGAGTGTGCTAAGTCTGAGAGGCCATCTGGCTAGTTTGAAAGTTGAATCCACACTGGCCAGATAGGCTCCAGTCTAAGTAGCTCATCTTGGAAGTGCTGACACCCATTTTGGACAGTCCCTGAGTAAAACACAGAAACAAGGAATAGGTTATGTTAAGGTCAGGCTGAGGTTATGAGTAGGATTATATTAGGTTGATGTAAGGTTAGTTTTCTCTCCTCCAACCCCTCCTCTCTCTCTCTCCATCCGTGCATAAAACATTATTGCATTTTATTAACTTTGTGTTTTGTCTCTCCTGTATTTGTGCTTCTCCCCTTTGTCTGTCCTCCTTCTTCTTGTCTTCTCCCTGCCGGTACTGCTAATCTGAGAGCTGCAGGACCTGGACCTACCATGACCACTGTCTCTATTACTAGGACTCACTGCTCCTTGTCTCTCTCTTTGTCTGTCCCCTCCTCTGCCCTTCCTATATGCTTTTGTCTTCTCCATCTTCTCCTCCACTCTGCCGTTTCTCTTGTTTCAACCCAACTGATAGAGTCAGACAACAGTTAAGAGGGAGTGCTGACAGGAGTCTTCTCTGACACCACAGATTCTGATTCAGAAAATTAGTGTTTTGATGAGGATGACCATGATCAAATAATGAAAGTATGAACTCTTCATCTAGACAACACTTTATTTACTAATTTGTTATTTGTTGTTGTTGTTGAGCATTGAGAAGAACTTCAACACCAACAACTCACGCAGAATGTGGAATGGCATCAAGGCACTGGAACACCACCAACGCATTGCCTGATGATGACACCTCTCTGCCCAATGTCCTAAACCAGTTCTTTGCCCGCTTTGACACCCAGAGAGAGGAAGTGGCCCATCTCTTTGGCCAAGCGGAGGATGAGTCAACGCTGGTCCTTGAACAACATCAGATAAAGTCCATCCTGAGGGGAATCAATGTGAACAAGGCAGCTGCCCGGATAGAGTGCCCGGGCAGGTCCTTAAGAGGTGTGCTGACCAGCTTGCTGGGGTGTTGATGGACATATTCAACCGGTCGCTAAAACAAGCTGCTGTACCAACATGCCTCAAAACCTCTGCCTTCATCCCCAAAAAATCTGCTGTGATGTGCCTGAATGATTACTGTCCTGTTGCCATGACACCGATTGTCACAATGTGTTTTGAGAGGCTGGTGCTCACGCACATGAAGACCATCATCCCAACTGACCTGTATAAACATCAGCTCACTCTCCCGACTCGTACTCCCCAGGGCTGTGTGCTCGATACTCTTCACACTGTTCACTGTTGCTTTCCCATCTACCCCGCCTCAAACACCATCATCAAAGTCACAGACAATACAACAGTCTTGGGTCTGATTTCTGAGGGGGATGAGAGCTTCTATAGATGTATGTGTGTGCTGACACCTCCAAAACCAAGGAGATGATCATTGACTTCTGTAGGACTAAAATAAAATTGAAGAATCTCTCTAACCCTAACCCAGAGATGTCTGGTCCTTGACACCAACAGCACTGAAGATTTTTCACTTCACCGTACTCTGACACTTGATTCATTACATCAGTGTTCATTAGCCAGTCAACATCATCAAACAAGTCCTGGCTCAGAGTACACATCTGACATAGCTACTGATTGTCGATAGTAAAAGAAAAAAATTCTGTTGGCCTTGAAGTGCTGGATTCAGGACCACTACATTACATTGACCACAATGAATGATTACTGTCCTGTTGCCATGACACCGATTGTCACAATGTGTTTTGAGAGGCTGGTGCTCACGCACATGAAGACCATCATCCCAACTGACCTGTATAAACATCAGCTTGCCGACAGGACAAACTGCTCCACAGAGGATGTCATCACAACAGCACTCCATCTCAACCTGACACACATAGAGACACTGAACACCTATGTGAGGATGTTATTTGTAGACTTCAGCTCTGCATTTAATACTGTCATCCCTCACAAGCTGGTCTCCAAGCTGCACACCTTGGGTCTCAATTCCTCTCTGTGTGCATTGATAATAAACTTCCTCACAGACTGCCCACAGTAGATCAGAATAGGGAAGAACATCTCCTCGACCCTCACTCATCTGTCTTATGGCCCTCCTCCTCCTCAGGGCTGCAGACATTAATCTCTGGCACAACCTTTTTCATGGGCATCTGATTGAAAAGGCACATCATGAAATTTGATATTGAAGGTGCTCATACAGATAAAATGGGCAGTTTTCTCCTGTTCAAATGTCAAAATGGGTAAAGCTTTCATCAACATTTTTTTTCCAGAATAATTAGAATATAATAAACAGTTCCCTGATCAGCCAATACATAAAGCAAGACCTCTACATGATTTTGATTTAGACATATGTACAAGTTTATGAATAACTGAAATGCATTCACTGTATTTTTCATACATATTTGACCATCAAATGATGACCCCATTGTAATTTCTTAAAGGTACCATGTGAAGTATATTTTGTTAGGTCATACATCACAGTATCAAACCCCACACCTCAGTACAGTCAGGTCCTGTCACCCTATATCTCTCTATAGACCCTACATTTTTTCTTTCACAGTTGTGTGACCTTAACAGTGACATGCATTTGCATAATATTCATTGTACATATTGACTGTCACTCACAAGGTCCTTTTCTTCATTTACCTTGTGCTCTTGCCGCATCTCTTTGTCCGTACTCTTGAGCACTCCCTGCATATCTTCATACATGACCATTGGTGTCTATTAGAGCAAAACATTACATGATTATACCACTGTAACTTCTTAAATGTGCCATGTAAAGAACAGAGTGTTGGGTCAAACCTATCATCTCAGTAACAGCCCCGACATCTTAGCACAATCAGCTCCTGTGACCCTACATCTCCATATAGACCCTCCAGTTGTTTAAAGTTGTCCTTTTTTATATATATTGGACTGTTACTCACAAATTCCTTCTCGATGATCTCATAGTCTGTGTATTTGTCTTCACTATTAAGACGTCTGTCCGTGCTCTCATGCCTCATCAGAGTTGTCTTCTCCCGGTTAGGATTCCTT
>NW_023339763.1:24882321-24885547 GCF_004916995.1 Morone saxatilis | reverse complement strand
CTGATTAAAACCACTAAAAACACAGAATAAAGCAGTTTCACCTTAAAAATTACTGTTTCTTCCACGCGTTGGGCAGACAAAGAATGTAATGTGGAAATGTACATACAAAAATCGTCCATCAACTAGAAAAACTGTCTTAAGTGCTGCTGTCCTGCCCTTGTGTTGACAGTTGCTTGTGTGGATGAATGATTTGGCATCTCGCTACTGTTTTCAGTTGGAAAGCCTTGGGGGCAGGACAGTGTGTTCACTGAGCAGGTCCTATGATGGATCTGCAATGAATGTCTTGGCCACATACAGAGTATGGTACCCAGAGAGCTTTGGGTTGTCAGAAAACAGAGTTTGTACCATTCGGCTGCCAGTGCGTTCATTGTTTGTTTAGATTGTGTTTGTTTTTGACATTTATCATGCCAAGGCTGGATTACCAACTGGGAAAAGCAGGCAATTGCCCCAGGGCCACAGACTTTGATGGGCCCCAAAGGCCCTTGGTTCACTGTGTGGCATATAGTTTGTATTCATGATTAACATAAACTGGAATGAAAAGCGCTTAATGGCAACTCATGTATTAGATAATCTTGCAGCCCTATGACAAATCCAGTGTGTAACATTTAGGAGGATCTCTTGGCAGAAATGGAATATATCAATAAATCAATCAATCAATCAAATCTAATTTGTAATGCATTTTTCAAACAAGAAAAATGTAATACAAAGTGTTTCACACAATTGCGGAAACGGCGAAGGCCTGAACACAAGCTATATTCACAGAGCATTCAGAGAGGATAACCATCCTCATCCTGGATTAGAAAGGTTAAAACAACCAAAGAGCTCATAGAACAATGGGAAGAAAAGACACAATTCTCTGAATACAAGAACTGTATAAAAGGTTCCTAATAATTTCGTCAACTAGGATCAATAAATTAAAACAATATTTAATGTAGCACACACAAAACAACATACCAGTCTCTGAAATAGTTTTAAGGTGACTTGAGGCTTCTACTGCACATATAGTGCTATGTTTGCAAATGCTGACCACTAGATGTCCTCAAAGTTACACCAAATGTAATGACGGTGGGGAAAGAGGAATGTTCAAGTGCTGTGGGAAATATCACGACTAGATTAATCATGGACGAGCCGACAAAGCGTAAACTGCTGGGGGAGCTAAATGAGGAAGTCCTCTGTAACATCCATATTACCAAGAAGTCATTTTGGGAAGAGAGCAGAGAAGCTGAGTCATTGCTAAAAGTGAGTCAATCTGCTTTTTAGGCCTAAATTTGGTAACACAGGAAACACCCTGTGTAGGTAGCTATGATCAAAAGACTGCTGAACTGTAGGGAAGTTTACTTTTTCTCTGTCTTCAGCCTTGGTGACTTTTTAAAAACTGTGTGTATGTTATATAAATGAACACGTGCCTCACTTCATATTTTCCACTGGATCTCAAAATAGCTCTCTACCACTTGACATGCAAAACAGGCCAAAGGCAGCCCCCCCCCTAGAGCAAGGCAGCCTGTCACAGGATTCTTGTGGTTGCTTTGCATGGGTTCAGGACTTAGAACCCCTCAGAAAGTCATGTTACCGCTTCCTGTAGGGAATGAACAAGTGACCCTGCCTCTCGGAGCTAGAACAATATCCAAGGGGGGCATGAGGCTTATAGCAGTGGGAATGTAGACCTGTATTGCGAAAGTGAAACCATTCGGTTGCTCTCCAGGAAGAAACTTTAAGAATAAATCACAAGACCAGTAGGATGTAGCATTAGGAGGGTTAGTAGTACAGTGAGAGCTTTAACGACTCAAACAGCAACATCGCCAACCCTTGGCTGTGAACTTATTGCTTTTGAACCGGTCAACCACTTTCTCAAATCCATGGCTGACAATGAGAGGAAAATATTCAGTTAGCTTAGCTAGCTAGCCTGATGACCTCCCTGAGTTCCTGCTCAACTTTTAAAATGTTATGTTACAGCATTATAGCTGGTGTGCTTTTAGTCAAGTACGGAGGCACAGTGAAAGAAGTGGGGGTCAGTGGTGCCCCCTAGTGGAGCCAAATTTCGGATCCTGCTGTGTCAAACTTTCGTTTTGTTCATCAAACGAAGAGTAAAGCTTCCATCCCTGGCCAGGAAAGGAACCTGTGCCACAGCAATGCTAACGCAAAATCCTAACCACCAAGTACACTGTAAACAGTTATGTCAGTCTGAAACAGTGGATAGTGATATATAGGTCTTTTAAAGCTGCAGTAGGTAACTTTTATAAACATAACCTTTTGTCAATATTGCTGAAATTTTTACCGTGTCTTGACAATACTACATGAGACAGATAATCTGTAATTGACTCTGGCTCATTCTAGTGCTCCTAAAGACATTTGCAAGAATCCATCGGGCCTGAACAAAAACAACCAATCAGAGCCAAGAAAGACATAAAGATGCTTTGGGTTGGCGTCGAAAATAGTTGATTGTTGAGTCTCATTCCCAGGGTCCCAAAGTGTGTTTGTGTATTTGACAACCTGGGAATGAGACTCAACAATCAATTATTTTGCTTCGCTCTGGTTGGTTGGAGGAGCCAGAGGAACCAGATTTTTTTTTACAGATTATCTGTCACGTGCTACTGTCAGAATATAGTGAAAGTTTCAGCAAATACTACCTACTGCACTTTAATAGCTTAATGATAGTTAATTTAATTCTAGGGGGTTGTGGAAATCTTGACAAACTAATGACCAGGCCTAGTGGAATATCAATCGCAAAATAAAATTTTTGATCTGAAATAATGTGGATAATAGCCTACAGCAGTGGTTCTCAACCTTTTTGGTGTCAAGGACCCCCAAATTGATTCACATATGAAAGATGTAGCCTACTCTCAGCGATGCCCATCTGATAAGATTTAGTTAGGCTTTTTCCATAACTGTCTATGCTGTAGATTGGCAAATGAATAGCGTGTGAACCCTATAAACAGAATAGTCGCTCTTTGTGAATGAAAAATCAAGCGTTACTGAGCCAATATCTATATCCAATAACCTGCTAAAGGCAAACATAAACCTTGTGAAAGGTATTGATCTCAGATAAACTCAGGGCAGAGGTGAACTCTGTTATCTGTATGCACTTGTGGTGCATTTATGTGCAAAAGTTGTAAGAGGTTAGGGCCGGCCAGGAAATAGACACGCCATTTTCCTTTAAATCCCTTAGTCCATTTAAACTATGATTTAAACCCAGTAGGGGAGGCGCTGTAAAAAATAAAATAAAATA
>NW_023339763.1:24869685-24882221 GCF_004916995.1 Morone saxatilis | reverse complement strand
ACATGAATGAGTGCAGAAAGAGTGCAATGCTTTGCAATGACAATGTTTCATCTCCTCAGACGTCCCCGGCCTTATAACATCCCGGACTCCCAACAGAGGTGAAGGTGGCGTATTCTCTTACTTCCTGCACACCCTGGAACCTCAGCTGTGTCAATCTGTACATGGTTTATCTGAAACATAACAGCGGGCACACTAATATAGATTTGTACCTTTGCATCCCCCCAGAGGCCCTGCCCCATAGCTTCACTCTCCCCACACTGAATACAGCGCTGCACAAGAAGCATGTGACTGCAGTGGCATCAAGTGACGGCCTTTAAAAAGAGTGCTGACGCCCTGTCCACCAGCTGAGCTGAATAGAGTCCTCTGTGACTCTGAAAGGCCTGTGAGACTCAATAGCACAACTAAGCTATCCACCATGACCTGCTTGCTCCTGTGGCCCACCAGAGACCACAGCTATGCAGTAGAGAAGTCTACTCCAGAAGTCCACCTATATGTTGCAGGCTTCTTGGCAACCTGTGTTACTCAAGTTGTTTTTACTGTATATTTACAGTATTTCTCTTGACACTGAATGCTTCATCACAAAAACATTACCAGCAAGTACTTTGCCTCTGCCCGCCTGTAAAGCGGAGCATACTTAAACAGCGTCCAAACTTAAGACCCGCCAAGCACCAAATGCCAGTACATTTTGGTTTTGGTGGAAAAATGTAAAGGAGTCCCCAGCCAGATGGCCAGTAAATTATTTGGAATCACAGAGTAGGGCCAGCTGTACATTGCTGTCCATAACTATCTTGACATCAGCAAATCAAATGATAGGATCTTACTACTATTTTGCCACTTTTAGCCGAGTCTCAGTATTAGAGATGTGGCAACGCCCGGTCAGGGTTCCCACCCAACCTGGAAAACCTGGAAATTTACTAGACTAAGACTAGTTTTCCTGTCATGGAAATACCAAATGATCAGATATCCAGGAAATAATCTATGACGTCCACATTTTTTATGGTTCTGTTCCTTTTAGAGCTGCAGAGCCTTTCCAGTGAGCCAGCAAGTGCCCCTGACTCTGTTTGACCTGTGTTTACCCTACTATTTCATGTCAAAATGGCTGCTGTGAAAAACATCTGTTGGATAAATAAATGCTGACCACCGTGTTCAAGCAAGTGTATTAGCTTCAGAATTTTGCTGTGATGTGAATTTTGAGCCGCTCCATATGCGCTTTGCTCCATATTAGACATTTCCTGGAGCAGGAAGTGTTTCTCTAGTTCCTATTAGCAAGCCTTGGATTGTGAAGGGTAAACAGAAACAGGAAGTGATTGCATAATCCAGCCCTTTCCCAGAGCACAGGGGAGCTGAGCTGATCAAATGTGAGATTGGCTGGGACACTTTTGATGCATTTCCTGGCAATTAAGCCACTGATTGCAAGCCTACGTAATTCCAGCGACCACACTTTGCCACTGGAATGCCCTCACCACCCCAGACATGTTGTAATCATGTTATCTTTATCTTTCAAACAGATGCATCTAATGGAGAATTGCTTAGGCGTTATCCAGAAAGGAAGCGCACACATTTCGCCAAGCTGCTAAAGTCAAAGCTGAAATTAAAGTGCTGACTACTGTGTCATAAAGGAAAAAATTGTACCACAGATCACTAATTAAAAGTCAGTGGGTTCTTGTATAGTCTCTCCTCTCTAGTGGTCTGCATATTTTGGATCTTCAACGCTGACATGAAAAGCTTTGCTGTTTCTATTTTTTTGAGCCAACTTTATTTGATGTGCTGTGGGCTCTGTTTAATGAAGTGGTTTATTTAGCAGATGCATTTGAAACACAGCACAACCTATTAAATGGTAATAATGTGGCTTCAACTGGATAAAAAGTGTAATGTATGACAGCTTCTGGCAGACAACCACAACACAACAACAAAGGGGATATGGTGCCATTGACAGGCGAAACGCAGCGTTACCTGAATAAAATGACAGATTGGTCTGAGTTTAAACATTGTTGGAAACATTTGGGATAACGGAAGTACACAACTCAACTACATATAGAACATAGAGCTAGAGTTTATAGACATTTTAATGTGGAAATGTTACATATTATAGCATTATGTCTCTTACTGGATTTACTAATTCATACAATAATGTATTTCATTTCATTTTAAAAGAAGGTACAGAATCTGCATTTCTCATTCCACGACAGATGAAAAGATAAAAAATTCAGAAGCCACCTTTTATTTTCATTTGTTCATTCACTTCACAGTTCCATCACACATACTCAGTTAGCCTGTTTGTCCCTAGTGGCCATTAGGCGTGAAAGAAAATTTTTTGTTTCGTTTTGTGATATATTGATTTTCAAGAACACTGTATAGTTTTTTGTGTTCAAACCCCAGCTGCTAGATAGCAGTGTTGTAAATGTAAAGTGAGTGCTATGATGTAGCATCTGGATGCAACACAATATATCTCCTTGTTGACAGTATAGTAACATATCATAATATACTGAATTGTGACCCCTCTATTGATTCTTGGAAATACCCAGCCCTAGTGGCCATTATGTGCAGAGTTTCTTATTAATCTCCACAAGGCCCCATATTAATTACCTAGACCGTGGCGTCACACTTCTAATTTGTCCCACCACATTTTCGTAATGAACTGGAAATATTTTTGCACGTCTCTTTAACATTGGGGTTTTCACCATTGCTTCAGCAAAGTGTCTCTGTCCCAGTACAAATATCCGTGATCAGTTAATTAGTGGACAGTCTCCCCTCGCTCTGCCCCTCTTGTATGGTCCACTGACAGTCACGCATGCGCTGCAGAGAAACACAGAGAGACGTTCTCCGATGCGGACACAGTGGGTATTTTAAAGCAACAGTGAACAGAGAACACACTGTGTGCCGATGTCATTTGGTACCATGTTGGTTTTGATAGGCTTCGTTATTAACAACAAGCCTCTTCCACGCACGGCTCACCTGCTGATGTGAAAGTGGAATGCCAGTTGTGCTTTTTGGTGCAACTTTATAAAGTGTACTGCTAAAAAACAGTCAACAGAAACATATACAGAGTGAGAGAAACGGAAAGAGGCATTGCAGGGCAGGCTGATGTGTCATGGCACATGACATTGGATGTTATCTTGGGCATGTTGTTTCTGTAAATGTTTGTCTGATAATATGCTAATAATTTTTGGACTCACAGGCTTATCTGCACACAGGCCAAAAAATTCACCAACACTGAGAAGTTGTGACATCATCTGGAAACACCATTGTGACTGCTCAGTCACATCTTAAATGTAATTTAATTTTACTCACTGTGTAGGTGTGTGTGTGTGTGTGTGAGAAAGAGAGAGACAGAAACAGGGTCTACAATCTACAGTTCTACAATTGTGGCCTAATGCTTCTGTGTAAATGGCCTGTGCACAGCGCAGACTTGTGTTTTAATTTGTTATTCAGATCTGCTGTGGTGACGACTGCTAGCGGCCTTAAAAATGAATAGCTAAATTGAGCCTGCTGGCCAGATAAAATGTATGCAGGCCATTCCAACCCACAGATTGTGTGTGGGTTCTATAAGCTACTTGTTACAGTGCATTTAGTGACATTTGAATGTGTGATTATACTGGCCAAGCCAACATAGGAAAATAAAGCAGGAAATAATGTCTTCTTTTTGTCTTACAAGCAATCAAGTCATAGGATTTTTTGCTGACAGAAGACTTTAAATGTAGTATTTGCCAAGAGCTGTGTGAACATCTTTGGAAATAATTGCGCAAGTCTGATGATTTTTTTAGAATAGCTGCATTGAAAAGAAAATATATTTGCTTAGGTTTTTAACAATTTCACTTCTGTTTCTGTAGATTTTAGGGAAGTCAGTGAGTTTCAAATAAATTCCACACAATGGCCATTTCACATACTGGGAGGAGCAACTGTTACTTTGACACATTCTCAGAATACCACAAGGTAGCTCAACCCCAGTCAGGGACATTTAGCAGCAGAGACGGAGACAGGGAGAGGAAACAAGCCACTTGTCTCAACATTATAATCACTGATGCAAAATGGTCTCTTCCTTTTGGGGAGTTGACTCTTTTGAACTTGTCCATATCATATATTCACACAGGCTTTAAACAGCAGATTTTTAATGAACTGGAGTTATAAGTAGTCACGTCATGGCTTCTTCTTTGTAGCACTGAACAAGCTTAACGTGTCATTTTGCTTAACTTTCTATTAAATGTTGCTATTTGTTTAGAAGCTGCTTTACCTGATTAAAGCAGCATCCACCTTTCTTTATCACTTATATCTTTATCTATCTTAAATTTTTTAAATTTTTGCAAAGATGTGAGCCCTGATCTGAGCCTTGTTCAAACTGTAAATTGAAATGTTGTTTACATGTTACTAGAGACCATTACTATTAATAACAGACTAACCACAAACTATTCACTATTAAGTGACTTCCCTAGCTATGTGTGTCAATCATTTCTTTGTTCACAAGCATGAAATTCTTCTTCCTTTTTTTGAGAATGCAATGCAGCCTGTCAGTTCACTCATTTATAAATATTAGAATACACACTATATGAGTTATATTAAACATCCTGACCCCCACCAAAATATATTTGCCTCTAGCAACCCTGTGAAGCAAACAAAATTAAGTGAGAAATGGACAGATACTCCTGCTATTCTTTGTTGTTGTTGTCACCAACATTGTTTAATCTGGCCCGTGGGAGGGCAGCTGTGCTTTTAGTTAAAAGCTAACATTAGAATGCTGACATGCTATACAGGCCAGATATACGCAACCATGAAATGAAAATCAGCATGTGAGAGACAGAACACTTATAACCTTAAGGCCACTTGCACACAGGAATAGGACAAGATACCATGGGAATTTCATTTCCATAAATCAATTTGACCTTGACACAAAAAGACTTTTCTAGTTGCAACTTTCATTTCAGTTTTTCTGCAAGGTGATGAGTTCAATGGCGAGTGGTATTGGTTGTGTATGTGATGAGCGAGAGCCGTGTGGTTGTTGTGATTTGTCCTGCACGAACACAAGTGGAGAAAGTTGGTGGTGCAATTGCACTCCCCACAGCTATTTCAGTCGTGTCTGAAAAGGCTTTTGTTGTCACATGGGTGGCCTATTGTGTATGTAAAAAGCAAAAAGGCTTTTGTGTGGCTTTCGACAAACACTGAGGAGGATTCACAGACCACCCATGTAAACAGGCCTCAATGGGGAGCACAGCTCCTACACAGCGGTTAATGTTAACCATTAGCTTAAACAAGATATTTTATTCCTTTCATTGATGTGACTCTGTAGAGTAAGACAGTTGTCAATTATTATGTACGTATGTACCTTAGTCCATTTTGGTACCCTCCTTTAACCTTTTCAATTTGATTTGAATCTATAAGCATACCACAGAAACAGTTAGAAAAACGGGGAGATAAAATGGAACATGTCATTGTTGCTCAATTTCACATCTTGAGGAATCTGTAGGTTCAAGAAAGGATCATTCATCCTTTCTAAACTGAAACAGTTTATCAGCCCAGATATTTTAAGATCCGTTTAAAAACTCTCCTAACCATGTCATCTGTTAAGCCACTTAATTAATTTTTTGATTTACTCCTGCAGTGTGACGCACACATTCTCTTTGCAATTTTTACAAAATTGTCCTATATGGTATAGGCATGTCATAATACCAGAAACTTTGTAGTCGATACTAGTACCAGTATAATTCCATGATTTTCGAAAGCGATTCTATACCACGGTAAAAATGTCCCGAACAAGTTTTTTTGCCCCTGATCCTCATGTAATATTGAGTCTGCTGATACCTAACCCTGATCCAATATTTGTATTTTCCTTAATAAAACAGGTGAATAGCTCTGCATTGCATTTGCATTCAGAAAAAAATGCCTGCATCCAAGCTGTTCCTTATTATTTTATTATACTCAACTAAATAACAAAGTAGGCTATAACAAAGCCTAACAAACCGTCTCTGTAATCTTTTTTGGTCTTGTCACTGTCTGGAGGGAATTTCTCTCTCCCTTTTTAATGGTGTCCTCACTCCTGCAGTTTGTTGCTGCAGTGCAAAGGCTTGAGTTACCTAAATTAGCTATATTCTGTTCATTGTTCATTTTCCTCGTCTGTACATCTTTCACACGGACTACATTAATAAAATACTATTATTTGCTTTTTGTTTGCAGGGTCTTTGTTGTACTTGCAGTGTGCTGCTCTCCACCACTGTCAGCGCCTGCATGCACACAGCACAGACTAGTAGATTTACACACGTATATGCTGCCCCGCCAGGTTCAGAAAAATTGCATCCTCAGTACCTACACTACTATACTATAGAAAAACCAATACTGTCAAGTTTTCAGAATTGTGGTATCAACTTGGTACCAAAGTATCGGTTGTCGTGACATGCCTACTGTGGTAACAGTGGTACTGGTAATCAAGCTTGGTAGCTATCTAGATGAAGTAGAGACAGTGGACAGCGAGGGTCAATCAAAGAATTGTGGTACAATTATTGACAGTCGTGTGTGCAGGGTCGATTTAAAAATAAAAAATAAAAACTTTTTACAATAAATTCATGTGTTGTAGTGATAAGAGTTTGTAGTAAAATAGACCTACTTAGCAACCTGCCAATTAGGGTTATACACAGCACTACCACCAATGCCAGTTGACCTCTTTTATTTTATTCATTAAAGTATAGTTTGTAGCTGGTGCTAATTTTGGAGCCTGATTGCAGAAGAATGTTTATTGTTTGTGGTTTGTTTGCCAGCAGTCAGTGAGTTGAGCTCCTTTTCCTCCCCCTCTCTGTTATCTGTACCCATTGTTGCCTTAGTGTGAGTTTAGTGTGAATGTCAGTTTAAAAAACACAAAGTCTGAGATGATTATCCAAATCTAGAATATCAAATAGTATATAAAGCTACCAGGTATCCACATTGTAGATATTTTTCATTGAAGAGGGTGCAATTAGGTTTTCATGAAAGCTTTTACGTTTCACATATTTACACTCTTAACACTATATATATGAGTAAAAATTGTGGTACCACCAGTTACTGTCAAGTTCAAGATGCGCATTAAGAATGGGCACACAGCAATGAGAGAGGGCTCTGTCTGTGTGGAATATATGGGCGGTCTGTTGAGGTCTGGCATCATTGATCCATCCCACGGCCTTTATGGAAAGCGGAACCAGGAGGCATTTGCTTTCACTTCAGGCCAGATGGTCATGGCGCACCGCCATGGCAGCCATGTTAAAAATGTATGCCCTGACAAAGTAGGGCTGGGCAATGTAGCTGAAAATGTATCACAATAATATCTTAAATTTCAGTGATATCGACTTTTAATAACCTATTTTTAGTAAAGACCAAGTGAAAAAAAGTTGAACTTAGCCACTTCATTTATCAAAGCACATAGGTAATAATATAATTTTAATGTGTGGTATCATATAAAACTAGTTCACCTAATGCATCCATTGGTACCAACCATGTCCTGCTATGGATGTAAAAACTGGCCATTTTTAAAGAGATCCCTTGAGCTCTGGTTTTGTGGACATGCTATATTGATATTTTTTTGAACAGTTTTCTTATTGCTATTGATGAAGATTAGATTAGATTATACTTTATTCATCTCACAACGGAGAAATTAACTCGTCACAGCAGCAAGACAGAAGCAAAAGATGTGTAATATACACTACAGAAATAAAATAGAATGGGTAAACACAACGAACAAGCAGAAGTGTCCTTAAACATATATGATAAACAAATGGACAAATAACAAACAAGTGCAAAGACGGGCAGAACGAGTACTAAAAGTAAAGTGGCCATAGTATAAATAATATTGTACATGGTAAGTAATTGGAGTAAAAAAAATAAAATAAATACAGATAAAAGACAGATATAAAAGCTATGGTGAGTAGTGGTGGTGGTAATTATTCGTAGATACAGGACCGTGGCCTGTAACCGTGCTCGCCCCTAGTGTTTTTCTTGTTCTTGTTGTTATGTCGTCTGTATGTATGTACAGACCTCGGGTAAAGAAATTTCCTGTGAAGGGACAAAAAGTATCATTATTATACATATGTTGGAAAAGCAGAAACTACAACATGATGCAGGTGGTGGCAGGTGTTGTAGAGTGGCTGCAGAGCACAACGTCAGACACACAGTGTTGGAGCCTCACATACTGTGGTCTGTTGGTGAGATAGTCTATTGTCCATGCAGCCAGGTGTTGGTCCACTCCCACACTTTCCATCTTCACTCTGAGCAGTGACGGCTGGATAGTGTTGAAAGCACTGGAGAAGTCAAAAAACATGACCCTCACCGTGCTCCCGCTGTCCTCCAGGTGTAGCAGGGATCTGTGCAGCAGGTAGATTACTGCGTTGTCCACCCCAATACCAGGCTGGTAATCAAAGAAAGACTCCTCATGACACCCCCTCCAGGCCTCCCTCCCCTCCCAAAACCTTCAGCTCATGTCTCTTGAGGTAGTCTATGGTGGATTTCAAGGTATGTTTAGGATCATTATCCTGTTATAGAGGCTGCCTTCTTTTCAGCTTTAGCTATTTTACATAAGGTGTGATGTTTGCTTGTGGAATCCATTCTTCCCACTCCCTTTGCAATATTTCCTGTGCCACTGGCACTATATAAGCATTTAAAATGTGTGCTGCATAACAAATCAAGCTTTTTCTGAACTAAAAGCCAGCAATCTGGCTGTGCTCGGGCAGCCTGGATACTTTTTTCCCAGCCCCCCCCAAAAAAGCTGCTAACAAAAACTAAATATCCTACTGCTGCAGCTTCACATTAAAATCATTTAACTGGTGAATCACGAGTTGACTTCTCTTTTGAAGTAAGCTAGTCACAGAATGTGCAAAGTGTTTGTCAGTTAGCTTGACACATTAAACGTGTCTACAAAACAAGACTGGGTCAGTGTCAGTGTCTGTGTGTGCGTGTGTGTGTGTGTGTGTGTGGAGTGTGTACTACCTCTAGGTATACGTCCAGTACCCTGGCAGGTGGGACAGTCCACTGTCTCTCCTGAGCTGTGTCTCCTGCTGTAGCCCCCCTTCTTGAGGTCATCATTCTCAACTATAGGCTGGTTGTCATTGTCTTCACCTCCACCGTCACATCTGCTAGGAACAACCCCCATAGCTGAAGAAACACACAGAACATCTAAGTTACTGGACAACTACAGAACCTAGATGGACTGTGGGGGGAAAAAATAAAATGATGAATTCTGATGAATATTATTCTTCTAATACAATGTAATTATATTTGAAACCTAGCTTTACTACGGATATTATTTTCTCATAAAATGATATCTTGAAATATTACATCTTTATGCAAAGTTTATTGTAAAAATATTTTTAAAATATTTAAACCTTTTCTTGTAAAACTACAGTTTTTAATCCCTCAAATTATTTAACTTAGATATATAGATTTATGGTTCAGGACCTGAAACTGGAATCTGATATGTTATCCAATGTCATATGGGTGGAATATCCCAGCAACCACAAACTTTCGCCGATGCAGACTTTCAGTAAAACCGGAACATCTAGCATGTGAGGAAGGTGTGGTGAGAAAATAGTTGAGTTTGCTGAAGGAAAGAGGAAGGAGGACATTGAAAGCTATCCCATTACAGCTGTGTTTCATATAAATGGAACAGTCTAGAAAAGAACCACAGTGTGTGTGAGTGTGCTGATGTTTCCTGCTGTGGAAGTGCAGGTGCACACAGACCTACCACACCTGCAAACCAGACATAAAGATAGCTTCAGATGCGGAAGGAGAAAATACACATCAGCATGGATAACAACCACATTGCATGATAATAAAGAGAAACCTTTAGTTTGTTTTTACGTTGCAGCAATCAACCTGGTCGTGTTTGACCCGTGGCGTCCAGCTCCAGCGCATTTGGGAGACCTCCGTTTCTCTTTTAATTGTCTTTAGCATGAGTCATAGCTGCTAACTACTTTTTCACAAGCTGCTGTGAAGAGTACAGAAGATGCCAAAGTAACATACACAAACAACACAGACACTTTATTTCTTTTCTGTGGCAGCAAACACAACACACATTAACTTATACTGCAACCTGAGCTTATCTTATCTTTATGGCTGGCTAAAGTAATAAAACTACCCCTCTGTTAATGTTACCCCGAAGAGGAGTTCAAAACAGGGCAATGCCAAACTGTCTGTGTGGTTAGTTCAGTATAGGAGGGCATTAAGTCACTGGCTGTGGTATCCTTCCTGCCCTGTCAGCTGATGTTAGTAACTAGGATTGTGATTCCAGCTTGTGAAAGCTCTATTAATGCTGCTTTAAATTAGTATGTAAAGAAATAATATTATTAATAAGAAAATTGTATATTGAAGCAGGAAGTAAATTAAAAGTGAAATATGAAAGCTGGAAACATAAACAATAAAATCATTTTTGCAATACTGTGTTAGATTTTGACTTGATGTACATTACTGGAACTCTTTAATTTTGACAAATGCCTCATTTTTTAAATACATAATGAAATAATTAGAGCAATGGCGTCCGTCATGTGATACACACTGGCTCAAAAATACTTTTACCCCATAAGGTAACCTACGCAAAATGACTTTCACTATCCAAAATTGATCCATTTTGTCAAATAACACTTGGAAACTCTAGAAGAGCTGCATGATTAACATACACCGCATACAAGTTAGCAGCTCGGACGGAATATTCGGAAAACTTCATTGACCACAGTTGAAAACTTCAACTGACTTCATTCACCACTGAACAGCTTCCATAACGCTGTATCCAGTTCTCCCTTATTCCATTAATGACTCCCTTTGTACACTTACACAGCTTATTCTAAGGTAACAAACACACAACAACTTATTTTCACTTGATTATGCACCAATGAAAATATACCTCTGAATATTATATTCCATTTCTGCCAATACATCCTATTAAATGTTACCTGGGCCTTTAATAAAAGACATGCTTGGTTTCTTAAATGCCGTTTTTAACTGTTGGCTGCATCCTAATTTGTAATTGCACGGTATATTTCCTGTTTGTATTATTAGTATTATTAATCTGTGACAGTGAGGCAGGCCTTGCTACCAGATTAGCAACATGACTCGGCTTAATTCATGACCGTCCTCCTCACAGCTTTAGACAGTAGTACTATCTATTGTTGAACTCATGTTTGATAGATTAGGCTGCTTTCAGTTTATGAATACATCCTTTAAACTTAATTATTATATACATAATACCCTTTTGTATAATGTATACAAACATACATGTATTCCTTCTTTATATTTATTTATTCAACAATGTAACGTTAGAATAACTAAGGTGGTCACACCTAATGTCATAAAATGTAATATCTAACCTGATAACAGACGTGTGGAGGTTAGAAACCTGAGCTACGCACTTTTAGTTCATCAAGCGCATTTTGTCTGAACTATTCTTCACGCCTGTTTAAAGAAGACAGAAAGACAAAATGTCAGGTTTTCTACCTGCAGGACAGGTGTAGCGTTGTCAACAGCGCTCTGGAGAATAATGTTCCCTTCAGACTATCGTGTAAGCTTCACCGTACAAGCATTTGTATCACTTGTTGTTTTGTTTCCGCGGTGTGGAAAACATATCGAAACAACCATGTCTTATTCCCCCTCCATCCCCGCCTCCTCCTCCCCGGCTGTCTCTCCGCTGCTACCCCGCGGTGCTGACAGCTCACCTGGCCGCTCAGCTCCTGCTTTAAGCTGCTGACAGCGTCTTCATCTCCCGTGCGGCCGGAAATTAACGACGTCTCCTCGTTCTTGCTGCTGTTTGGTGTCGCTGGCAGCAAACGGTTCCGACACCCACACAGCGCACAGACACTTCCTGTCAAGACTTTTCAAAGTAAAACGCTCATTGATATCACTTCAGCAAGCTATTTCAATTACTCAACGTTGAGTGATACAGCGAGTAGAAGTTATTTACTTGATATTTATAGTTCTGTACACAAAAACGAGAAACAAGAAATGCCAATTTTAGCAACTTTTTTTTTATTGATTTCTCCTTTTTCCCATTAATGAACTTAAATTAAATTCTTTGAGCTCATGTCTAAGTTATGAAACTTCGATACACTTTTATTTTGAATTTTAGAAAAAGCCTTACTTCTGGCACCATCCTGGCTGTTTCTGACAGTTTAGTTCAGCTGTTATTCAGCATTTTCTTCTGTCTTAACTGACCTTTAACCCATACAAGTCGCAAGAGGACAGCAGTGTTTGCAGGGGCGTAGCACAAATATCTGCTGCATACGAATCTCACTGGCCCCCTTTCCTCTTTTCATACAGACAGTAAAGTCCTGTGGAGGACTAAAAGTGCCAAAANNTTCCTTGTATGTCTGGTGCATGTGAAGAATTGACATTAAAGCTGACTTTGACTTTGACTTTAAATTGATTAAATAATTACTTAAATGTGCCATTAATTAATTAAAATTGGAATTAAATACATAAAAGTGCTATCAAATGTGTCATTAATTCATTAAAATACTGATTCATTTTATGTAAAAAAACATATATAATTATTTCACTATTTAATTATTTCATGGTCCTGTGTTGCAGTGCTTCATGAA
>NW_023339763.1:24868996-24869534 GCF_004916995.1 Morone saxatilis | reverse complement strand
TGGCACTTTTAGTCCTCCATAATGGGACACTGTAGATAATGACATCAGTCCATTTCAGTCCTTCTATCATTGTCAGTGAATGGAAATGCTCCTACATGCATGTTTGTGCTGGGTTGCAGCTTCATGACACCATCTAGTGGACTGATAGTAGAAATACAGCTGCTGATGGCAGCTTCCTCTGCCTCACACTGCTGTCTGACTGCATTCAACTGACACTGATATGAAAGAGAGAATAACAGCTGATCTTCTTACAGGAGAAATGATGGAAAGGATGATTTCAGTTGATGTGCACATGAATGATTTGTGTTTCCTCTCCAGATCAAAGTGTGTGTGAGCTGATGTGGATGTGAGTTCAGCAGCATGAGTCAGTGTGAGGACAGAGAGGAGGGAGTCCCTCCCTCTAAAAGCACTCTGTGGGGGGAACGACCTCGAACTGAACCTGTGGACCTGACCCTGGACCTGAACCGTGAACCTGAACCCAGGCTGTGTGTCCTTCGAAAGCAAACCGGTCAAATTGATCTCTTCACAATAAACTTGT
>NW_023339763.1:24863547-24868971 GCF_004916995.1 Morone saxatilis | reverse complement strand
AACTTCCGAACTCAAAGGTAGAATCGACGATGCAGCCACACCCCCAATGTCACGTCCAGCATGTATGCCCAAGACGCAAAAACAGCACCACACACGTGCTGAACTGCAGCGTCAACACCTCCTCTATATTTTCAACCGACCGAATATCGAAGCCCTCTTGGATACTCTGAAATCACCAGTGTGGAAGTATTTCTGTCGGTTCATTCACGTAAATTAACACTAACTTAGCCTACTCAACTGAGCAAGGAAAAAGATGATCTAGTTACAGTCCAAAATGACTTTAAGGCTTATAATGCACATTGATAAGAACATATTCCATGAAAACTAACCTTGGGTCTCTTGGGAGTGGTGCTGAAACAATCAATCATCATTCTGTTGTTGTTTCATTTCACTATGTCACGGTCCTCTGTTTAATGTTTGTTCCTGTTCTGTTTCAAATAAAAAGCGGTTTCAAAATAAAAGCCCCCCCGAAATAGAAATAGGAAAATGCCAAAAAAAAGTAAAATTAACATATAAGGAATGCCTTAATAGTAATATTTAAAAAAAGATCGAAAATCGAATCGTGAGTTAACATAACATCCGAAATTAAATCGAATCGAGGATTTGGAGACATCGTGACACCCCCTAGTACACTAGGTTAGTACCGTAAATTATGAATGGTTTGTGAAGTTCTTTATAAGTTCCATATTTGACTTGTGACAAGTCTGATCGTGTGAGGCCGTCAAAGACAAATTTCCCCCATCAGACAATAAAAATGTCGCCATTTAATATAAGCATTGCTGAATCCTGGCTGTCAATCTCCTCCAGACCCCCGTATCTTGCCATCTTCTTCCTTCACCCCGCCCGCCTCCAATTCAACTGCATTCTTCCGATTTACAATGAAAATATGCAGGCTACCAGTACAACTGAGTTTTTGAATGAAGCAGTGAAAAAGTCTAAACAACCTTTTCTGTGTCTTAAAATGTATTAGATTACTATGTAGTTACTTGTATAAAGTTGCATTTGTCACACTTGTTTCATGTGTGTTTTGGGGATGTGTATTGAATCAGGCCACCTACCTTTTTTTTGCATAATAACATAGCATAAAATAGGTCTTAATTTGCATCCATAAAGGTATTGAACAGCCTAAATTGGACTGTTAAAACCTGTTTAAACAGAGGCTGAATATGAAATTGGCCACTTTGACTAATTCTGATGTGAAGACTTTATGACACATTTCTGAGTAGATTTTAGTTCTAATGTAATTAAACACACCTGCCTAAGTGAAATGTGTTGATATTATAATAAACCGGTTAAATGTGTCCTGATTCTGGAAAGAATTACCTTGTTTTTTTTGTTTTTTTTGTGTGTGCAATGTGTCACCCTCAGGCCCATCTGTCATGGCCTTCCCTGCGCAACCACCCACCGACCGGGCATGATGGCATATGCAATGGTCAAGTCAGCTTGGGACTCGTGTTCAGGCAAGAAATTCTTCCTGACACATACGCACACATACAAATAAGACACTGCAAGAAGGAGTAGAAGATTGTGTGATGTGGATTAGTCTGTAAGAATACTGTGGCATGTCCTTATATGTATGCGAGAGAGAGAGAGAGAGAGAGAAGAGAGGCAGACCAGAGTTTCTTCTATGAAGGGTTAGCTTGTTTTTCTGCTGTTCAATAAAAAACGGCATATTTGGAACAGTTTATTTAGCCCTCGATCTTCCCACCTATTGTCCTGCCCACTAAGCTATTTTTAAGCCCTTGTCATAAGTCATTGTCTTTAGTCATGGAAGAAAAGGTCATTGTGCAAACATTTTTTGTCATATTTAACTAATTGACAATGCTCAGGAACCGGCTTATTTTTGGAGCGCTTGTTTTGTTGAGGGCAATGTAATTCATTTCTGCTGTGTTTTTATTTTTCTCCTCCATCAGCCTCCTGCACAAAATGGGCCGCATGATGATGACAGCAGCCCACTATGGCGAGATTGAGATGTAATTTCGATTGATACCCCTATAGTGTACTAATACCTCATTAGAGGTAGGTGGCCAGCGTTTATTATATAAGCATCACTGTACATGTATTTATCAACCACAACAACAAATGTTATCATTGTAGCTGCAGTAGTTAAGTAAGTTTATAGAAATAACTTTGTCAGCATATAGTGAAAGTTTCAGCAAATATGAGTGTTGTTTTCATTCAGGCCCTGACTCTTGCCAACAGGAGCCAGAGGAACTTGATTTCTTCACAGATTATCTGTTTCCTGTACTACTGTCAGGTTATAATGGAAGTTTCAGCAAATATGACAAAAATGTATTCTTATAAAAGTTACCTACTGCAGCTTTAATAAGCTGCATGCATTTGGCTATGACCATCTATAGCATTTATATTGGGTTTCTCTGAGAATTCTGCTCGCAGCTCCAGAAAAAATTAACTTGACTGCAAAAAGATTGCTGTAAGTCTGTTCCGCTGTGCATCTGGTAAACTGGTTTTGAAGTGTCCTACAGAAGTTTATCCTACCAGCAGTCGAGTTTAATTTCCAGGTGTTTCCATGACTGGAAAAAAAGTAGCTAAATTTAGAGATTTTCCAGGACAGATGGAAACCCTGTGACTGTAAAGAGACGTGCTCTGTACACACTCCAGCAGGTGAGGTACTGGGGGCACCCCTGTTCTTTGGACTGACACAGCTAATGATCAATGTCACATTAAAAAGGTTCCAGACACATTTCATGTGGAGAGAGGCTAAAAAACAGCATTTATGCCATGAGACACTTGAGAAGGTTTGAAATGTTTGAAATTTTTTTAAAATTTTTTTCTATAAAAGGGAAATGACAGACGTAGAAGAAAGTAAAAAGAAGAGTGTGTCGAGTCCTGAGGGTAGAGGTTGCTTACTGGCAGGTGCAGAGCTCCTTGTGGAAAGAGATTAGAGAGAAGAAAGTACAGACCCCTTTCTCTGAGCACTCCTTGCTCTTCCAACAGCCCCTGCAGTGATAACAAACCCAGATTTGTCTAGCACCCAGCCCTCTCGGGAAGGATACGTTTCATTAACTATTCAGTTGTTGGCGAGGGAGGCACAAGTGAGTCAGACGTGACGCTGGTGCCAAAATTGGTGTTTTCATCACAGACTGTGCTTGTTTCATTGCACTGAGAGCTCCCCTTCAGAATTCCTCCTCGCTGACACTGTTTGCTTTGTTTCAAGGACGTCTTACTCAGCGTTCCTCACACAGTCAATAATGACATGATAAGCCTTGTTTTTTGCGTCATGTTAAGGATTATCCTTTACTGACTGATGGATGTGCATCTGCGCCCTCAAGTGACATCAGGGAACACTTACTGGCTTTTGATCATCATCTGACATGTTGCCACATCATCAATAACTTGCTTTCAGCAAAATCACAGAGACTACAGTAAGGAGGTGGACTGCACAATTATTGCAGAAGCTTATATTATAGAATTATAATTACAGAAGCTCTTTTAAAGCATTTAACCAAAGTGAGACTACAGATTGGACATTTAATACAAAAAAACTCCCCAAAACAGGGAAAATGGAGACTGAAGATAGAGAGAATGACATGAGAAACAGGATATCAGTGAGTATATAATTCATTTCTGAGCCTTCTCATTTCTCACTAATTCCTGCTGTAAAGAAATTACCCAGATGAATGCAAGGATACTGAACATTTAGTTCATTTATTTCAACAGTATGACATCAAGTCTTGTTCAAAATAAAAGTCCGACTGATGGATGGCGTGTGCAATTCTCGTGGACATGATGGATGATGTATAATGTTACTTACAAATTAACCAAATGGAGTTTGAGGTTTCACTTTTTCAGCGACAAACCGACCAATGAAAACTTGGTCGACTAAGGGTCTTCTCGGTATCTCATTGGGGTGTCCCATCACTTTTTGGATAGTCTAGCAAATCGGTAACCTACAAAGTTGTTTATTCACCTACATGTGGCCTCAACTGTAACTGCAAGCAGAGAGGATTATTATTATTTTTAGGGTTATTTCTGCACCTTTTATTGCTGGCACAGCTCCAACAGCATGTCAGGCAGCCACAGTGGGAGAAGTCCTTTTCATTCTTTTCCATTTACAATTTACAAAAGCCTACAACCACACTTGGATGAGCACTAACTGTCCAGGTTTGTTTTGGTGATTTGTTTCTGACTGCAACAAGGAAGCTTTCTGAGTATAATCAAATCCATTTCATTGACTGCCATCTTCTCTTATAATTCAAAATATTGACTTTGAAAATCAACTAAGTGCATTTCAGTGTGATAAATCAATATGCAATTGTGTGAAACAATAAGGGAAACGAGCCAAAGCTCCAGAAAAGTCATTTCAACAATAGCACTTCATGGGCAGACAACAAGAGGTTGTGGCTATTATGACACCAGTTCAAGAGATTAAAGGACACCTGGGAGGCAAGAAAGCCCAGTACATACACAATACAGGAAAGCCTGAAGGCCATCCAGGAAAGCCTTTGTCCCACAATCACTCAACACCTTTCACTGGCGAGGCAGCAAGAAGAAAACCGGCAGGGAAAGCTTGACAGGGCATTTCTTGACAGACAGAAAATTGAGATTAGATTTTAAATAACAGTAACCTGACGTTGGTTAAAAGCTGTAAGTGATTCTAAACAAGCCTGTACTGACTAGGTGGTTCACACAGGAACTGGGGGCTGGTAATGGCCTGAGCCAATACGGCTGCATGCTGTGACTGCTAGCATGGCCTCTGTGAAGACATTAATATCAACCAGTGCATGCCAGTGTCGGTCCGAGAGCAGGAAAATGCTTAAACCATATAAACAGTGGAGATGGTCTTGCTTGCAATATAAGGTAGTTGTAATGCAACCAGTTGTTTGCAACACAGCGAAAGGCAATTAATGAAGAAGGACATGTGTTTAGATAAGCACTACCATAAGTTTCAATATACAGGTCATATTTTGATTCGGAATACCCAGCATGCTTTGCTACGCATTTGTCTGTGTACATTGTGATTCACGGTATTGAAGTATGTTACTAGGTTGTGTAACTACATTTCCCAGTCATTTTTGGTTTTAGTTTTCCCACTCTGCAAAAATTTTGGGAGATTGACAGATCTGAGGCAAATTGGTGTGCACTCCCGTGAGGAAGATTGCAATGTATGAACTGAAAAAAAAAAAATCTATGATGTGTGGTCATGTCACAGACGACCATGCAATGAACTACAGCACACACACACACGCACACAGTTGTGAGTCGGTGTTCAATTCAGTGTGTCCACCAACCACAACTTATTTTAGAGAAATCTTGAAATTATTGAAACTGCCCGCCTCTCATTTCAACAGTCTTCTCCCACTGAAAGAGCACAGCTACAACAGAGGCTGAGTAATCAGAGGTGACAAAATGTAAAGTTTGTACAGAATATACTTTATGTTTACGGACACGTTAGGAATTGTT
>NW_023339763.1:24863172-24863398 GCF_004916995.1 Morone saxatilis | reverse complement strand
AATGCTTTAATAATGTGTGTATTTATTATTGATGCTGGATGATCAGACTAATTATATATGCTGTAAATGGTGCATGTTTTTAAACAACTTATCTGATTAAACAAGATGCACTTGTTATTGACTCCTGATGAAAAATAGTTTGGAGACCACACTTGTAAAGTTATAGTGTGTGACTCTTTGTTGCTGATCAGTCACAGTGTCTAAACCACAACAACTTCAAGACTCC
>NW_023339763.1:24857961-24863147 GCF_004916995.1 Morone saxatilis | reverse complement strand
AGGTCCATTTTACCATTTACTAGCAAACACTTATTACACTGTGGTCTGTCCTACAGACTGAACTACATTCGTCTGCCAAAACAGTGCATAGAAAATGTTGTACACACCCACACAAACATTCCGGTTTGTAAGATTAAGATTAAAGGATGCATAAAGAGTTCAAAGTATGGAATTCTCTAGGTTTAACAGGGTTAACCGTTGAATTTTACTGTAGAAAATAACCTGTTTTAGGTCTAGGTATTATATATATATGGGATATGGGATTAAAAGAGGAATAGTTTTAGTCATTTTGACTTCCTCAGCCCGCCAAAACTTATAACGACCATATTCTTATAAAGACGTATGCGAAGCTTTCACACAAGGGGATTTACGGTATTAAAAGGCTGGTTTCTAAAAACACTGCTTATAGCGCCTTTCTAGTGCCTTCCGACCACTCAAAGCGCTTTTTACAACTACGGTGCCACATTCACCCTTTTCAAAACAACATTCACTACAGAGCATGCAAAAGTCCAGTCGAACAGAAACTGAACTCATGTTATACCACATTCACACACCGATGCTAATGCGCATCGAGAGCAATTTGGGGTTCAGTATCTTGCTCAAGGATTACTCTCGACACGTGGCGGAAGGAGCCGGCGGCGATCCGAACCAACAACCAATCTGATTGGGGATGACGCCACTCTTGCCTTCTGGAGCCCCACAGCCGCCCTCCACTAGTATAGATTTACTTTCACATTTGCACATAATGACTTTAAATATTAGTGCTCATAATAAATAAATGTCAAGTGCAGCGACTGCAGCTTTTAGCCCCGGTCAGCAGCTGCGTTCAGATCTCCTGTGTACTTTTTCACACTGCAAACCTTTCTGTCTTCGTTAACTCAGCGAGTCTGGAAGTTGTTGCGCGTTTACGACACTGTGTACCTGATCAGCAATCATAAGCAGTCAACCACACGTAGTAACTTTTACACAGTGTGGGTCTCCAAAACTATTTTTCATCAGAGTCAATAGACAAGTGCATCTTGTTTCTTAATAAGATAAGTTTGTTTAAAAACAGTGCACCATTTACAGCATATACTAATTTAGTCTGAATCATCCAGCATCACATAACTCCAAATACACACACCTTATTACCAAGCATTCATCAAAACTGAATATAACTAAGCATTCAACGTCAGACAACTCTTTATCATCTATAATTCCTTAACAGTCTAGTGTTCTCTGTAGTGGTGGACAAAACCCAAACATTTATCACGGCTATCAGCATACAAAAGCTCCCCTTTTCAGAAATAATCCACATTTTAACAATTCCTAACGGTGTCGTAAAACATAAAGTATCATTCTGCTACAAACTTTTACATTTTTCACTCTGATGACTCAGCCCTCTGTTGTAGCTGTGCTCTTTTCAGTGGGAGAAGACTGGTTGAAATGAGGAGGCGGGCAGTTTCAATAATTTCAAGATTTCTCTAAAATAAGTTGTGGTGGTGGACACACTAGATTAGACACCGCTCACAACTAGTGGTGGTTCCTGTGTCTGTGCTGCTGTGTTCATTGCTATAAAGCTGCACAAAACCGCCGTCTAGTGACAATGACCACAACATCATAGATTTTTTTTATTTTACAGTTTTACATATGCAATATCTTCCTCACCGGAGATGCAACACACAATATTGCCATCACGATCTTCAAAGCTCCAAAATTTATAGTGCAGAGATAACAACAATACTATGACTGGGATATGTAGTTACACAACTCAAGTTAAATACTTCAATAACCGTGAATCACAAATGTACACAGACCAAATGCGTTTAAGCAAAGCATAGCTGAGGTAATTAGCCGCAGAAGATCAAAAATGACTGACCGGATGACTATATTACCACTCTCTTCTCCATCTCTCCGCTCCTAGTGCTAATAATCACCAACACACCATGTCCTCCTTTTTGTTTCCGCTGTGTTGCCAACAAAAACTGGATTTATGCCATTACAACAGTACCTCTTGTATTGGCCAGCAAGACCTCTCCACTGTTTATATGGTTTAAGCATTTCCTGCTACTACGGACCGACACTGGCATGCACTGGTGATATAAATGATAAAATACATTCACAGAGGCACAAAGCTAGCAGTCACAGCCATGCAGCCGCTATATTGGCTCAAGGCCAAATTATACCAGCACCCCAGGTTCCTGTGTAGCAACCACACTAGTCCACAGTCACATACTCAACAAACCCCCAAAAATGTACAGCTTTTTCCTACTATCCCAACGTCAGGGTTTACTGTTATTTCACAAACACTTGGTAATTCTATATATTTCTGGGTGGCTTCTAATAGTAGAGGTCCATTTACCATTTACTAGCAACACTTATTACACTGTTGTCTGTCCTACAACTGAACTACATTCGTCTGCCAAACAGTGCATGAAAATGTTGTACACACACACAACATTCCGGTTTTAAGATTAAGATTAAAGGATCATAAAAGTTCAAAGTATGGGAATCTCTAGGTTACGGGTTACCGTTAATTTTCTGTAGAAAAATACTGTTTAGGTCTAGGATTATATATATATGGGATATGGGATTTAAAAGAGGATAGTTTGAGTCATTTGACTTCCTCAGCCCCAACTTAAACGACCATATTCTTATAAAGACTATGGAAGACAACAATTACTATTAAAAGGCGGCTAAAACTTAATTCAAGCCCAACTGATCTGTGTTTGCTGGTTGGGGAATAATACCAGACAAACGTAGACAAGTGATAGTCCTACCATGGTTGCAGGGTTCCAGGTGGTGGAAGGAGCAGTCTTGGGTTGCCAGTTGGTTCCACCTGTTAGCTTCTTCTCACCAGGCTGACTCCAGTGAAGATCACTACAGAGATCAAGTAAAAAATGTTAGTCATTACAGGGTTCCCACTCTTTAAGAAATGTTCTTTTCCAAGACCTTTCATGATGAAGTGATTCATTACAGGTAGGTGGTCAGCATTTATGGACACTACACGTTAGCTTGCATTCGTGCTGTTCTCACGACAGCCTCTTTTTACTGTCTCCGGTGACTTGACTACAGTTTTCCTCTAACCTAGGTTTACGTAGGTGATCTGATTGAGGGGCTAAGATACAATTAAAATTTTCCAGGACAATATAGAATATTTCCAAGATATTTGGTCATTTTAATCATTTTTCAGGTGTTTCCAGGACTGGAAAACAAGTCTTTAAATATCCAGATTTTCAAGGTTTTCCAGGACTTGTGGGAACCTTGCATTAGAATGCAGTATCAGGGACAAGTTAAATATTACTTGAGTTCACTTACTTCTTTGGCGCACCGTTGCCGATTCCCAGATCTTAAGAGGACAGAAGCAAAGTAATGAATGTACAACCACGAAAAACTAAAATCTACATATTAAAACATAAAATGTAGAAAAACTTATGTAATTTTACTTTTATGCTTCAATGTCAAATTTTACACATTTGATATTTATGTAAATTATACTATTCCCGCTTACTGATACTGTTTGGTACAAATTTCACCTCCAATAGTCTGCTTTCATTAGAATTAGTTCCATTGATTAAATGTTTGGTCATGGTTGCAAAATACAGGCTATAAACTTACTGCCAACAAGATTGGCCAGAGACGAGTCCAGGTCGTTGGACACCAGTTTGTGGGGCTGTTGGCCATTTGGGGTCATGTCCTGATTGGGTGAGGATGCCACTGTCGGTTTGAGGATGCCACCTAAAACATCTTAATCAAAAGGGGGTAGGACAAAGGGAAAGGAAGGAAGAGAAGGGGAGGGGAGGGTGAGAGTTGCGGGGGGCCAGAACAGGTGAACACACAATACACCAACAATAACAGAAAGACAAACACAGACACGGACAGTACAGAAAGTGCATATACACGGACAGAGAGAGGATGGTGAGTTTGGATGAGGCAGAAAGCAGAGCTCAGAAAAAAAAAAAAAAACACACAAAAAAAAACTTGTCGAGCCAAGACTGTGTGAGAGGAGTGTGTGTTGAGTCAACTCACCCAGTCATGCATATGCCATGCAAAAAGCCAAGGCCCCAGGGAGTGTGGTTAACCCCAGGACAAGGAAAGAGAGAGAGAAAAAAAAAAGGGAGATCGTGAGTAGCATAGAACCCATTGAGGGTGTGAGAGATTCAAGGTAGTGCTAAATGTAGCAGTTAGAAACATCTAATATTCTTGCCAAATGAATGATACATTGGTGTAATTACCATACACTAACGAGGCGAAGGGTGAAACAGTCGTTAACCTTAATCACACTCTGGTGGTACTGTTAGTGACAGTGTTTATCAAAATGAAGACTTATTTCTCATTCATCACAATATGCGACTTCCTCCAATTTGCCTCAGTGGCACGCAATGTTAAACACAGCATAGAAGCCATTACATGCTGCCAGTGTTTTCAGTACTGCACTCATTTGTTAGTAATTACACCTATGTCTATTTAAAGTTATATTAAAATTTTCCTATTAATCAACATATTAATATCTCTAAACCCTACAATTCTACTTCAAAAACCATCTGAAGTGAATAGTTCAAATGTGGGGTTTTTCAGTAGTCATAATATTTTTGTGACATTTAGAGTCCATTGTAAGTTACAATAATCAATAAGCAATAAATAATCTCAATGCGAGTCGCAGTCAGTTAAAATGATTTCCACTTTCAAAAAAACAAAAACAAAAACTAAATACAGATATTCTGATCAGTTAACACATGAGCAGATATTCAAAGAAAAAATATGGACGGCAGCTGTGGTGTGCTAGGTATGATATTACAGAAAGGGCTAACTCCGACTTATCAGGGTTCCCACTATTTTTTACAAATCATTTTCCAGGAGTTTTTCGTGACAATACAGGACAGCACTTCTATAAGCTACGGCTTCGGGCAAATTGACTACATTAATTTGGCCACAGCCCATCAGTAACCATTCCATCAAGTAGAATTTATTTTATTTTCCAGAAAAATTAATCTTCTAGAAAGTAAGTGTTCATTACATACACAACACCTCTGTGGATGCATTTATCACAGCAACATGGAATCTGATCATTATTATTATATATACATGGAGATATGCAGATTTTGCTCACACGTCTTGAAAAAATACGTAGGGGATCTGAGTGACTAAAATGAAAAAAAAATCCAAGACAACATAGATTATTTCCAGGATATTTGGTACTTTTCATC
>NW_023339763.1:24855222-24857872 GCF_004916995.1 Morone saxatilis | reverse complement strand
AAAAAAAAAAAAAAAAATCACTTTACACAAGAATCTCAATTCTTATCTCTTATGATATTGCATGAATTCACAAATGCCAAAAATCTATTTTCTAAATGTTAGTTAATAAAGGCATGTTGACAGAACAAAAAAGGTGCAACTTAAATGCAAGAGAGTGCAGCACCTGGGAAATCTACAGCACACACACGCTAGAGTTACTTGTAGTTTATCTTAAAAAAAAAAAAGACAGCTGTTGCAAGCATCTGTTGATTTAATGACTCAATAACTAGCTTTTCAAGACAAACGTGAATATATTGTGAATACTTTCTATGCTGTGACAGAGACTAACGTTAGCGGAGCAGCACAATCCAGCAGTAACAAACGAGACCACAAAACTATATAATATAAATTTACAGCCGATATTCTCACTGAGATTATAGGAATTCTTCCACCACGCCGTCTTATTAATGACATAGTTAACATATTGAAAAAGTGGCCTAGTTATAAAGTATAACAATGCATTTCAGGCTCTGCCACTTTTGTCTACATGATAAAAACACAATTAAGAGCCACTAGCACCAATAAGCTGGTGGCCCTACAAAGATGAGCCTTCTGTTCTATTAAAGAAAGCAACCTTTACAGTATGAAAGGCATGAAGGCTTGGCTTGGGATATGCTTCGAACACTCATAATCCACGTACACCACACACTGACAAACAAATCAAAGTCCAGCACTTTGATAGTCTGCAGCCTCGACATGACCCAATGAACATGCAGTCTGTCCTCCAGACCTTCAGGTGGCAGCTTAGTACATGAGGTCTGCTGGCTCCCAAAGGGCTATGAGATGAGAAGACGGCAGTGTGGGTAGGAGTATAACACTTACCTGTAGAGTCCAGGTTGTTGGCATTGGTGTTGTTGCCAAATACTGAGTCAAAGTCAACGTTAAGGCCTTGAGAGTTCTGTGGCTGCTGGGGCGTTGGGGAGGCTGTAAACACTGGTGGCAAAGAGAAAGATAACTATCAGGATCCAGATACAGACACCTCAATAGCTGTTCTTACCAACACAACCACAAGCAGGTAGAAAAACATCAAATATTTGTTAGATTCTTCCTGTTAGAACCAGTCATATACTTACAAACCACTTGTTTTACAGTAAAAGTATTTGACAGTGCTATTTGGCAAAACCACTTGACTTACTAAGCTGTACCAAAATAAAATATGGCTTTTATGCCATTAGAACTCAATCACCCCACATCAAGTTTTTATAAAGCTGTTCACTAGTAGCTATTTACTACTAAGTGTGCAATTCTTAATTTTTCTGAACTTTCTAAACTAAATGTACCATGAAATGCTACCATCGAGCAACCATCCCAACCACTGCAGTAGATTCATGTTTGCTGAAGAGAGATATAGAGACACAGTGATAATTAAGCTGATGATCTTTAGTACACTGGTGATTATAATTATAATTGGGGCAGTGAAGAGCTGTAATTCCTATACCCAAAAAGAAAATCGGTATCGGTTCCATGTCAGTTTTGTTGCTGCAGCATGACCCATACAATTATTTTTCCAAAAACACATTTCAAAGTGAGACTGAAAAAGGAAACTTGTTGTTACTTGAGTAACATTTTTGAGACCTGTCAGAATCATAGTTAAAACATTAAGGCCTAAAATTTGGATTTTAAACTTTTTAAAACATGCCACACTCAAAAAAGGAAAGTAAAAAAAGTGTTGTTATGCTTTGTAATGATTTCCATACAAAAGTAATCTGGTTTTAAGGAAATCTATCTAACTTTGTCTTATTAAGACATCAAAGCTAATAGTGACTTCGATTTAACACACATATACATATACATATACATACACATACATACATAACAATAACAGTACAATACCAATACTATAACAACTACATACACACATTAATACTACAACACATACTACACCATACACATACAATACACATAACCATATATATTATATACCATATACACATTATATTTACATATACATATACACTATATATACAATATTATACATATATACATATACAATTATATAATACATTATATCATATATACATATACTATATAATAATATATATATACATATATACATATATACATATATACTATACATATATACACATATAAATATAATATATATAGTATATACATATATATATATTATACATATATATATACATATATATATTATACATAAATTTATATATACCATATAAAATATATATACATATATATAATTTACATATATATATATATATACATATATATAATAATACATATTAAATATATATACATTATACTACTATAACATATAATATACATATAATATACATATACATATAAATTCTATACCATGATCACGCAATATATAATACATATCATATACATAGTATAATAAGATATATATATTTATATCATATATTACATATATACATATAATATTACTATATAAGTATAATACATATATACATATATACATATATAATATCTATAACATATAGTACAATATACATATATAATATATAATATTACATATAGTCATTCATATATAAGTACATATATTTACAGTAATAGTACATATATACATTAAGCATATATATTAATAAATATATATCACTTACCACCTCACCCATCCTCATATAGCCAT
>NW_023339763.1:24849645-24855122 GCF_004916995.1 Morone saxatilis | reverse complement strand
TTTTGATAATTGATTAATCGTTTTCAGTCATTTGTTTTAGAAAAAAAATTCCATGTTCTCAGATTTCAGCAATATTTTCTGGGTTCATAGTCATAGTAGTAACAATATCTTTGGGTTGTGGACAAAACAAGACAGTTGAGGACCTCTCCTTGAACAGTGATAAACTTGATAACATTTTATGGAGCAAACACTTAATTGAGAAAATGATTAACAGATTCACACATTTGTTCTGTTTGACATTATAAAAAAAAGTAAAAATACAACCTCAAAACAACCAAACTAAGGTACATCAGGTGATTTAGGTTGGATTTCTGCATAGGACTTGTAACACCTGGATCAACCTGGGTCTACCTACCTCTGAATAGACCAGCTACGGCAGGGGGCTCAGATTGGAAGAGAGGAGTGGTGTTGTAAGGGCTTGGCCCACAGAAAGAGTCTGACACACAGCAACAACAGCAGACAGACAAAGAACCAGACGGAGAGAGAAGAGGGAGGAAGAAGGGAGAAGATTATGACGATACAAGACCAGAAAAAAGATTAAGCAGTGAAAAGGGCAGCAATGAAGCAAAGCAACTGTGGAAATAGCTTTTGAAACAGAGGAAAAAACAAAGATCATGATTTTTTTGGGACAAAAGCAGAGGAAGCCAGCACTCATCACATGGCTAGACTAAATACAGGGCAAAAATTTTGGGAAGCGCACAACTAGTGGCTAACCACAAAACAATGCAGGCTCACACCCACTGGCTTGTACAAAGCAGTGAAGGCGGGATGTTCAGCAGCAACGCTCTGTGGAACAGTCACTGAGACACCGTGTCAATCAAGTTCTACTCATGGCATTCCACAAATGCTACACAACATTGCACTACTCTCATGTCAGCACTCTAGCAGCCAGACAGTTGTCCACTATAGTACCTGTGATAAATGTCTCTGTATGTGCAGCAGCATCAAGATCAGATGCCAGGGAAGAGCTTGAGTCAAAAAAGGGATTGTAATGATCTGGAGTAAAACAAAACAAAACCGCTGCTGATAAAGATAGACATTCGTGCACCAGAGAGCTTTGGCCAGAAATACAAAAAGCAAATAAAAGATTAAACAGCTTAAATCAAAGATAGCTAAGAGCTAAGAAAATAAACATTAGGAACTTAGCCTGATTGTGGAAGGAAGCAAATATTTGGAGAAGGGCAGCATGCCAGATCTTTGATGAATCTGAGAAAAGGGTTAAGAAACAGTATGTTCTGACCAGTGACCCTAAACCACTTCAGGCATTTCCTCCATTTCTTCCCCCGCTACTTTGAAATATTCTTCTACATCTTCACTCCGTACCCATTTCAAATTACACATTGAAATCAACTACAATCATTAGTCAGGGTGACGTTATGAGACATTAACATGTTGTATGGACACAAAATGAGATCCAGACTGTGCAAGAAAGGAGAAGATGCAGCAAAACAATCCCACCGAACACTTCATGGCTTGGTGTCCTAGAGGACAGGCTGCCAGCGTCTGAGGACGCGGCGGAGGTGTCGACAACAGGTAGTGTGAGGAAAGGGTTTGAGTTTGGAATGGATTCCTCCACAGCTTCTGCAGCAGAGGTGAAAGGATCTGAGCGGGCAGAGAAAAAGGAGGACAAGAAAAAAAAAAAGGAGGGAACAGAGAGATTTTGGTGGAGAGGAGGGTGAGGACAGTTTAAAAGAGAAGTTAAAAAAGTGCATGCAAGATGACGTGCAGGGGGAAAATGTCAGTGATGCAGGTGAGGAGGATTAAAACAGTGTTGGAGAAAAAGGTTGTTATCATGCACTCTGCTGCTTATTGGCCAAATTTAAGGCCTGGCCACCAGCTTTATACAACCGCTTTAGTTAGTCCACGGGTTAAGGGTCTTCATTATCAGAACGGTCAGAGTCCAGCACAGGGGCTGATATCCAAAGACATCTGTGCTCACAATAAAAGAGTAATTTAATTTATAAAAATCCACTGTGCCTTAACTCTTAAGAGGGATAAGTCAGAAAAAAACAAAAGTTACTTGAAGTAAATGAGCATGGACTATGTATAAAACTATAATTTTAGTCTGCACATTAACATTATACTACATTATTTACATACCTTCTGATATGAAACTGAAGTGGAAACACTTCAAACAACATTATAAAGAGATATGAGTTAAGGTTGCAACTCAAACTTGGCACTATGCAAGTCAAAGACAAGAGTCCCAGCAGAGCAACAGGGCAACACACTGCTTTCTATGGGGGCAACAAAAGCAGATTGTTGCATTGCCTCATGTCGCCTGTGTCTAGGCCAACACAAGAACCCACCGACTCGACTCCAAGTACAGCCAACTAGCAAGTATGTTCTGCAACTATGCAAGAGGTAATACCTCTCTGTACCATGTGGCAGCAGTCAGTACCAGGAAAAACCTCAGACAGTGCCAACGGTGTGGAAGACACTGCAAAAACTAGGGCTACAGATGCTTACCAAGGGCCTGACATTGTCCCATGGCTGACCTTTGGACTAGTGTGTCAAAGCCTTTATGAATAGGGATATAGAAGTTCTACGTTTAGTACCAAAGAAAAAAGCTGTCTGAGAGGAAGGTAAAGTGGTGAAAATATTCGTAATGTAGTGTACATTGTTATTTGAGGTGGGCCTTTTTTATGTGGTTAAAATACATTTTTCTGCAGCAGTGCATTGCTCTGCATTCCTGCCAGGACTTCTGTCAGCTTCTCCAAACTGTCCAAACCTAAATCCCTTTAAAAAAGGCACAGTAATATGATACTGGCAAGCACTGCAGGCATATGTCCTTAAATAAAATAAAAATAAGTAAAATAAAATAAAAAGCAAGAAAACTGTTGTTTCTGCTTGTGCTCATGTTAGCAAATAGAAAGGGTTTAACACACAAACCAAAACCCATTCACATAAACATGACCAGAGAATATAAATTCGGTACATGATGATTACAAATGAATTACTTATTTTTCCTGCTGTCCTTTTCATGAGTAAGGAGGACATTGTGTATGTAGGGCCAGTAGGGATAGTTGATGTTTAACAGAAAACATCAACTACAGGTCAAAATATATGGCCACCTCACAAAAAAAGACATCAATTAATGAGTAGGTGCCAGTACTGGGTTTTAAGTAGTTACCATTAATAATATGCATGTTTGGTATTTGCAACTCTTTTTTAATTCTGTTCTTGGTTTTCCACATAACTATTTAATTTGAATGATCATACTGTAAACCTCAACCCTCCCTTTTTATAATAAATTAGCAATCATCCTGTATGTGTGTACTGTGGAGAATTTTTAAGAGAGGTGTGTGTGCGCTAATGAGTATGTGTTTACATGTGGTAGCAGTGTGGATTGAAGAGTTGCCAAGAAGTGTGGAGCTCTCACCTCCCCATGTGTTAGTGGTGGAGAGGGGCAGCGGCTGCTGGAAGGCCGGTTGCAGGTCCAGCAGGTCGTTGGCTGCCTTGGAGTTGCTGGAGGGAATGAGCAGGAAAACAAGGGCATAGAGGATAAATCAGTCACTCATTCACAAAACATTAGATTTTCTCCCCAGCTCCAAGGTTGGTACTAGAAGAAACAAATATGACTGCAGTTTTGTCCTCAGCAATCCAGGTGCAGCTAAAAATTATTGATTATTTCCATGTACAAATTCTGGTGTTATAACTGTCTGTTATCAGTACTGCTGCTGCAGTGTCCCAGTTTCTATACAGGGATCAAGGTTTCATCTAATCTTAGAGAACCTGTGAAACCATTTTCATCTACTTGCATTTAAGTAATCCTTTCAACTACATTGTCAACATCGATCTACCAACCTTGAAGGTGTAGAACACAAAAAGCTCAAACACATAAGCTGCCACAAAGCTGATTTAAGTCACTTCAAATTTCTAAAATTCCATTTATGCCGTTTTATAAACAAACAGCAGTTAAAGAACTGCAAAAACTATTTGATCTAAATATGTTTCATCTGCAACTGAATGTACAAGCAAAAGCATGCAGTGGCATCTCCTTCAAGACATGCAGAGAAGCCATGAAACAGAATGATGGTCACTTTAAAGTTTCCATATGTATGATTCTTATGCATTTTATGCATGACTTTCATGTATTAATTACTTTTTACTGCAAATTTGTGAGAATGGGTTGTAACTTTAACTTAAAGAATGAGACCTCCCCCTACTTTCTCAGTTGCCTGTGGGCTGAGGGAAATCCAATATATGTTACATTTATGTCCTGTTTCTGTACATTCTCTCTCCACTTCTCTACAGTGTCAACAGTGTGCAACTTTACCTAACATTAGCTTGAAAATGGAGTCTGCTAACGTCAACGTACAAACACCCATCTCCCAACACAACACAAAGTCCAAGGGTGGGTGGCCAGCGCTGGAAAACGTTACCAGCATGGCTGGGTTGCAGCTGACAGGCTCAAATAAGCTTGCTTGCTCATTTACATAACAAGAGCAAAATACTCTGACTAGATGTTATTTGGCTAGCTTGCCAAAATTAACAGCTTAAAATGTGTCGATTTTAGCCAAAAATAAATGTGGTAACAATCTACGATCTAACAAGCTAACTGTAGCCTAACTTAAGCTGCGTTTGGCTAGCTGTGGCTTGACATTGTGGTGTGGGTCAAGCTGATTTGTAAACAGCAAGCTAATTAGTAGCATGGAGTCAATGGTCCAAATAAAATATAGGAATATTTCTAAACATGATTGTAATTTATTTTCCAGCATTCAGTCTCATGTATGTCACCACTAGCCGATGGCCATTATGATGCTCCCGAGTGCCTATGAACTGTGTACCGAGTGAGTGTGAGAACAGGATGCAGGACTGCAGTTCACTTAACGGCCATTAACACTTTTTAAAAGTTACATATAGAACCTTTAAGATGATTGACAGGGTGTGAGTCCTGTGGGATCACCTGTTGGTAGAGCTGGGGGTAGAGAAGAGGTCAATGGCGGGGGCTGAGTTGATGGTCCCGTCCACCGTGAAGACAGGGGAGGAGTCTGTGGTCGCTGCAGCAGGATTCTTCTGAAGCTCTTTCAGACGCTGCTCCTACAATGATTAGGATGCTTATGTTATCAACGCAGAGGCTAACTTGTATCCAACTACTCAGTGTGACTACTCAGTTGTTTTTTTAAGCATTTCGCTATAATTTGGCTGTTCAAAGCAGAGTCAGACATGAAATATGGGGAGATTAAAAGGGGTGACGTACAGCAAAGGCCCTGAATCAAACAGGGGATGTTAGAATTACATTTTTACATTTCATCTTTGACCAGTATATGACATTTGACCTTCATGTTACAAAACTTGTCCAGTCCTGTTTTCTGTTTTCTACAAAATAAACAGAAGCTTTTGTCCTCCAGTGACCTAGAACAATTAATTTACATCTTCATTTTCTCCCGTCTAGATTACTGTAACTTCCTCTACACGTGCCTCAGTCAAGCTTTGTAAAATCGTTTACAGTACAAAATGCAGCCGCCAGACTT
>NW_023339763.1:24849420-24849545 GCF_004916995.1 Morone saxatilis | reverse complement strand
GTTTAGGAGGAAAAAGAAAAATAATTCCTTCAATTACAATAGGGCCTTCGAACGTTCAGTGCTCGGGCCCTAATAATGCTGATTAAAAGTTGTGCTATTTGTGCATGTACGGTGAAGGGCGTGTC
>NW_023339763.1:24845090-24849267 GCF_004916995.1 Morone saxatilis | reverse complement strand
TGTGCTATTTACGACATTCCGTTGAACATGAAATGATTTACGTGAAATGTTCACGTGTTACAGCGGCACGTGACGCAGCCGCAGCACACCCCAACATGCGCCGAGTGCGAGGGCCTGTTCAACACTGCTTGAGGCTTTAATTGACTTTTGTTTATGCCAACAATTTGAACTGCATCTATAATGTCATGATCACATAAAAAAAGACCTAAACCAATAATTTATTGACAGATGACAGTTTTTTTCATTACCCACACTAGTACATTTTAAGTCAACCCTGGAAATGGGAATCGAGAACCTGTTCCAGTTGAAAACTGGTTCCAAATCATCCAATCCATCAGAATCTTATGCCACTGAGTTTATCAATTTCTTTTATCGATGCCTGCATGCATTTCTGTGAAAGTTGGGCTTTTGCAAAGCAGTGACATCAAATTTGACACATTCACACTGAAAACCTTTGTAGGCCTACCTTTATCCACACATGAAATTGATCAAGATTTAATAAGGGAATCGGAAAAGAATATGAGCATAATAAATAATGGTACTGGTATCAATCAAAAGATTGAATGTATGTTGTCCTGCTTTAGAATATACTTATTTGTGAAACAAATGCGCACTAGTCAGCAGCTGAAAATAGTTTCCAACAAAAACTGCAGAGCCCAGATGTTTTAGGAATTGAATAGGCCTTTTTAATGAAACTATATTAGCTTCCCTTGTTGTATTTGTGAATCTGCCAGAGACAGAATCAGAAAGTATTGAGAGACTTAATGAGAGAACACATTGTTGGTTTTGGTCTTTCCATGAGATTTGTTGACAATGAATAAAATACAGAACTATGCCAGCCTCAGATGTTAAGATGACAGTCACCTGATGTAAACAAGTCTGCTGATCTGTAAAATCAAGTGTGGATACATGGTCAATGTTTTGTTTATTTTGATGTGAATTTACTTGCTGAATTATGGTAGTCATTTAGATTATACGAAATATATTGGATCTGTTTGTGTGACTTCTAAACTTGGAGGTGTACCAAATAAGTTGGAAACTGCTGCCACCTGGTCAGTTGATTTCTCTTCTCTGTCTTTATTGTTTAATGCTTTTGATATAGAATACAGGATTACTTTGTTGTTCCGTCTTCCTTTAGCGACAAAGGAGAAGCGGGCAAAAAGAGATGGCAGTGGCACAACTCAGATATCCTGTAATCAAAGCAAGGTAAAGGATTTCCAAGCTGTGTCATTGACAACATTTGAGTGTTGACATTAAAGAATGGCAAAACCCTAATTTTGAAATTGTCACTTGTGTTTCCCAGATAGGTGACAATGAGGAAAGGAAGAGAGAGAAACAAGCCATAATGATTAAAATGGAATCCTTGATGAAAGAAATGGAAGGATTGTTGAAACAGGATGGTAAAGCAGTTTTCTCTAATGAAACCCCTGTCTGTCTTCCTCTAAAATACTCCATATGCTCCACTAATGTTTTTGTCCATTTACAGGAATGAGTTTTCTGACACCAGTAATTGGATTCTATTGCCAGAGGTGTGAGGAGTTCATTGGAGATTTGAATAGTGCTGAAAACCATACAGCTGTTCACCGCCATAGTAACTCTAGCAGTGTACGTATACTTCCCATATACCTCTGTGTGGACATCTGGTGACGTTTTATATTTTTTGTATTCAACAAATCCCATGAAAAGTCAAACCCAAAAATGAATGTTTCCTACTAACAAGTATTGTGTTTGCCTAATATACAGGTGCATCTCAATAAATTAGAATCTCAGAAAGTTATTTTATTTCAGTTATTCAATTCAAAAAAACTGAAACTCATATTTATGTAGATTTCATACACACAAGGTGAAAATATTTTCAAAGCCTTTATTTCTTTTAATTTCTGATATTATGGCTTACAGCTAAACAAAACCCAAAAAATTCCAGTATCTCAAGGAAAATTTAGAATAATTGGTTAATAGTTTCATGATGATTGTACATTCACAATTGTTACTCTAATCAGTTAAATTAACTCAAAAAACACCTGCAAAAAGGTTTCCTGAGCCTTTAAATGTCTTTCAATCTTCAATGGGTCTGGTTCAGTAAGGGCTACACAAATCAGGGGGAAAGGACTGCTGGTTTTTTTTGACAGTTTGTGCAGAAAAGGACAAGTCATTTGCCAGCCTCCAGCAGAGGAGGGTAAAGGCCACAAAAGGTCATTGCTAAAAGAAAGCTGAATTATCCAAGCATATTCATAGAAAATGAGGTGGCAGGAAAAAATGATGGTAGGAAAACGGTGCACAAGCAGCAGGGATAACCGCAGCCTTGAGATGGACAACAAACCCATTCAAAATTTGGGGGGACATTGCCCAAGGAGTGGGACCCAAGGCTGGAAGTCAGTGCATCAAAGAGCCACCACACACAGATGTTATCCAGGACATGGGGTACAACTGTTCAGAAGCGGTCTTACCTGGGCTAAGAGAAAAAGGGATTGACTGTTGCCTCAGTGGTCAAAGGTTTCCTTTTGCAGATGAAAGTGAAGTTTGCATTTCATTCGGAATCCGAAGGTCTTCCTCCAAAGTCGGACGAAACCAGACCCAACCAAGCAGATGACCCTTAAGTCCAGGCCGCTATCAAAGCAACCTGGACTTCCATAACACCTCGGCAGTGCCACAGGCTGATCACCTCCATGCCACGCTGCATTGATGGAATAATTCATGCAAAAGGAGGCCGAACCAAGTATTGAGTGCATAGAAATGAACATACTTTTCAAAAGCCTGACATTTGTGTTTAAAATATCCTTTTTTTTATTGATCTTATGTAATATTCTAATTTTCTGAGACACTGAGTTTTGGGTTTTCATTATCTGTAAGCCATAATCATCAAAATTACAAGAAATACAATAGCCAGGCCTTGCAATATTTCACTCCCCTAGTGTTAATGATCTATATATATATATGAGTTTCACTTCTGGCAAATTATTGACAAAGAATAATTGAACTTTTTCTCCTTCATGGATCGTTCCTCTTTGTTCTCTGCTTTCTTCTCTTCTGATTAAAACCTGCGAATATTGTTGGAACTGTCGTCTTTAACGAGATAAAAGTAAAGTGCATAAAAGCTGGGTCCATAAGTCAGTACTTGAGTAATATGTAGCTTATTACATTCACTGTTATTACCTTATGTAGCCCTGTGGACGGCTCATTGTGTCCAGATTTCCAGATGCTGACTTTCAGATTAAGTGCTGTCAGTCAATGAGGAAACTTCTCTGTGACAAAAAGCACAAACCAAATGCAGAAATACTTTGTGTGCCACTTGTGGACATCAAAGTTCCGCCAGTTGAACAAATAAAAATGCTTTAGGAAGTATTTAGAAGTATCCTATTTTGAGCTCACACTGTGTTTTCTTCGGTCTTCCTGAACTTAACATCAGAGTAGCACTATTACCATCGCTCAGAATTAGGGGAGGGTATTATAAACCGACTCTTCTGCCCACAGTCAAACGTTTTTATTCATTGGTTGAATGATGTGTCCAATTTCCTGTTGTACAATATTCATAGATGGCGGCAAAGGGGTGAGATTAACTTTTTAAACTTTGTAAGATCTGTAACCGAAAGATTTGTTTTAGAAAATGACATTGTACTTTATCATTAAAAAAGGATTACTTCAACATTTTGTGAAAAATATGTTTCTCATCTACCTCCTAAATTTTATTGGGCAGTTAGAGAGGAAGATTGAACAACCACTCTTAATATCTGTAAGTAGTGCAGCCAGCAACCACTTTAACTTAGCTTTGCATAAAGACTGCCCAACACGGGCAAACTGCTAGCCTGGCCTCTGTTTCGACATGATAATAGCAGCTTTAAAACCACTCACTGTAACTACCTGAGAGTCCCACTGGGGTTGTCTGGCAACCCATGGCTGACAAACAAGTAATCACCAAATAAGTCTGGTGACATAACACCCCTGTAAAACCACCGGTTAATTAATACACTAAAAACAGGATATTCATGTGTAACATTAATTGAGCTTTATTAATCAAGTGTCGCTTAAACAGTGACAAAATGATGTAGCCATACTGTAGCTTCTCCACAGTTAACACCTGATTATTTTAAAGAAATCTTGAATAAGACTGCACCAAAAATAACAGATGAACATGACTCTGTTTTTGTACTCTTTGTACCATTCCATGGCCGCCTGCTTT
>NW_023339763.1:24844697-24845065 GCF_004916995.1 Morone saxatilis | reverse complement strand
CTTTCTGAAATGATTGACAAAAAACTTACTTTTTCACAATATTCAAATTTTTTGAGCTGTACCTGTATATGCAAATGCAAATCCTCTGCATTTAGTAGTTCCAAAGTGCAGGACTACAACCTTTGACAAGGCAGTCTTTAGCTTTTATGCTCTGAGCCGCTGGAGTAGTTTGCTGGAGGATCTGAGAGCAGGATGAAGAATTGAAATCTTTATACACAAAACAAAAACTTTTATTAAGTATTTCTTTGGACTTTTATTGCATTTATGATAGTGACAGGTGAAGACAGACAGGAAAGGGGGGCAGAGAGAGAGGATGACAGAGAGCAAAGGGCAGCAGGTCGGATTAGAACCCTGGGCCGCTGCAGCAA
>NW_023339763.1:24842806-24844624 GCF_004916995.1 Morone saxatilis | reverse complement strand
AATTGTCACTTTTAACCAGTTCAGTTCTTAAAGCTGTAGTAGGTAACTTTGTGCTGAAACTTTGACTATATCCTGACAGTAGTACATGATAATCTGTGAAAAAAATCAAGGTTCCTCTGGCTCCGCCTAGTTCTCCTAATGACATTTGCAAGAATCCACTGGGCCTGAATGAAAACAACCAATTTTTTTTTTTTTTTTTTTTTTAAATGCAGCTTTATGTGAAGGCTCTGCTTTCACCACTATCTTGTTTTGCAATGGTCACTTGAAATGTTAATTTCTCTCCACTGTTCAGTTTTCTCCAAGCTAATCTGACGTTTCTCTCCTTATCTGAAATTAAAAGTAAATGTGCTGAACTGGAGGAGGAGCTGAAGAACGTCACGAACAATCTGAAGTCTCTGGAGGCCCAGGCTGAAAAGGTAGGGCCAGCCTACAGCATGCTTTCCTTATTCTGCATTTAGACAGGTGACAAAAGATCTGCAGATGCCTCCACTATCCTGTCATGCTCTATAGAAAGTATAAGAATGCTGAGTGACTTTGACAGAGGGGGTTGTTGTTGGGGCAAAGATGGCAGGAGCTTCAGTCAGAAAGACTACTTGACTAGCTGTGACTGAAGGGACATCTGCATTCAGGTTTATGGGAATAGTTGAGACCTGAATGCTTCACCCCTGAGGGGGTCTGCTATTCTATTGGGAGCATTTTCCTGACCTGGTTGGTGTCCACTTGTTCTCTTAGAGGGCAATGAATGCAGTGTGATACTAAGATTGTACCTTTGGAAGTTGATTTATGTAACGCATGTATTGGTTGACATGGTCTCTAAAAAAAGAGGAAGGGGGGGTGCAGACCAATTTTATCCAGACTTGTTGACAGCCATTGAGGAAAAATACCCTTTCCAAAGACAGAAACATAGCAATAATCTTTTTTTGTGAGGAAACATCACATTAGTATTTCCTAGAGGTGGGGCCAAGCGCAAGTCACAAGCAAGTCTCAAGTCTTTGCACTGAAGTCCCAAGTCAAGTTCCAAGTCAGGACAGGCACGTCCCAAGTGAAGTGAAAAAGTTTGAGTTTCTAGTCAAGTTTTTCTACACAAATGATGTTTATCATTCTTTCTGACTTGTGCTCAGTAACGTAATGTTAGTTATTCATGGCTCTCTCCTGCAACTTGATTGGATGCTCTCTGAGTGGTTGAGTCTGCATAATAAGTGTTGACTTGTTGGGATTGTATGTTATTAAGCTGGGAATGAGACATAACAATCTACTTTCTTCAAGCCACCAACCCAAAGCTTCTTTATATCTTTCTCAGCTCTGATTGGTTATTTTCGTTCAGGCCTGGTGGATTCTTACAAATACCATTAGAAGCACTAGGAGGTGCCAGAGGAACCAGATTTTTTCACAGATGTCTCATGTACTACTGTCAGGATATAGTGAAAGTTTCAGTAATAATGACAACAAATATTTTTATAAAAGTTACCGACTGCAGCTTTAATGTTTTGTCTAGTAAAATAAAGGTTAAATAAAAACATAAAAAGGAGAGGTTTCAGAACTGAAATGTGTGTTCAATTTCTTCTTTCTTTAAGAAGTTGTTATGAAGTCACAAGATGTTGTTTTTGCCCACAGTACTCTCAAAAGGAGGACAAATATGAAGAAGAGATCAAGATCCTGACAGACAAGCTGAAAGAGGTGAGCTAGAAGGAATGACGACCTTTAGATATTGTAAACCCTCAATTTATAGGATATTTTATATCAGTATGATGTGTCTCAGCACATCATACTGATGTAAAATAGATAGAGGTAGGGTAGAGGTAGAGCGGGTCCTCCACT
>NW_023339763.1:24831536-24842714 GCF_004916995.1 Morone saxatilis | reverse complement strand
GCAAGATACTGAACCCCAGATTGCTCCAAATGCTGTGCATTGGTGTGTGACTGTGGGTGTGAATGCTTAGTTTCTGTTCTGATGAGCAGTTGGCACGGCCATCAGTATATAATTGTGTGTGAATAGGGTGAGTATGGCATGTAGTGTACAGTGCATTGAGTGATTAAAAGACTAGAAAGGCGCTATATAAGTACAGTCCATATACCATATTCTGCTCGTTATAATTTGTTGACTTTATTTGTTGACTTGTGTTTTGTGCCTCAGGCTGAGACCCGAGCTGAGTTTGCTGAGAGATCTGTGGCCAAGCTAGAGAAGACTATAGATGATCTGGAAGGTACAGTACAATACTGACCACTTCCCACCATTACTAGTGTACTTCTTAAATACAATTAGAATTTACTGATTTTCCAGAAAGAAGGAAGCTGTTGCACAAAGTCATGCAGTCCACAATGTCGCATATTTTAGTTACTTCAAACCTTAAACAAGTTTAACCAAGCAGTCTGGAGCACAGTCTGCCGAAAATGTCTTAGGTCCCCTCATCATTTTATATAGTATTATATATAGTCTATATAGTATAGTATCACACACACCTTGCTACAATCAATGAAATTCATTCTCTGATGCCAATGCAGTCAGAGAGTGAAAGTTCTCATGATCTAGTTGCAGTGTAGTTACAGATTGACTGCAGAATGCCTGAAAAACGCAAAAGGTCCTATCTTTTTGTTGTATTTGGTCTGCCGGATCAGGGCTGCTATAGAAACATGGCAGTTCAACAGCCTCCATAGATGAAAACTCTGTAGACTCAAAAACTCAATAACAAAACGCTTTGAATCATTTGAACTGTAATATTTTAGACAATCCCATGTAGTAGTAGTTGAGCTGTATATAATTGTATTTTATTAACATAAACACATAATTATATAATGTAATATTACCTATAATGATAATAATAATATTACTTAATATTCCTTTACTCCATCTAGAAAAAAGTTTAACCCGGCTTTTAACCAGGAGTTAAAATTCCAATACATTAACATGGATGTATATTGTTCTGGTCACTTAACGTCTTTATTATATTTGCCTCGTTTTCAACAATACTAATTTCAGCCTCTCTTGTCTTCTTCTTTGCAACACACCTTTGTCTGTGTGTGGACATACAGATGAGCTGTATGCACAGAAACTCAAGTACAAAGCCATTAGCGAGGAACTGGACCACGCCCTCAATGACATGACCTCCATGTAAGTAGTGATACATGTTATTTCCAAGTGAGAAGCATGCTTATTGAACCTGCCAGTGTAATGTTCCTTTAATTTTGATAAAAATACCATTAGATAAAGATAGATAGATACTTTATTTATCCCGAGGGAAATTCAAGATTATTGTACACTGATCTGTCTGGCTGCTGTAGGTCCTAATATTTGAGAGTAACAACAGTCTTAAATAATGATAGTTGGTTTTTAGATGGATAATGAATTATTATCTCTTTACAGCAACAGTTACAATAGCTTTAGGCATTAACATTGTAATATATCTGGACTCGAAAACTATTATTATAGAGCCAGCTAATAAAAAAAAACTGACGAGTCTGATAAAGTTATTGACTAAATGTAATAAACACTGTCTTAAATCAGAGCAATCCATTCTGCTCTCTGATCTTGTTGTCTTTACATTAGAGATGAATGACATAATTAACATCGAAGTTTAAAGCTGTAGTAGCTAATTTTAATATAAACATTTTTGTCATTATTGCTTACATTTTCTCTATATCCTGACTGTAGTACATGAGGAAGATAGTTTATTTTTGAGTTTAATTCCCAGGGCGTCCCAAGGTGTACAGATGCTTTGGGACCATGGGAATAAGACTCAACAATCAGCTATCTTCAAGCTTCTGATCCACAGCCTCTTTATATATAATATTATCTGTCTAGAAATACTGTCAGAACACAGTGAAAATTTCAGCAATAATGACAAAACCTTTTTTTTTTATATATTAAAGTTACCTACTCACCAATTGAACCTTTCGGAGCACCATGTCATTCTATGTCATTGTGCATTGTGCAGCGCCCTCTGTTGGTGACACATCTATGGTTACTATGGTTCCTCTCAAAACTGGTGGAAACTCGGGCTGGTTCCCTAGATTGCACCAAGGTTCCAAGGATCTTCAATGGAACCAGTTCAAGAATGAGAGCTAATTTGGTAGAAATGTGTTAGCATTACTTGCGAATTCCCTTTGTGAGATGGGACCCTGGTTGTCTGAAACAGGAGGACTGAAAAGCTCTGCTATGACAAACTATTAATTCATGAAAGATTTGTTGAAGGGCATCCAATGACATGTTGCTGAGGATGGTTAGTTAAGATGTGCACTTCAACACCGTCTCTTGTTTCTTGTATTTTCAGCTAAACGTCCAGAAGCTCCACCATCCTGTCCGGTTGTGGTTTTTAACACTCTGAACTGCTGAACATCATCTCTTGGCTACATTTCTTTCTCTGTCTGTCCCTCGCCCCATTTATTCTGTTTCATCCACCTTTCCTCATTCCTCAACTTGCTGAGCTGTTAAAATATGTGTGTGCCTGTTGTACTTTGTTTTTAGCACTTTCTCAATGTATCTGCTGAACTTTTCAATCAGTCATCTATTAGACATTGTTTATTGTATGTTTTCTGTTTACGGGTGTCTGATTTCACTCTGTTCTGTACCAGTGTTAAACATGGGAGGGGAGAAATGCATCTGTGTCTATGGCTGTTTTTTGTTACACATTTTTTTAATGTCTCTATTTTATAGTTTTAAGGTTGCAGTAGATAACTTTTATAGGAATAACTTTTTGTGATTATTGTGATTGTGTACAAATAGCACAACTTTTAATCAGCACCATTTTTTGACTGTACTGACCAATTTTGAAGCAGATCCGATGAATTCCCTAGGAGGAGTTCGTTCAAATACAACGCGAAAATTTCACCGAAAGTGAAAATGAAAATCAAAATTGGGCCGACTTTCCCGGTGGGGTTTTGCGTGGTATCGTGTTCCTAAGTGAAGGACTTTTTTTACCATCCTAGTCTTGGTGGACGTTTATTCACGTGCTCTCCTGACCGCAGTACTCTTCGTATCATATCTGGTTATATATTCCTGTAGGGGCCGTACAAACCTTTGATAAACATCGATTGGAATGTGAGCTTCAGCAGTGTCACTTCTTACACGTGATAAACATACGGTCCACACAGTATCACTATACAAGCGCCACCTAGAGGCGGATGTTGACACGTTGTATACCTACGGGAAGCCTCCGCAGGGATCGCCAATGGGCGAGAGATCGCTACCATAGTCTGCTCATTTTTTTATATCGTCACAGCTGCCCGAGATCGCTGGGCGACTTGTGAATACTGGTGTGAATTTTTAAAAGAGCGCCACTTTGAAGGTGGATAGCTCTGAACATAATGCTATCACGCATCTCAGCTGAGGAAGACTACGGGGAACTCATATGATTCAAGTTTGGGTGTCAAATCGGGACATACCATTGTTGGGTAGAATTGCCTACCACATATGCGCTGTTGTTCGCGTTCAAAAAGATGATGAGCAGCGACAGTTAAATGACTTTTAACTTAACAGGGCTATTGTTTGGGCGATATCAAAATTCTTAAATCTTTTTTGCCCAGGTGATGGATGGCTCTCAGAACTGCTTATTGGGTTGAAAAAATTTTCGGTGGAAAATCGCGACAAGATGTATAGGGGGAAGTTAACACTCGAAAAAGGCTGTTATTTTTGGACATTTTCGCGTCTATGGGTGGTTAAAAAAACATTCTTAGGCGGAAGTTGGGCGGGTAGTCCTATTATGGGGAGTTTCAGCTCCATCCATACCGAACGGCGTGGATATGAAGTGTTTTTTTGTTGTATGAGGTTGTGCCTGCTATAGACTCATGCAGAAGTTATTGGCCTTTCAAACGGCACTTTTTTTATCCTAAACGTTATGTATCAGTAGCGCCACTTAACTCGGATCGCTATTCTAAAAACTCACGGAGCAACATAGAAAATTACTAAAATTTTTTCCGCCACAATCTTATGTGATCAGCGCGGAAGTTCTCGATAGAGTATCTCTCGAGTCATTTGGGAAAGCTTCGGAAAATATAATGTCCGAGAGTGTCTTGTCTTAGAGGAAAAAGAAGGAAAAAGAAGATCCTTGCAGGGATCAAAGTAGGGCACTATCGCTACGTTCTCTCGCCATGGCTAGTGCATGCTAAATAAATAGCAACAACGGACGTTCGCAGAGATTATCAATAATGAACCCTCCACCCAGCCTTATTCAGCCTGCGCGATCGCGTCCGCTACATGGTTCAATATCTCTTGACAGCATTTGACACCAAACTGGGGTGGCAGCTGGGGTGACAAGGCATTTTTTAGGTGTCAATGTCACCCCTGTGCTTTCAAAACATTTTTGAAAAGCTCTATGAACCCACTGTACACTAATGTAAACTATGTGCACATAGTGGAGCATTTAGCAGCTGCAGAGCCCGGTATTTCCCTCAGGAGTTGGTGGAGACCAAAAAACAGCTAAAAGAAAGTGAATGTTGGAATGACACAAACACAACTCCGTAACTGCTGGGTGTGGACAACTTCGCAATATCAGCTAAAAAGGTGATGATCTGTCAATGTTGTGTTCACACCTTGTTTCTATTGCCAACTGATTCCGTCCTGTTGACCACAAATTCAATTCAATTAATCAATTAACAAATAAACAGCAGAGACCAACAACACAGGTCATACACAACATAAAACCACACCAATCACAGCTCTCCGTTCAGCTGTACCTGTACACCACAAGGTGGCAGAAGAGCTCCATGCTTTACTAGTCCACAGTCTGACAATCTAACCTGAACGGACGGCTGGATTGGTTGTGATTCATATGACATGATATTTTCCAGGATTTAACATAACCAATCCATCAGCCTATTACAATAAAATCATGAAGTGTGTAACTTTACTACCTGGAAGAAGCTGGAAGACTGGCAACAATTCTCAAGATATTTTACTGACACTACAGGAGGTACATTCACACATTTCAAAGATAGATTTCTTTGTGCTTACTGCTGTGTGTTTGTAAGAAACCAATATCATTTCTCAATTATTGCAACAGAGCATCTGGAAGGGGCTGAACCATGTGGCTTCTGTGCCTCAGGACCTTTGGGTGCTGTTTAACAGAAGAAGGAAAAAGATTTTTTTTTTGCAAAATTAAAACTGGAACTTTCTCGCTTTCATTTTCTCATAATCCTGTTTATAAGCATGTTACTGACAGTGGTTTTCAGCACATTCACTGTTCAATGCCTGCTGAAATATCTGCATACCTTTGTTATCAGATATTAGTTTTCAGTTTCCCTGAGAATCTTTATCAAGAGGAAACAGTCTTTAACCAAAGACTGATGTGCTGTTTCTTCTCCATCCAACTCATCTTTGGAAAGGAAGGAATAGTCAAGTAAGGTTAACTGTCTGAAGATAGCTGTGAAAAGGAAGGCCCCAGCTCAACAGTGAGGCTTCTATAAACCCGCCAGTTAATTCTATCATGAAAGTAGCGCTAACACACACTTGCATCTTTCTGCTGCTGCATCCAAAATAAGGGGAAGTAGCAGCACAACAAAGAGTCTTCTTATTGCTGCTGGAGAGGCTTTGCCAAGCAGGATGTAGCTTTTATATTGAGCTCCTTCTGTGTATGTGTGTGTCGCACATGAATGAGCTATTGCACCTGCGGGTTCAGCAGCAGAGGCCTCCATAATGATGAAGGGTGGGACTCCTCACCACTTGTATCTCCCTGTTGCCTGCTTTGTATAAATGTAACGCCCAGTGATTCCTGAATGTTGCTGGGAGATGATAACTGTAAAACAGAGAGCCCGCTTTAAACGGGGGGTGTTAAACCTGTAGTAGGTTTTTTTTTTTTTTTTTAGAAAACTTGCTTTTTTGTCATATTTGCTGACACTTTCACTATATCCTGACAGTAGTACATGATACAGATAATCTGTGAAAAAATCTGGTAGCTCTGGCGTGTTGTAGCACTCCCAATGGTATTTGTACGAATCCATTGGGCCTGAACGAAAACAACCAATCAGAGCTGAGAAAGATAGTTTATTGTTGAGTCTCATTCCCAGGTTTCAAATACAGATGTTTTGGAACCCTTGGAATGAGACTCAACAATCAACTATATCTTTAAGCCTCCAACGCAAAGTGTCTTTATATCTTTCTCAGCTCTGATTGGTTATTTTTATCCAGGCCCGGTGGATTCTTGCAAATCCCATTAGGAGTGTTAGAACGAGCCGGAGGACCCTGATTTTTTCACAGATTATCTGTTTTATGTATTGCTGTCAAACTAACAAAAATGTGCTATTGGTTGGATTACGGGAAATGTAGGATGTGAAATCAGGATATAACAGGCTCTGCTGCTTTGATTTAGATCTTTCTTTCTAAAATCTGTCTCTCACAACTTCCCAGCATTATGGAAGAGCAATCAGCGGAAAACTAATAGGAAGGTTGTTGGTTCGATCCCCGGCTCTTGCCGCCACATGTCAAAGTATCCCTAAGCAAGATGAGTTAGTTTCTGTTTGATGGACTTTGCCTTCACTGAGTGAAAGGGTGAATGTGTCTGTAGTGTAAAAGCGCTTTGAGTAGTCGGCGAAGCTATGAAAGGCCGCGCAATGTTTTATCAACGATAACCCATTGTCAGGCAGGTCATAGTGTACCAACCTTTATCACTTGGAACGCAGCATCTCTTACAAGGTTTCGGCACTACTTCTTATTATCTTAGAGAGATCTCAACGCAACTGGCCATTTTATTTTTTTGCGTGAGTCTTTACTGTATCTCCCGTACACTACTCCCACCCTCTCTAGTGTCATGGCAGTGTTTTTAAAAGCGTTCATATGTAGGTCACGATTTGTTCTTAAGTTCCTTATATGCAGTTATCCTCTCCACTATTCTCTTCTCCCACCACTTTTCCTTTGACCTTTCCTTGACATCATTGACATTCAAAGGAGAAAGTATTTATAGTGATAAGTGACATCGGGTTGCCTTATTCTTTGAGATGTGATAATCATGTGATGAACAGCCAAAAGCAGCAATTTTTTTTGTTTTTGCACGGCACATGCAATCACGACATTGCGTCGGATGTCTATATAACTAAAACACATGGCATGACCATTTAGAGACCTATCATCTGACCTTTAAAGGACCTGGTCCGTCATGTTCTAAGGGCCAATGGAGCTGGACGCTGCGATGTCGAGTGTATGTGCACTATCTACGGAGTGTGAGACGCGCGTGTAGAAACAATCTGGTGGTATATTCAGGTTTGCGCTCCTCCTCCGCTACATTTGTAAAAACTCACCGGGCGCTGGAACGAAAACCAACCAATTCAGAGCCAAGAAATGGTATAAAGAGATGCTTGATGGCGGGCAGCCCCTAGCATCAGTTTGGTAGAGCTTGGGTGGACGGATATATAATCGCCAGTGGTCAGGTTGCAACAGGGTCGACCTGCGGTTCGCTTTGCTTTGAACTGTCGTTCCCCCCTCTCTCTCTGCCTGCCTTTCTGTCTCTCTCCAGCTATCTCTGTCAAATAAAGGCCAAAAAAAGGTTGTTTTCGTTCAGGCCTGGTGAAAGATGATCTGTTTAATAGTTTTATAAAAATGACCAACTGCAGCTTTAAAACACATTACCACTCAATGCACAAAACCTTTTTTTTTTTACAGTTCATAACAGGGCTGATATGCAGAGACAAACAACTATTCATGGTCACTCTCATACCTACGAGAGTTTAGAGTCACCAATTAACCGATTCTCCTGCACGTGTTCGCTCTATAGGAGAAAGCACGCAGGAGAAACCCATGCACACACACGGAGAATATGCAAACGCCACACACAGATAAATACACATGGAGCTGAAGAAGTGTGGAAGCTTGCACTTTATTGGAAAAATCAAACAAACAAAAATATAATCTGCAGGGACAATGCAGAAAATATGCTCAGTTAATGAATTAAGGGCCGCTTTTATGTTCAGACCATCTTTCATACCTGCACCCACCCATTCCTGTGACTGGCAGGATTAGTTTTATATACACAGAACACCGATCAACAGTGCTCTATTCTCCTGCACAACTAGACTCCCCCGCCCACGCCCACCCCCACCCCTCTGTTATCGGTCTGACCAGAACCTACACCCGATGCCTCCCTGTGCCCCTACCCCCTCCCATGTGCTCTCCTATGGAAACATGATCTGAGCATGAAAGAGACCCCCGCACATTCAGGTTGGCGAAGGGCAGCCAGCAGCTTTGTTAAATGTAAGAATAAATGGCATGCCAGAAGCGTCAGAAGCATAAATGCAGATTCCTTTCCAATGCAATGCCGCCTCAATCACAAAATGTAGTGCTTTTTTTTTTGCTGATGTGAAAAATGTTCCCGCTCCAAATTCACAGAAATCGACCCCCGCCTATTTGTTATGAATTATTACGTTCACACGCATCCTCAGTGTGACCCCCCTTGAGCCACAGCTAACTGCACAAGGCATCATCCGAGTACAGAGAATATTTAGTGCCCCAACAGCAAAACGTGTCATCTCTTTAAACTTTATATTAACTTTTTTTTTAAAAATCATCTCAATCACTCAAAATCCAATTCTACAATCAATCATACCTATGTATAAACCTGAAGACCTTCCGCAAAGAGAAGGCCAGTGACTAGTTACATTTCTTTTTAAATGTCATCCTCTGTAGGTAATCATAAATAAATACAAACAATACACAAGGAATGTCTACTGCAAACAATACGTACAAAAGAAAGAAAACAAAAGTGTAGTACGAAGAAGTGTTTGCAAATGTTTTCCTAATCTGGGGATGCTTTATGAAGGTAATTGTGATTGATAGTGAAAAAGAAGTGACTCTCACAGCCTCACCTGGAGAAAGAGGAACAAAAAAAACAAAACAATAAATGACAACAACCCAGGTACATAAACAGTGATGTTAGAAAGCTCTCCCATCGGGTTGTTGTGTTTCTCTTAGTCCAGGTTACAGTAGGGGCTGATCCCCATCCACGTGGTTGTAGAATGGCAGCACGCACTCTTCTCCTTCTATGACTTAGACATGACTAGACGGGCACAATGTCCACTGTGATGCCTATCAGAGGTTGCCGGAGCGGCTCCCGGTCGCCGTGATTTTATTCAACAAGTCTTATTGGGCCTTTCATTCTCAGAGAGGTGAGTTCGTTAGGAGCAAACTGCAGGTTTGCTTGGATAGCTGACTTTGTCGTGAATCGTCTTCAAACGGGAAAGACTCTCCCTGGTCCCTCAGGTTACATAAACTGCATCTGGAAAGATGAAACAAAAAGTGTCAGCTTTTTTTTGGAACATGGAAAAGAGTTGTAAGGCCAGTAATGTGTCTACAATCTAACAATAAATACATCAGGTAAAGTGCTCCACCAAGGCAAAATAAAGATAGTTTGTGAAGCTTGCATTGTCAAAAAGAGCTACTATTTCTCAGATCCCCAGTGATATTCATCCTGTGAGCCTTGGGCTGCGTTCTAATAGCCATTTTTGTCTAGGAAGCTTCCTAAAGGAGGGAAGTATTTCAGTAGCAACCATGATAAGAGCTGTTTGAATTCTCTACATACTAAGAAAGATGCTTCAATGCTTCCTTTCCTATCTTCTTTGGCATAGGATACACTGGAGCACCCTTTACCAAAAGAAAGGAGATAATGCCGTCCCACAGTTCCATGCAACATTTAAACTAATGAAGTTGTATTTTCGCCATGGCAGACCCATGTAAATGTAGAAACACAGCATCCAGAAAAGCAAAACCTACGGAAGTCCAAATCTATGAATACAGATTCAAGGCTATCACGTTAGGAGTCATCTTGAAAACCAAGCATAATGAATTTGAAGTTGACAACATCGTCATAACAAAATAGTATATTCATAAATGTTTTTGCTAAATGCCCCCATTGTGAAATAATAATAATAAAAAAAACTATTTTCGGTGCTGTATTTTCTGTACCATCTGTATAAAAAGGTCAAAACCACCCACCCAACTCCATATACTTATACCTGAATATAATTTACTCTGGTCACCAGCTCAATTCCTTATCTTTATTTGATCATTATTTCTTTTTCTATTATCTAATAGCTCAACCTTTTTTGTTTTCTATGTATTTTCATGTTACTTCCTACGGTATGAGTAATTTATAGTTAAATATACCCTTTGGAGGTGTGATTCTGTTTTAGACAGGAAATGCCGCTGTCTTTTCCTACATCCGTATGGGTTCTCCTTCACATCTTTCTAGGAAAAGTGTTCAGGAAAGGTCATAGGTCATCATTTTTTTGACAACTGGACCGCAGCCATGAAGTTAAAACATGTCTATGATATCATGTGATGAATCACACCAACAACAGATGTTTTGTGTTTTAGACAATGAATCAGACATCCTGATGTTGTCCTGTTGCTATGTATAGATATTAATGAGACAACTACTTAACTTGCATATGGTCAAAGAAATGTCAAGTGTAACTCTCAAACTCCCCCCCATCTAATATTCAACAGGAGACAACAACAACAACACTTTTCCGTTGTGATGGCATCTCACTGAAAAGTGTGTGACTGGCACCAAAGTCAGATATTTAACTGCCAGTGCCGCTCAAACAATGTGGAGGTAAACAAGCACTCTGTTGACACACTCGGGACCTGAAGTTACAATTAAGCACACACATGCGCACAGATGACGAGCTGTACCTAAAAGATGCTCTATAAGAAATTCTGTAGAAATAACTGTGTGAAGGTGTTCTTCCGTGGTGCTCTGAGGGGGCTGAGACTAGAGGGACTACATGTTGCGAGTGATTGAGTCACAGAGGAGGACGCAGGAGAGGATGAAAGCAGAACAGGAGAGGAACTCCAGAGAAAAAGACACTACAGGTGTCTGATCAGAAAATAAAACTAGCCCCCTGCTGGCCATTAGGGAGACTGCATGTACACTTCTGTGTTGGCTTCACGCTGAGCAAGCCTCAGAAAGAACATCAGCTGACTTTGTCCTTTCCTGTACTTAAATATGCTATGTCATTTTGAAACTGGTTAAAGATAAAAATGACATACATATAGTAACATCTTAAGCATAGTGTTAGTTCAGGCAGGCCACGAAGTCAAGCTCAGCTCTCAATTCCAGCTATATCA
>NW_023339763.1:24830496-24831436 GCF_004916995.1 Morone saxatilis | reverse complement strand
CCACAAGCCTGCAATTTAAGATCCAATGGGATTTGTCATTCAGTACACCTATGTAAGAGCAGATTTTGATGTTTTTTTGGTTCACCTGGAGCTGACTTCTCTTACTGTCTCTCTTAAATATCAGAGAAACTGAAGAGAATGTTGCTGCATGAGGCCCAGTATATACCAATATGTATCTGCTGGAGGCATACCTTCCAGCTGCTCTGTGCTGCCCCCTGCTGCTGTGTGTCTGCAGCTCCTCCCATCTGCAGCAGCTCAGGAGCCACAGCTGCAGTTGAGTCTTCACTAAGCGAGGAGCGACAGTGAGAGGTGAGCTGACTGCTTTCTGACTTTACACTTGCTGTCTTTTCTGTAAATGATATACTTTACTCTGTGTGCTGCTGTTCTGTGAAGATGAAAAGCTGCAGTGCAGTTTGGGAGGCATGATCAGTGAAAGTCTCAAGACAGGTACAAATCATTACTTTCTGATCCCAGTGAGCAGTGCAAATGTTACTGTAAGGTTATTATAAGAACTCAGTTTACCAAAGTCATGTTAAAACTCCAAATAGGAATGTGGTGATTTTGATCTGTAAACTAGCCTTTCAACTACCAGATTGTATTTCTTCAGTTTTCTATTTTCTAGATATGGCAGCCTAACAACCAATGTGAAATTTAAATCCAGTTTAATTCAGATCGATCCCCAGTCACCCTCGTTAGGCTGCCCTGGACAGACAGTAAATCTGAACATGGTATGAACTGCAGCCCTCTTTCTGTATGATAAAGTTAGATTCAGAGCATAAACAATACAACAAAAACATTGGTTTTCTACTGTAGTTAAAGCTCTTTTAAAAGTCTGATAAATATTAACCAGACGTCTGCCTGTATGTTTTTCTACCCAGATAGGGATTGCTGAAGAATGAATTGATTATTTTTAACAATTCTTTACATTACGTTAATGAAT
>NW_023339763.1:24830116-24830470 GCF_004916995.1 Morone saxatilis | reverse complement strand
CTGGCCTAAGTGGTTAAGGTCTGCTAGTGTGGTTACAATTCTTAGATCACTATTCTTTGCTTTCAGTCAGTGCAAAAGACAGCAAGCAAAGATTTGCGTCAGCACTCCACCTTTGAAGATCTGAAAGCTGGAGCTACAGAGACAGGGGAGGCAGAGAGTTTATTTGAGGTCACTTCCAGGTCAAAATCTCACTTTTACATAATAAATTAGCTTCTTAAATCTCTTTAGTTTTCTCAAGGAAGTCTGGCAGCAATGAGGAAATAATTTGAATCACTGCAGCTACTACAACAAGGAAATTAGTCTTCTATTTTTCAGACTTTTAGAGAAGCAGGACATGCAGCATTCTTCCTTGTA
>NW_023339763.1:24829233-24830091 GCF_004916995.1 Morone saxatilis | reverse complement strand
AGAAAAAAGAGATTACAACTTTCCTCACTTGGATAATGAATAAACAATGGGAGGCTGTTTCTATTTCTAAAACAAAGTCACAGTTACATAACTACTACTTCCTCCAGAGCAGCTGAATGGCAGGTTCTTTGGTGAGAGCATTTGGCTTATGTTCAATAGCATCAAACCAAATCAAGTGAACTTTCCTACAAATTCCCACAGTGAATGTGAGTGAAGATGGACATTGTTGGAACATGCAGACATTCCTCAGAAAGATTTTGCTGCGATAAAGAACCTGAAGCTGTAATCTCTGTAAAAAAGAGGAAAAACTATGGTTCACAATCATCAACAGAAGTATTTCTCCTTCTATCAGACAGACGTGTGTATCTTTGTCACATACACTGATAGAGTCTCTGATAGATACGGTGTGTTTGTGTTTGTGTGGCAGACAGAAGAATGACGGACAGCATTAGTCAGTAGGAGGAAGGAGTGTTTCAAGTGGGAACAGCGTATGAGTATTACATGTCGAGACAAAGAGACTGGTTCTACCAAGCTGATTTGCTGACTTGCATATCAAGCCCTAAACTGATGCTGTGTACACTAATGGGGTGCGTCTATACATGCTTTTACCGTGGACAGAATGATTGAAAAAGATTTCATCAGGTAGTTTTTGCCACTGCATATCAAGACACACAATTAGTATATTTTAATATCTTCATATTTAAGTGTGCTGTATATGATTTTCAGACTAGATGTCCCACTATCTCCAGCATTTCAGACCAAAACATGAGCAATCACACTGCAGCTGACCAGACTAATAAAATCACTCCAACAGATCATAAAACACACATCAATCGAACTCAACAGAAACAAAATATA
>NW_023339763.1:24828217-24829133 GCF_004916995.1 Morone saxatilis | reverse complement strand
ATTTGGCTTGGGGCATCTACAGGAGTGTAGTTGCTGAAACTGCAACCCCCTCCTTTGAAGCTACTGGAAGAAAAGCTATGAAAGCTGCGAAACAAAATGTGTTTGGTTCTAGTCTGTTCTGGTAACTGATAAAAACAACTGGAGGTTTCAAATAATGCGGACAACGGCCACAAAAACAAAAAATTCTTATGTTCAGGATATTAACACACCTTCATGGACCTACACAGAGGTCCTTTTTAATATCTTCATATTTAAGAAGCACCTGGTATGTGAAAGCTGTCAGTGTCGCGCTATCAATGTTAACATGATTTAAAATCTTCAAGGAAGTCTGGCAGTGATGAGGAGCTGCCACAACAAGGAAATAAATCTTCTATCTTTTAGCTAGGCTTGTACCCTTTTAGAGAAGCAGCATGTACACCATTCTTCTTTGTAAAGGCGAGGCACATTCATTGTCCAGGTCACAGTGCTAACAGGGTAAGCAAAGATGCATCTCCCTAGTTATTTCCTCCAGCTCCTCCTAGGATCCCAAAGACATTCCTAGGCCAGGTGCGATGTATAATTCCTTAAGTGTGTCCTTGATCTGCCCTGGGACTTCTAGTTGGACTTGACAGGAAGGGTTCCACAGGCAGATTTTTATTTCACATTTTAACAACAAAGCATCCAGGTGCTAAAGAAAACTCAGTTTTTTTTTTCTCACATTAAAAACAGATTTGAAAAAACATGTTATTCTTGGCTTCATACAGCTCAGTCTTTTCTCAGTCATTAAGTCTTTTATGTCGTTTTCATCATGTTACATTCGTTGTATGTGATACGCACCGTCTTGATGTTGAGAAGGCGTTCAACGATGCAGAAGAATAATAATAAATCATTCACCTCAAATGCATTTAAACTAAAGGAGCCTGTTTTGAAAATGTAA
>NW_023339763.1:24826739-24828159 GCF_004916995.1 Morone saxatilis | reverse complement strand
TACTTAAGTACAGTAACAAAGTACAAAGTATTAAGCAGAAAACTGGGACAGCAGGTAAAGGTGGAAAAATAATACTTGTATTCACTCAAAGTATTTACAAATATTAAGATGGGTAACAAAGCCAAGCAAAGTGACAAATGAAAGATCATTTAAACTCAACAGAACTGCGTCAGAGGTTAAACACAGAGCTTAGTTGAAGAAATATAGTGGATGCTTCTCTTACTAAGAAATCACTGCAGGATTATTTCATCCATGCTGGCCAGTCCAGAGTAAATTGCAGGAGAGAGAAGAGCAATACTCATCCGTAAAAGGTGTGGTCATAGATGAAGTGGCTCTTGAGAATACCCCTCTGGCTGTAGCAGAATGGCACAGTCCAATTATCAAGCCTCATCTTCTTGGGCTGCTGTGATGCAGCAGATCAGTGTTTAGCCAGGAAGATAGTCAGCTACAAGACCCTGACAGGGAAGTTAATGAATATACTTTTATACTGAATTTAACTTGTGTTCACTCAATCTAGCAAAGTAAAGTGGGCTTTAAAAAGTCTATTCTGATCTCAAACAAAGTAACTTAAAAACAGCACCATATGGTTTAATATCATCATATTTAAAAACTACTAAATATACGAAAGCTGTCAGTGTTGCATTTTCATCTGTGAGGTTTATTAAACTGCTCCCAATTAGGGTTTTTCATTACTGATTAATCAGCTAATTCCTTCTTTCAATAAATCACTTGAAATGGTGACAAATGCCCATCGCAATTTCTCAAATCCAAAGCTGACATATTCGAACAGACTCTCTCGGATTCTAATGTGAATCTCAGATAGAATTCCTCCTTGATTTTCTTTCAGATTAAAGTGGTCTAGAAAGTTTCAATCATGGCTGCAGAAAACAAGCCCAGCTGAAACAAAACCTATCCAAAACCAGCAAAGCTGCAGAAGAGTAACAAGGAGCGCCTTAATAAGTGCAGTCATTTCATACGATAGATAAAGCACAGATCAGCCAGCTTGTGTAAACGGCTGACACTATCTTAACTTGTGCAAACAGAACAAGGCCGCTGGGAGCTTCATGAAGAACCGCGTGAAGCGGTGATCATGTTCAACCGCTAGACACAAAGTCAGAGCAGTGGAAAGACGAAGACGCAGCAGTCACCATGATTGATCTGAGTTTTCTGACGGAGGAGGAGCAGGAGACCATCCTGGCTGTGTTGAGAAGAGACGCCGAGCTGAAGAAGGCTGAGGAGCAGCGTGTCAAGTGAGTTCCCTCTCTCATTTTGACCTGTCATAGACCAGATTTTTTTTTTGCAAAAAAGTAGCAGTATGTAACATTTATGAAGATATGAAGATAGTTGATTGTTTGTCGTTTGAGTGATTGACTCTCATTCTCAAGGTCCCAAAGTGTGTATTTGATGTCCTGGGAATGAG
>NW_023339763.1:24815685-24826639 GCF_004916995.1 Morone saxatilis | reverse complement strand
CAGAGATTATCTGTCTCATGTCCTACTGTCAGGATATAGTGAAAGTTTCCACGAATATGACAAAATGACAAATCTATTTCTATAAAGGTTACCTACTGCAGCTTTAATGTTTTGAATAATAGAGAAGTGCATATACATTTCCCATTTGTGTGTCTGCATTCAGGAACCTACACAAGACTGCAAGTGACAGGGGCCAGCTGAGGTACATGACTGGCGAATGGTTCTACGAGACCAAGCAGCTTCGCCATCAGGACCGCATCCACGGCTCCGACATCATCAGGGCCTCCATGAGACACACACATAAACCACTGACTATACGTGAGTCTACTATATACTGCATTGCTATTGTCTTTTTCTATTTTTAAAATGAGTGTGATCCCTCAAAGGGACAGTTCACCCCAAAATCTAAAATGTGGCCATTAACAGATTATTCAATTAACAGCATTTGGCACAAACTAGGGTGGTCTTGGTTCAAGATCCCCTCCAGATATTTTTTCAGTTCACCTACCTTAATACAAGTTCTTAAAATCCTTCTCCCTCAATTCAAATGTTTGTGTCAAATACATCATTGTGCACAGTGTAGGTCAATCATTTGATAGCTCTCCTTGTAGTTTTCCAGATACAGCCATTTCTGTATCATACTATGTTTAGTATTTAGTCCCTAGGGATTACTAATTTTATCCCATAGAATATTTTCTGTTTGAATCTATATTGTAACAGTCCCGAATGATCTGAAAGCAGTGTTTAGTGTGTGTTCAGTCTCTCTAACTGGGATACTCTCAAGTGAATGGACTAGTATCTCAGTAGATAACACCACAGTTGTGCAGTGGGTCGGCCCAGGAAGCTCCCAGTTAAATTCTGCTACTCAGGTGGCACTCGCCCTCTACATCTGGGTTTTTTTTGTACAACTCACACTGCAGTTCTTCCGTCATGTGACTCCAAAAGACCCCATTCTCTTGAACCCAACAAAATGTGTCAAAAGTGATTCCTCATGTCATTAAGTTTCACGAGGCTGTGATAATCCTCAAGGTCAACAAAGGAAATGCTAGACAAAAAGGTCAGTGCAAGCAAAATAACAGGGTTACAAGGACTTCATTGTACATGAATGAGCAGAGGCTGTGCAGGGGTTCAGCTTAACGGAAATCAGCACTATTGTATTTTTTTAAATATATGTTTATGCCCTATTTATATTGGAATAAATATTACAATAACAAAGTAGAGTAAGCACCTACCTGAAACAGAAGATTAGACGATTAGTTGCCTCTAAAACTTCCAAGATAGCTGGATGATCTTTTCTACTGGTCAGGAGGGAGACGTATAAATACATCTGGGTTGTTTTACAACACCCCATGAGGTAATTATAAGCTGTCTATGCTGTAATGACAGTAGCTGTGTCTGTGTGCTTTAGTGGAGCTCTCCCAGATACTGCCTGAGAAGCCCAGTTTTGTCAGCAGTGAGAATAAAGAAGTGTTCGTCCCCGCTGTTCTGTGCGGAGTCCTTCAGGAGCCTCACATGCAGCTCAGCAATGAAAGGTGAGTTTAGAGAACCAAAGCAGAAAGTAGGCTGCAAGTGGAAGTCAATTGTTTATCAGTTATTAGTTTGGAATGTAAGTACATTTACTCAAGTACTGTATTTAGAGCTGTAGTAGGTAACTGTTATAAAAATAACTTTTTGTCATTTGCTTAAACTTTCACTATATCCTTTACCTGTGAATCCCCTGGCCTGGGAACAGTCAACTCTCTTTCTTGGCTCTGATTGGTTGTTTTTGTTCATTAGGAGCACTAGGAGGAGTCAGACGAACCTGATTTTTAGTTATTTTTTATTTATGTAAGTTATTTGTTTAAAAAAAAAAAACCTACTGCAGCTTTAATGGGAGACGAAAGAAGAACAAAGTAATTAAAATGACAACATGTAAGATGTTTAAAGGGGAAATGTCTGTTGACAAAAAGAGACCTATCACCAGACTTATCCTTTAAACTGAAGAGTAGAATAACAGACAGATTGTAAATTGAAAGATTTTACCCAATGGTCTTTATACATTGCCTTTTGTTGTGGCACTTCAGCCATTGTTAGCAAGTTTATAACTCTGTTTTGGTTCATGTAAAACAAGTTAATGTTTAAAGAAAACTCCTGCCTGCTGCAGCTTTAAGTAATACTTTAATGTGTACAAAAATGCTGTACACATTTAGAAAACAGTAACTTCACATAGTATGAACAAAACATATGGCCTGTTTAGTCTGTTATAAGTACTGTCACATGCTGCACTAGTAGAGTAGATTATTTGGGTGTGATTGCTAGTGAGTGGAGTTGTGAAAGCAGTAAATGGATACTTAGTAATTGGCCCCAGATTTCTCAGTAATCGTCTTACAAGGTCAGGTGTCACATGGTCATGTTTTCCACTGTTCCTGAGGGGTGAACCCTTACACATAAATGTTTTTCTTTCTTTTAAGGCTGTTTCAGTAGCCCTTACCCACAGCAAACCTTCCAGTTTTATTCCTATCTATATTCTGAAGGTTTTCACAGAGGGGTTTGTTCATATATCATTCATAGCCTGATTTATATTACATATTATTCCTGTCTTATGGCTGTTGACAGTATCATCTGATTTATGGAGTGATACAAATATTCAAATAGAATATTCAAAATAGCATTTGAGTCTAATATGTCAACAAAATGAAATAATTTTGAACCTGGCCTATTAAGATTTCTGTTCTGGGAATGTGTGCAAATAAGCACATTTTTAATTTAATTTAATTAATGCATGCATTTGCATATTTAAACATAAAATTTCAGAAATCTTGTAATACAAAAACATTTCTTAATTTAAGTAAGTTGGGGAAGTTTCATGGTGATATCTAAGTGTACCCTATTTATCTATATAACTGATTATTTGCCCTGAAACATTTTTGTTGAAGTTTTGTTGCACCTTGCACAATTGCATGATTTGCTGTGACAAAAACAACAGGCAGTGTTTGGGTAATGAGATTATTTTACTGCCCATTGACCAAATGGTGTTAATTGTATAGAAGGGAGTGTAATGCACTTACATGAGCATGTAGATTTTCCAAATCAAGATTAAATAATTTTATTGTGAAGTTGCACAGCCAATTTTCAGAAATTGTCAATTCATCTTGTAATCTGTTTATTCTAACAGTTATCAATACCAGAACCCTTTTGAAACACCACAAGATACACCTAAACCAGTTTCACCAACAAAGGTAGGATCCTGTATGGAAAACAAAATCATTTAAAAACTGAGCGAGAGTCCACGCTTCTGTGTGTTGCAAGTGTTATATGTATCTATTTTATTGTGTTGAAGCAAAGAAAAAATCCATTCAACAGCGAGGACCCTGCAAGTCAAGGGAAGTACAGTCGGTTATTACACGGGGCAGTGGATCAATCCCGGACACCAAATGAGGGTGCGTCTTTATAGGAACATCGGTTTTGCTATTTTAAATATGTATTATGACTGTAAGTGGATCCATTGTGATTTAATGATATATCATGTGTTATGTTTCAAACTGAGTGGACTGCTCAATGGACAAATTGTGAAAGCAGTTGCGTTACAAACCCATGTAAGTCTAATTCTAGCAGTCACTCAGACATCCAGGTGTGTGGGTCCTTATCGCTTCAGCTATTTCAGCATTTCCTTTTAACAACATGTGTGCATGAACATTGGTTGCATGGCAGTGGGGAGCATGTACTGGCTTGCCATTTCAAACAATTTTGTTATCTGATTTTAGTTCATTTTTGTTTTTGTCGCAATTCCAGAGAAGGCATTTTTACACAGTGTTACAGAAAACGTGCCAAATTACAATTCCACACAGGTCCTTGGTTGATTAACAGTGCTTGTTTAAATATATTTAATACCTCAAGAACTACATTCTTAAGGTCAAATAAGAGAGACAATGCTTTAATTGAATCAAAGTTCCACAGCTGAAGTTTTAATATTTAAGTGTGTTCTCTTCCAGTCACTGTGAAATGAGCCAGAGAGCTCGGATTTTCCCAAGGGTTGTAGTGAATGGAAGTCCAAATAAAAAAGGCTGCCAGACGAACCAGAGAATTACACAGAAATACATTCCAAAGCCTTAATCTGTACTGCATGACTTGTGGCTGCTGGAAATATTTCACTGAGCTGTGAAAACAATGTTTCTGTGGGAGAAATTATAATCACAAATCACATATAGGTCAATTGGTTACCTAATAATCCATACTGAAGACTGTAACAGTTATGTATGTACATCAACCAATGTGCATGTTGTACAAAACAAGCTCTTGAAATGTGTAGATCTTGAAAACTTGAAAAACGGTGGCAGTTAAGTGAACTGCAACTCCATACACATCCTGGGTATCAGCCAAACATGACATACACTAGACTGAAGTCTGGAAAATCCATTACACATATTTAGAATAACTATTTGCAATGTTCCTGTATTTTATTTGGACCACTGACTCCATGCTTCTAGCTTGCTGTTTACAAATCACCCCATCAGCCAACACCACGAAGCAACCAACGTCAGACCCACACCACGCAGCCAAGACACAGTCAACGGCCAACCACAGTTTAGCTTAGCTACAGTTAGCTAGCCTCGCATAGCTCTTGGCTAGTAGAAAGCAATCGCTTTGTACATTACATAATTTATTATTGGCTAAAATCAACACTGTTTGTTATAATACACAAGTTAGTATGATGGATCACATGAGCTGGTGAAGTCATTTTTTTGCAAGCCGACGTTAGCCAACTAACATATCCACTCAGGTAGTATTTTGTAAGCGACCAAACAAGCTATGGTTAGCCAACCAGTCATCTGCCTAAGTCATGCTAAATAACAGGGGGGGCAACTATGGCTCAGAGGTAGAGCGGATCATCCAACTCAGTCATCTGAAACATGACAAGGAACCACAGCTAGACTAGACTTTCCACCACTGATTGAAGACTGAAGTCTTATAATATAGGAACTGGGACCCCAGAGTTGCCTTCAAGACAAAAACACACAGCTTATGTGTTGTTGGTTAAATGGTTTTCATTTGTTTTTGTTTCTTTCAGGGCCTTTACCATCATCTGACAGCTGCATTTCTTTTGCTAGCAACCTTAAACAAGACCCTAATGATAGCCCAGTCAGCCAGAATGCATCTGTTCCCCTGCCACTGCCTGAAAACTCTTTTACTGAGGTAGACGTGTCAGGAGGTAGACAGGCTAACTTTGCTGCTCCGCGTGGCATCCTCAAGCACTTGTTTAATTCTAGCTCCTCCGACTCCCTGATCTCTCACTTGGATCCACAGAGTCCAGTTAGCCTGCATTCTCCCACTGAGACCTGGCTAGACAGGAAGCAGGTGAGATTCAGCTCAATGGTCAGTCTGAGCACAGTGGAGTGGCAGGATGGGAAGGAGCTGGGAGAGCACAGTTTGTTGGACTTCGACTCCATCGCTCTCTCTGAGATGGAAAATAATAGTGACCTTGAGAATACCGTCAGTGTCACTGTTAGCACAAATAGGCCTTTACTCAGTCCACTGGATTCTCATGAACTCAGTTGCAAAAATGAGGCAAACCTCCAAGAACAACAAGTTGGTCAACACCAGGTCCTTGGTGGTAAGCGTTTTATTTAAAACCAGTGTGTCAACTAAACAGCCAATCACTAAGTCCAACTAACCAACATTGTCTTCAATATATTCATTGATCAACATGCATGCAAGCATAAACACAAAAAATTGTCCACATTAATCCTGCTTGTGCATGTTCTTGCGTGCAATAAAATGTGTGCATGTAAGACTGGTGGATAAGAATAGCAAGAATTTTTTTTATTGTATTGGATTTTACTGTACTTTTCTTTGGCATTATGGGTAATCTGTCACATGATTCTGAAAAGTTTCATTCATACATTCATAACATGTCAATCAATATTTGTCACACTTTTCCATTAATGTCTCATGCCATGTGTTGGACTTTCATTGGTTTATTATATTACTGTGAAATGAAGTTTGGCATTGCTAATACCAAAGTATTTGAGTGGGGTGCTAAGGTACAGCCTTAATATACTGCAAATTGTATTTGGTCTACAATTGGAGTTCATTATCTGGTAGACAAGTTTAGCTTACTGATGCCAACTGTCAAGCTTACTTTATCCATCAGTAATAACTGTCTCAAGCAGCTTTTAGCCATTTACCTCGCTGAGAGTGATAATTCAAAATCTGTGTACCCTATGTGAGATCACACGGTGAAAGCTTTGGTGAAATAGTTATCTTTTCCTCAAAAGGGGACATTGGCTGTAGGGGCAATTTCTATTTGTTGGAGCTATTTCTTTTCAGTGCCAGGCAGATCTGCTAGTATGTGTATTTTTGTGTGCCACTGTCTTTTTTATACTACCACTGACAAGTACCTTTTTCAAATCATTTACATAGTGACTTTTAAAATGAAGTGCCCTCCTTCATTTAATAGTAATACACCAAGAAAAGCTAACTAATTATTCTGTGCAGTTGTTAGCAGATATAATGTACATGAGTGATCCAATTGGTGCTTACTGTCTTTGCAGATGTATCTGAGCATTGTCATTCGGAGTTCCTAAGCCCCTCAGTGTCTGGACTAATTTCTGCTGAACAGGAGTCAGGTAAGCATGTTCACCTGGAGACAGTGCCTGAAGAGGACTGTGACTCTCAGGCTAAGGCCACAGACTGGCAAACTGGACACAATATTCACCAAAAGCTGCCTGAACAGAGCACTCAGCAGGACAATTCTGTTGAGGTTACCTCAGATACCAAGCTGTCAACTAGTTGCAGTTCAAAGGGTTCATCTCATGCTGTTTCACCAAAGCCCAGACAAAGGCTGCTTGGAATTTTTAGTAGAGAAAAAGATAAAACTACCGAGGTACAGAGTCCAGAGAAAGAAGAGGTGACGATATCTAAGCAGAAAGAATCTGGCAACACCCAGAATCTCTCCCAAGGTGCTGCAGATACCACTGTGGACAAACCTGCAAGTGTCACAACAGAAGCTAAATCCTCTGAGATGACAGCGGTCAGAACAGTACAACTTACAGCACTGCAAAACACTCCATTTGAAGAAACAGAAACCTCAGTAGATGCAGACAGTCAGCAAGAGACAACAGAAGGCAGGGTTGTTCAGCTTCCAGAAAAGCTATCCAATCTGAAAGCTTTCTGGAAGAGAGAAAACAGTGGTCCCAAAATAATATTTACCAGAGAAGAGGCAAGGCACAAAGACATCACCAAGACAGAAATAGAAGCTTTGCATAGCCCTCAGACTAACTCAGATGTGGAAAGCATAAACAACAATCTTTTGTCTCAAATGGAACTGACAGTTGAGGATACTGCTGGAATAGTCCAAGAAAAGAGTTTGTCATCACTGACTAACAGTAGTCTGTTAGTAGATTTATCTAAAGAAGATGGCACATACAGAGCAAATCCAGTCCTCATCTATGAAGAGACAGATGACTCTTTAACTGGTTCAGTAACAGAGTCACAGATTTCTGAGCCAAAGGAAAATACTCCTGTACCTTCCTCTGTAGCCTTCAACACCCCAAATCAAGAGGGGGATATTATAGTTCCCCTTCCCAGGAAATCTTGTTACAGTCTTGAAGACAAGCCAGCCGAGATCAGTCAGCCTAAGAATCTCTGGGAGAAGGAGTATAAAGCACCCAGGGTAATCGCTGAAACAGTCAAGGAAAGCTCAAGCAGTTCAGTACTCAGTAACAAAGTGGTTTCCGCTGAGTCTGATCTGAGAACATCCTTGGATAGCAGCGGGAAGTCTGAAGCAGAAGTAGAAACGTCTCCATACAAAACCAAGTCGAATGTTGTCTCAAAATCATTAATTGTGACAGACAAGGGTTTTGTCAGCCCAGACGGGTTACAGCTGAGGAGTTCTGGTAGTAATGGGGATGTACACTCAACATGTCACCTATACCAAGTCAAGGCTGATACAGAAGCTCAAGAAAGGCCCCTCAGTCCTAGTAAATCCCCAACTCCAAGATCAAAAGACCTGGATGATGAAGTCAGGAGGAGTCCATCCAAGACCTGCCACCCAAGGGTCCTAGAATCCTCCAGTCCTACAAGATCCAGGCTGGAAGGCTCTCCCTTGAGAACCTTTCTAATAAATATTGACCCCCAAACTAAGGTTGCTGATGTGCATCAAGGGAAGCCGACACCAGTGCCAAGACAGAGGAAGAGTCCCTCTAATGAAGTAAAGCCGGCTGTGTCGACAGACACTAAACCTTGCGCAGACATCACTTCTTGTCCAGAAGACAGTGGGACTTCTTCTGGTAATGTGAATACACAACAAAGTAGCTCAAGCTCCTCTACTTCAAAATCCAAAAAAGCCTCAGAGAAGTTAGCTACCTTTACACGTCTTGCCAGATCTTTCATCCCTCAGGATTATCAGCACTACATTGGGCCACAGGAGAAGGCCCATGTTCCTTCTTTTCACCAAGAGAAAGCTGCTTCTGCTGCTGCTGCTGCTGCAGACAGTAATGTGGTACACAGACCACAAAATGCCCTCAAAGACTTTGTGGGAAACCAGAGTGACAGTCCAAGTGAGGGGACTCCTCCTAGGATCAATTCTTGGATTGTGCAAAATAAAGATGGAAACTGCAGCCAAGGCACAACGACTAGGGCATGGTCTCTGTCTCGGGCAAGTTCAAGCAGTGAGCATTTGAATTCTCTCTCCATTTATATTTCTTCGAGATAATGATTGATAAATAGAAAATACAGTGATATTGTCTTGAAACAAATAAGTTAACACATTAACATTACAGTAGGTCTGATTTGACAGAGTTGATATACTTGCCCTAATAATTCATCAATTCGTTTTACTGTAATTCTGTGCAGCTGTGTTTAAAGTTTTTCCTTTTGTATTTCCTCTTCAAGTGTATCAATTCAAAATTGTACAAATGTTTGGATGTTAGCTGCCCGTTAGCCAGTAGAAAACAATTTAGTTCTTCGTTAAATGCTTTTAGTAGAGCAGCGTCTTGTGATTAAGGAGCTGCTGCTGCAGTAGATATGTGGTTTGTAAGAAGCAGCTTATTACTACAATACAATTCCTGGTAATGTATCACAATAAACTGAAAACACTGTAGGGCCATGTACTGTTTACTATGATGATATTTTTTACACCCTAAACTGATTTACTAAGCATTATACTTAACTGAAATGTTTGACTAAATAAACGTTCTACTTGTTTTCTATTAAAAATAAACAGTTTTACATGGTTGCTTAGTAAATCGTAAATGTAACATCTGCGTTTTCCAGAGCTGATTTTGTTTCATTTGTGGCAGGTTATAATGAGATTTCTAGTCCTGTAATGTCAGCTCTGAAACGACTGTCCTCGAAGAGCAGGTCCTCATCTAAAAGTCTGGAAAACCTCAACTCACAAACAAGTAACACAACTTTTAAATCTTCTGATACTGTTCTTCTTTAACACAGCTGATGGCCATAAAGCTTTATTGTATTGCCAGTGCATTAGTTATGGAAACCCTGAGAGAGGCAAGTGAGAAAAAAAACATGTTGTTTATAGTTTGAGTACGGGTGAAAGGATCAGTTGCTTTTTTTTTTCTTCTGTGAAAAGTGAAAGTATTAATACTCATTTTGGCCACAAAACCCTGAGATGCACCAAAAGGGTTTATTTCACACAAGGTACAGAATGTATACTGTTCTTTGTACTTATATAACATAATTTAAGAGTGCATGGAGGAATTCAAAGTCACCTGGATTTAGAACATGGGGTAGTGGTGCACTTCAGCCTCTTGTGGCCAAAAATAGTATAACAAACACTTTGAGGGTTTGACCCCTAAGATCCTGGAAAAACTTACTTTTCTTCAACTGTCAGATTTAAAAAGATTAAGGAACTATCCTGGCACAACACACACACACACACACACACACACAGGAAAGTAATTTCAGACTTGCTCTCAGGGCTTCCGTAATTATTTCAAGTTACTTGATAAAATGTCGGGAGTGGTATGTAAATAATACTCTCATGGCCCTATTTCTTTTTAGGAGAAGAGAGGACCCAAAATACCTCAAGAGAACAAATTAATCAAAGTGTGGATGACGGTAAAGACGTGTTTTGCTCTTTAAATCAGCATATCCTTTCAATACAGAAATACTCATTATATAGCAACTTTAAGAGATTTAAATCATATCTTTCTTTCAGTCTCTCCTAAACCATCAGCCTTCCCTCTCTCCAACTCAAAGCAGATGAAAACAAGTGTGTCTGTGCCTGTTCTTCAGCAGGACGAGGTAAATTGCTCTTAACTGACTCTTGTACATTGAACTCACAAACAAAATATCCAGTGTTCAACATCTGCACTGCAGCTGGTGACCTGATACAGCTACCAACTTGACTTCTCACATAATAGATCAACAATTGATTCGCTGTTATGACAAATTTTTTTCTTCTTCTATAACTGATTTTTTTTAATAATATCAGATGGACAGTGACAACACTTTTGAGACCAACCTAGGCTGGAGAAGAAACACGGGCAGCTCCACGTCTAACCTAAGTCTGTCCTCAGGAATGGCCTCCATGTCATCTGTATGTCCACATGCAACTCACTGCATAAAGACACAGATAAAAATACACAGTTTAACCTACCTAATCTGAATGTTTTTATCTTTGATTATTTTTTAAGCATGTCATGTGGCAAGATGACTTAACTTCCCTTTTTAAAAATCAGTGTGCAGACATTTTTAAGGATAAGGCTGGCGATATTATAGTCAACAAATCCCATGAAAAGACCCAAACCAACAATATGAACATTCCTCAATACCGACTCCCCTTCCCTGTCTGTGGATCTCAGCTCCAAACCCATTGGTTCCTACTTACGACCTAAATTTAATTCAGTTCAATGGCACATAGACAGAAACAAAAGTGCACAGCAACAACAGTAGCAACAACTAGAAAATTCCTAAAGAAATTTTGAGTGTACCTGCCTCTGGCCCATATATTAAT